>NW_027460280.1:28829302-29129302 GCF_050947875.1 Dermacentor variabilis
CGGGCGTAAGACTCCGAGCCAGTTGGGGTAGATGTGTGTTGATACTGTGCGCGAAACTTACTATGACAGGAAGCGGCGCTACTGCCTTTGTCATTGTTTAACGAGCGGTACTCACTCTTGCCGACGTTCCGGGTCCGAAGCACTTTTTTTGAAGGTTAGCGATGCAACTCTGGCGGATGCGCAAATTTCTGCATCCTCGAGGAAAGCCGTACATCTCGAAGTACCGGTAACCCGTACAGACAATCGCAGTAGCGGTCCGCGAACTTGGCCACAGAGATTCATTCCATTCCTTAATATGCCAGTCACTATTTCTGCAGCCAACTGCAGCACACGTCTTCAATCCACATGATTCAATCTAGCATGATTGGAGTACAATGCGTTAGAAAAAAACTCAGTTGCATTTACCACAGCTGATCGCACAGAAGCAAGGTGGAAGCGCTAGTGGTTTCGTATTTGTGCGCTGTCGCTGAGGCCACGTGTGGCGCGCCGCCGAAAGCGCCATCTCGTTTCTCTGGAATAAACTGCTCCGTGAAAAGGGCCAATAGAGCCAGTGTGAAAGCTTGGAGAGGTTATCTTGGCGCAAATCAAGTTCGTGAGTTTAAATGCATGTGCCCAACCGTGCACATCCGCCTTTACAATCGATTCTCTTGGATTATGCAAGAAGCACCTCAGCGCTAGGGTATATCACATAAGGTATTCAACAACATTGTGCTCGCTCCCGATTAGATTTCTGGGCGTTGGTGGCATCAGGCGCGTTATCAGGAATAAAAACAGCTGCCTAGGGAATAGCATTGGATATTTTTTTTTTACCTGAAGATCAGGGAGGCGGGAGGGGGGGGGACGTGTATTCTGTAAGTGTTCACGTAGTGTACATGTACGTAACAGACAGTTTATTTCGCATTCAATTCTTACAAAGAACAAAAAATGTCAGGACTGCAGCAAAAAGCCGCTTTCCAGCAGCTTGACAGAAGCTCCGACCTTGATTGTATTTGGCAGTGAAAAACATACATGATATAAATGAAACATATACATGATATCTTACATTGCAATAACTAAGTATAATATAACATATGAACATACATTTACATTGTAATCATGATTTCTAGTCATGATGATTACCTAGTACAATACATTGATATCAACAATATCACTTCAGATACAATGCACACATCACAATCTCATATAAACGTCTTTAACGTGTGTCGAACAACAATAAAAAAGCATATCAAGGGGTATACGTACATGTGGCTATACGAACACTTTACTGGTACGTTTTTAAATGCATTCAAATCAGCGACGCAATTTTGATACAACCTAGATGTTTTATTTTGATAATTTCGCAGAGTTCTGCAGATAACTTGCGTTATAAGCTTGCATGGTACATGCGCCTGTTCATTCATAGTTAGTATAATGCTTTTTTTTAATTTCTGCCGGGTAATTGTGCTCATGTCGATATTCTTTTCTGGAAAGTTGTTGAGTAGCATCGACAGTCTGTATTCTAATCTGTTACGGCCTTGTTTGGTCCGTGAAAAAGGAACCGCCCATATTTCGCGATTTCGAATGTTGTATTGAACTTCACCAGATTTTTCTCAAGAAACTTCGTATCATTGCGTCTCACGCTAGTCACTTATCTTATTGTAAGATTGAAATCATACAGCTGATAAAAGGGAAGCACGTTAAGTGATGAAAATAGATGTCCCGTATGAGCGTCATGCGCAACCTGAAAAACGTGGCGCAAAGCTTTTTGTTGTAAGACAGATAGCCTACATACATTTTTTTTTGACGTCGTTCCCCACACAAGGCAGCAGTAGTTCGCATGAGAAGCGAATATAGAGTTGTAAAGCAGTAGCTTTATTTTGGGGGGAAGAGTGTCTCAAAATTTGCAAAGTATACCACACGATCTAGCCATATTTGCCGTTACGCGCTCAACATGTTCATCCAAACTTAAATGTTGATTGAAGGTTACCGCCAGTTACCGCCAGTTCCAAGAAAGATTTCCACATCACGATTTACCCGTTTTTGTACAGGTGCAGACAATATTGCCGTTGTCTTTTTGTGTGTATGTGTGTGTTTATAGCTAATGAATTTGCTTTAGACCACAAGAATAGATTACACAATACGGTGTTTGCTAATTGTGTCAGCTTTTCTGTGTAATATGACTGGAATAAAAGGGCTGTATCATCAGCATAAATTATAAATTGGGCTTTGTCGCTAATGTTTATTAAGTCATTAACGTATATAATAAAAAGTACAGGCCCTAGTATGCTCCTTTAAGGAACCCCAGCGTGTATGTTTAATAAACCTGAGCGATCATTTCCAATACTGACACATTGTTTTCGTTTCTTTAAGTACGACTTAAGAAGCTCAAGAGGCAAACCGCGAGAACCGTAATGCTCTAATTTCATGAAAAACGTGATATGATTAATCTTATCGAATGCTTTGGAGAAATCCACAAAAACACCGAGTGTTCTTTTGTTTTCCTCAGACCCTCTCAATATGAGATCTTTTTGAGATATGAGATATGAGATCTTTTTTTTTGAAAGAATGCACTTTCCGAGTTTGGTACACCTAGAAAGTTCGCAGCCTCAATGTAGTGTACGCTAGATACAAGGTTCGTAAAGTACTCATTAAAGCAATTTGCAAAATCTGTGCCTTTCAAGTACCGTCCATTATCATTTAATTCTAGTCGCATATTTTGGCCCGCATAGCAATTTAGGAGCCTATTTATGGCTCGCCATGCAATGCTGCTTCGTAGATCTGCTTGATTAAATAGCTTTTTCAAAATAATTGTTTTTTGCGTCCCGTAGGAATTTAGTTACAAAATTTTGGTACGTCTTAAAAGCGCAAAGGTCATCATGGCTCCTTTTGCGCACAAAGTGATGGTACAGTTGATTTTTTTCCAATCAACCTCAGACATTCCTTTTGTGAGCCATGATTTGCGTAGCTTTTTAGACTTACGTACGTTTTTGTACTTAAAAAATTGTATATTTCCTTTAGTATCCGCGTATAAGCGGCGTACGATTCATTGGTGTTTGTGCATTGAAATACCGAGCTCCAACTTGTTGCCTGAAGCCGATTGCAAAAATTTGCTAATGTCTTTCTATTTATTTCTAGGATAACAAACGTGTTTGAACGAGCCCTGGCACCAAATGCTTCGTTTTGTTTTAAGAACATATGAACAGGTAAATTGTCCCCTATGTCTGCTACGACTCCGGCTTTTACATAGCTAATGAAATTATTCGTAATAAATAAATCAATTAAACTTTCCGAGACATCTGTGATGCGAGTGGGCGCGGTTACTACGTTCGAACAAGAATAGGAATCGAGCAACAATAGGAGATCACGCGTAGCCGCATGAGACTAGCAGATTAATGTTGCAATCACCGCCTATGTTGAGGGCTAGCTTATTCTGACAAGCATATTCAAGTAGTTCTTCCAAGAAGCCAAGGAAGCTTTCATTGTTGCCGTCGGGCGTCCGGTATATAGCTACGAAAAGACTGGATCCATGTATCAGTGTTGCACTTCATAATCTAGCGTAATCTTTGAGTAAATATTGAGCAAACTGCATGAAAGCCGCTCTGATACAATCTGCAGTATGCCTCCACCACGACGATGTTAGCTTTGATACCCAGGTAAGTGCAAGACGTCATCTTCAGACGTGTACCATGTTTCACTTATCATGATGGCGTCAAAAGATAAAGTAAATTCATTTAGGAGAGCAATTATTTGGTCTTGCTTGTTTCTTGCCGATTGGGCATTACAATGCAAAAAACAATGTGGCCGCTATCACTTGGAAACGCAATGGTGTGTGGTAGTGACATGTGTGGAGCGTCCCTTTGTCCGGGGGGAGAGTCGCCCGATCCGAGGGTAGCGCGATCGGCAAAGCCACGCGCAGCCTCGTATGCAGACTCGTTGAGGTTCAGAGGAACCCCCTCGATCGCCCCGACGTGGGCAGGTAACCAAAGGATGGAGTGTGTGGAGCTGTCGCCGTGTTTGGCGCCTTTCAGAATTTGAACTACCTGCCGGGCTACCCGGCCTTTCTGGAATGCCCTGACGGCCGCTTTCGAATCGCTATACACCCTTTCTCTCCGACCGTCCTGCATGGCGAGTGCAATAGCCACTTGCTCGGCCACCGTCGTCCGGACCGAGGCACAGTTGATGACTTTTCCCAGAGTGCCCAACGACGGAATCCGCAAAAGCCTCGGTACCCGGCGGCGTCCACGAAGCTTGCTTCGATCTTGTCCTTGTAGATTTGCTTTAGTATCGTCGACGCTCTTGTCTTGTGACGACCTGCGTTGTGCACGGGATGAACGTAGCGGGGCAACGGGGTGACAACGAGCTTCTCCCCTATTTATCTGGGGATTTGGGTGTTGTTAGCAAAGTTCTTGGTGGGGGCGAGTCCGATCCCTTCGAGGATCCGCCTGCCGGCCGGCGTGGTGAACGGCCGAGATATCTGGGCCATTTCCTGAGCCTCGGCTATATTTTCCATGGTGCTGCAGGTGTATGCCGAGCCGGAGGAGGTCCTCGGCATGAGTTCTGACAGGCAGCCCGAGGGCTATCTTGACGATTTTTCTAACAGGGCATTGAGCTTGTCCGCTCGGCTCTGAGCCAGTTGTGCATGGCCACTATGTAGGTGAAGTGACACTGCACAAAGGCGTTGATTAGCCGAAGCAGGTTGTCCTCCTTGAGGCCACGATGTCTGTTCGTGACCCTTCGCAAGGGGTGAAAAGCGTCGTCGGTCCTTGCAATGATTTTGCGCAAGGCAGAGCCGTTGCCGCCACCCGATTCGATGAACATACCCAGAACTCTGATGGTGTCGACCCTTCGGTATCGGGTCTCCGCTTCGAGTGAACAGGTGAATGTCACGTCTGGAGACCGGTTTCCAGCCCTTGGGTCGGCCCCCTCTTTCTTTTCTGTAAAGCCGAAGCTCAGATTTGGTCGGGGAACACCTGAGTCCGCTGGGTAACAGGTACTGCTCCGTGACGTCTACGGCCTCTTGCATGGCGCTTTTCACTTGCCCTTCGCTACCGCCGGTGCACCAGAACGTGATGTCGTCGGCGCAGATGGCATGTTTGATACCTCAACTTCGGCCAGCTTCCTCGAGAGGTCGACCATGCAGATGTTGAAGGGAGTAGGCGAAATGACCGAGCCTTGCGTCGTGCCCCGCGGGCCCATGAGCACCTCGTCTGAGACAATGTCGCCGATCCGCTGCTTCGCTTTCCTTCCCGTCAAGAACGAATGGACGTAGTTATACAGTCTGGGGCCCAGCTCGAGGTCCGCAACGGAGGCCAGGATGTATTCGTGGAGAACGTTGTCAAACGCCTTCTCGACGTCGAGTCCGAGCAGGTCCCTGGTGTCTCTGGTACTGCTGTCGATGATTTGAGGTTTGGTCATATTCATGGCGTCCTGCGTCGAGAGGCTGGCGCGGAAGCCAATCATGTTGCGAGTGTAGACGTTGTTGTCTTCGACATATCTGCTTAGTCTCTTGAGGACGACATGTTCCGCCACCTTCCTGACGCAGGACGTGAGAGAGATATGGGTAGAAGTGTCCACGTTCGAAGCCTTGCCGGTTTTGGGAATGAATGAATGAATGAATGAATGAATGAATGAATGAATGAATGAATGAATGAATGAATGAATGAATGAATGAATGAATGCTTTATTTTTCAACAGACCTAATACAGAGCCTGCTAGAGGGGCAGAGGCTAAAGGCTTAAAATGCCTGACAAAGGCATCTGACCCTTTACAGTTTGGCAAGCAGTTTTAGCCAAAGATAACAGTCACACTTTCATCACAAGCAAATAAACAAAATACATTGAAAAACAGACAGCATATAACCATTTTACATTTCTATAAGAACAGTATATATGTCTACGCATGTCTATATTAGATACCTAATGTATGAAGTACATATATACATTGAACATACATTTCACATGCTTTTTTTATTATGCAACTATATTCATACAACATACGAAGATGTTTGTATACACGTACATATCGCACGCCTTTGTATATTTACAAGCACCAAAAGAATTCAAACAGTGTGAGGATAAACAACCACAGCGAACATTATTGCTGAGAGCATTTTACAACTGAAATGATTATTACATTTTTATGTTATTTTTGAAAATATTTATAGTGGTACTGAAATCCAATCTTTCTTTGACCTTATTTAATACATCAGCTACCTGATATTCCGTTTTCTGTCGTCTATATTCAGTTAGTATTTTAGGAGTGCGTCGTTTTTGGAATCTTAGACAAAGCTAGGAATTTTTTCATCTTTTGTGTAGAGTTTGTTTTTGTGTATTAATTGCAATAGCTTGAAATAATATAACTGGTCTGCCCGCAGTATACCATGTTTTATAAATAAGGGAGCCGTTCTTAAATCTTGCATTTTACCATAATAATTTTCAAAAAACTGTAAAATCTTTTTTGAAGTATGACAAGCTTTTTGTAATTTGTTTTGTTGTGGTACCCCTCAGACAAGTAAACCATATGTAAGTTTGGAATAGAAAAGAGAATAATGAAGAGTTCGCTTTAGCCAGAGTGGTATAAGGTGGGTTATCCTATACAAACAACCAACTGTACGTGCTAAATCTGAAATTAGATAATTTATATGTGTAGTCCAACTTAGTTTGTCTTGAAATCATACCCCGATGAATTTTTGTTTTTCAACATGTTTATATTAAACTTTCTTCAAATTTTAGCATTATGTTTCTCTACAATGGTTTGTTGGTAGGATGAAATATCATGTATGTAGTTTTGGAGGCATTTAATGTCAGCTTGTTCTGTTTCAGCCATCTGGATAGATGAAAAAGATATGCATTGGCATCGCGTTCAACTGTTGCAAGGTTATGTGAGGAAAAAAAAAATATTTGTGTCATCTGCATACTTTGCGGACCTCCCACGGCACATCCGCGCCAAGATCACGGTCCGCCCTATACCCAGAAACGTACACCCCGAAAACAACAGGGGCAGACGACAAGCGAGAGGACAATTCCTTCTTAACCAAGCCTTGGCGAACCGTGAACGCTCAGTTTTTGTGGACGCGGCGGCATACACGGGAAACAAAGCCTTCGCAGTGGCGGTTGTGCACGGCCGCGGATCCACAAGATATGCAGCCACGGTAATTGCAAGGAAGCCTGAACAGGCCGAACAGGTTGCGATCGCTGTTGCGCTCACCGACGACAATCTTTGCCATATCTACAGCGACTCCATAGCCGCTATCAGAGCTTTCCAAAAGGGCGCGGTCTGCGCACAGGCTCTCAGAATTGTTTCAAAGAAAGAGATTAAGAACCACTTCATATACTCGTTCCCGGCACACTTAGGACCAAAGATTGGCGACTTCCCCAACCTTAACGAGGCGGCACACGAGGCTGCGCGCGCGCTTACAGACCGCGCGGCTTCACCCAACCACTCGGAGAATAAGGACGCGCCCACTACATACAATGAAATCACTAAACACTACTACCTACAACGCAGACAGTATAGCACGCCACACCGCACGCTCACTCGAGCTCAAGCGGTTACACTCAGAATGCTACAAACAGACACATACCCCACGCAAAACAGATTACACCATTACATGCCTGAGCTCTATGACAAGTCTTATTGCACCAATTGCAATACATCCCTTAACGTATATCATTTACTCTGGCCGTGCTCGCAAGCTCACATAAACTCCGAACCGGACAAGCGCAACTTTGAAAAAGCAATCCGGAGCGAAGAACTCGCTCCCCAACTCTGGGCCGTCCAGCAGGTCCACGACGCCGCCAGGAAACTCAACCTCCCGGTTCCGTCGTGGGAGACGCCCACTCCACGAGAGCCCAAAGCTCTCGTGGCCTGCAGGACCTGAATAAAGTTGATTTCCTTCCTTCCTAGAGATAATATCATTTATAAAGACGATGAATAATAGTGGACCAAGTACGGAGCCCTGAGGGACGCCTTGTTTTATTTTCATTTCCATTGAAAAAGCTCAGTTATTCTTTACAAGTTGAAAACGATCAGATAAGTAGCTTCTTAGAAGATCAAGAGCAACGCCTCGGACTCCATACCCGGATAATTTGTTTAGTAACAAATCGAATTGTATTGAGTCAAAGGCTTTCCTGAGGTCTAGAAACAGACCAAGCGTATGTCCCCTATTTTCCATATTTTTTAGGATTTTGTCTTTGATATTTACTAGAGTCTGCTCAGTTGATCTGTGTTTTCAAAAACCATATTGATTTTCGGCTATTAGTTGATGTTTTTCAAAGAATACCAGGAGTCTTTCATAAATAACGGCTTCAAAAATTGTTTGATATTGTGGGAAGTACAGATATGGGACGATAGTTCGATAAGTTGTTTAGACCACCCCCTTTGTAGATCGCAGTAACTTTCGCCGTCTTTAACTGGCTCGGAAAAATGTCTTTTTCCAGAGAAAGATTAACGATGTGACTAAGTACGCCATAAATTAACGGCGCAACCAATTTTATTTCAGCTGGGCATATTTCATCGATCCCTGGCGCTACGTTATTCTTTGTTTTATTGCATTTGATATTCCTACCGGGTCGGTAGGCTGCATGTAGATAGATTGAAAGATTGTATTTGCATTGAGAGCGCCATAATCGCATTCTGTTTCGCAAGAAGATACATAGGAACCAGCGTTAATAAAGTGAGTATTCATAGCATCAGCCAATCTTTCCTCGCGCAGCATTTCTCCATCTAGGGTAAGCTACAGTTGGTTTTGTAAGATGTGGGCGAGTTGGTTTTGCATACTTGATGAAAAGAGCGCTACGAAGACGCGGACTAAAAGAACAACATGTACGACGGACAAGGCGCCTTATCCGTCGTACATGTTGTTCTTTTAGTCCGCGTCTTCGTAGCGCTCTTTTCATCAAGTAGGGTAAGCTACTCACAGACGTTAGTAACTTTTTTCCTTGAAGTGAGCGATTTCACCACCACCCATATCTTTCTTTGGTCGTTGTAAATTCTTTCAAACGTTTTCTCGTAATATTGGTGCTTTGCTTTTCTCAGATCGGACGTGAGGGCGTTTCGGTATTTTTTGTATAGTTCGAATTTATCAGGCGCCCGCGTGCTCACAAAGTCATAATATAACTTATTCTTTACTTTGATACGATAATAACCCATGGCTTCCTTTTGCTTTTTTTTATTTCTAGAAGATATTTTTACTGGGAACGCAACAACATACCAAGCGCGAAGCAACTTTATGAATCTATCATACGCATCGTTTACATTTTCTTTGCAATAGACACCGTGCCAATCAACTTCTTTAACTATATGAAAAAACGTTTCGCTCGTTTCATAATTTATTAGTCGCTCAATTCTCAGCTGTTTAGTTGGTTGGCTGTTTTTTTCTGGAGCAAATCAAGCAAAAAAATACAGGGAGGTGATGATCCCAGTTTTCGATTCACATGGGTTTACATTCGAAGCACAAATATCTAGTGCTGTTGCACTGTGCGTAGTAATCCTGGTTGGTTTGGTGATGCAGCTTGTTAAACCGTAAGTGGAAAAAACAAGTTAAAACTTTTTCGTATATGGGTCATCTGAAATGAAATCTATGTTGGTGTCGCCCATAACGACACAAGGAGTATTAGGAGAAGTAGTGGTCTCAAGTAATGTGTCCAGAAATTCTAAGAATTTATTTTTATGCCCCTGGGGTGGACAATAAAGCGCAATAATTAACAATTTGCTAATGCGCATACTTAGACACTCAGTGTCTGCGGTCGTAACTGATATGTGTTCAAGGATCTCATGAGACAAAGTAACCCTGAAATAAATGGCTATTCCACCCCCTTTTTTTCCATCACGACAGAGGTATTCTGAACGGTAGCCTGAAAAGTGTGGTGCGTGTGTTTTATCTCTTATCCAAGTTTCCGTAAACATTAAAATGTCAATATCAGAAGATATGGACGAGAGCAATACTGCAATATTCTCTGCTTTTCCCTTTATGCTTCTGCAATTCATGTGTATTATTGTAAACCCTTTTTCTTTTGTGGATAACGCGCTATTAAATTCATTGACAGTAAAATATCTGCAGTTGTCGATCAGTTCAGCCATACGTGATATGAACAGCACAAACGAACAAACTAAAAAGAAAAAAAGAAGACAAGACTATTCCTACTCGCTGTGGATTTGCTCCAAATCTGCCGTATCAGCGATGTGGATAACAGGGGATCCCTCATTTTTTCGTGCAAGCACCCTGCCTCCTGACGTCCATACAAATTTTCATTGCGCTTCCTTCTTTTTGTGAATCGCAGCCGCAAGCAAGTTTTTCTTTTTAGGTGTCAAGTGCTCATTTACAAAGATTGGTCGTCGTTCTTCCCTACCAAACAGCGAGCTGTTGAGCCTTTGCTTCTTACTTTTCGACACCAGAGAATTTCGCTTGCTTCTTCTAACAAAGCGCACAATTATATTTTGGACGGTCAGTTTCGGCGTGCGAACCCAGTGACACGTGTCAACGCCGTCAGCTTCGACACATTCACCCACTCTCTCGCCTATTTTTTGCATCACGGTCAGTGGGTTGCTGCCAGCGGGGGCTCCTATCACCTCCAGATTGTTTAGGCGCTGATATTGCTCGACTTCCTTGCACCTCTGTGTTAGCTTTGCATTTTCAGCTTTCAAATCCATGTTTTGTTTCAGCAGTTCCTGCATTTCCATCCTCAAGTTCTTTTATGGAGTTTTTAGATCAGGACGATGTTGGCGGTCTTCCATTGCTCTAGGACGCTGCCGTTTCTCCATATCTCGTTGGTCTTCATGGTGAGGTATTCGATCGAACGGTCGTTAAGGTTCCGCAGGATATTGTTGGTGATACCGTCGGCACCCGGCGCAGACTTGCCGTTGAGTGCGAAAATGGCTTGCCTGATTTCCGCCACGGTGAAGTCTTCGTCCCACTCCGGATGGGCCGGGTCGAGGTAGTCAGGAAACCGGACTTTCTCGTCGCCGTGTTTTATGGGCAGGTACTTCCCCATGAGCTTGGCAACCAGCTGGTCCCCGGAACAGGACCTGGTAGCTTCGTACAGGGCTCTGGGGAGCATGTGCCTTTGATTGGATCTGATGCTGCCCTCGTTGAGGAGATCTTTGAGCATACCCCAGGATTTGCCGTTGCACATCTGCCCGTCGATCGAGTCACAAACCCCGTCCCATTGCTGCTTGCTGAGGGTCCGACAGTGATCTTCGATGACCTTGTGGAACTCGGAGATCTTTTTCCTCAATCTTCGGTTGAACCTTTGTCCTAAGTATGGACAGCTGGGCTAG
Organism: Dermacentor variabilis; assembly: GCF_050947875.1. Lineage (NCBI taxonomy): Eukaryota > Metazoa > Arthropoda > Arachnida > Ixodida > Ixodidae > Dermacentor > Dermacentor variabilis. The sequence goes on from NW_027460280.1 coordinate 28,840,559, forward strand.
TTCAAAAAATCAAAATCAAAATCAAAATCAAAAATTTTTATTCAGCATTCTTCCGCGTATGACAAAAAGAATGCTGGGACAAGAGCAAAAAAGCTGCTACAAGCAGCTTGACGAGGCCCTTGCCTCTGTTTGTCTGGCAGCGCGAAGGTTTTACACTCGTTGTAAATACGTATTGTTTACATATATGTGTTGCATCTCACAGAAAAAAGCAAGACAAATGTATTCGCGTACAATAGCATCCCACGTACAGGCCAACATGTCTGAAAACATATACAGGAAAAGGAAAAAAAACGCATTTCTGGTCCAATTTAGACCATTTTCACTCAAGTCGTACAGACAATAAAAGAATCATACAAAGTTAATACGAAAACAAGTGACCTGCAAAATAAGAGAACACGTTCACATTACATTTTTTTCCTTCCACTTTTTCCCTTGTTTTTTTAAGTTGAAGACCTTCGTTTGCCATTAAAAATTCTTTCTATTGTTTTCTAGTGATGGTCCTCGGGTCTATATGCCTCTTTTCAGGGCTAATTAGCAGGAATGGTACACGATATTGTAACCTGTTAAAACCATTATTGGTTTGGGAAAATGGCAAATACCATATTTCTCTTTGCCTTACGCTGTACGGCAGCTGCAAGGATTTTTTCAGGCAGCTCATTCTAAGAAAATGCTCATTTGTGTGTTTTAAGCTGCTCTTGTATTTTAAGAACAGGTTAAATATGTATGCATGCCTGACAGAAAGGACATTAAGTGACTGAAACAAATCCCGCGTATGGGAATCGTATGGGGCATTTGCGATATGGCGAATAACTTTTTTCTGTATTACAAGTAATTTGTGAATGTTTGTTCGAGATGTCCCCCAAACAAGGTTACAGTAGTTTATATGCGGGAGGAATAAGGCATTATATAGAAGAAGCTTGAGTTTCGGTGGAATCACCTGTCGCAATCTGCAAATCATTCCACATGCTCTCGCCAACTTTTTAGCTACAAGGTCAACATGGAGCGTCCTAAGTTAAATTTTCGTTAAAAACGACTCCTAGTGTTTTAACCTGTTTCGCGAGCTCGATTATAGAATTGTCAAAATAGATATCCAAGCAACGATTTATTTGCTTTTGCACCGGCGCAAATAAAATACATTTGGTTTTCGCTGCGTTTATTTTTAAGAAATTTATTGTGCTCCATTGAAACAATCTATCAAGGGTAGTATTTGCTAAGCTTGCGAGTTCCTTAATATCCTTGGACTGAAAGAAAATGCTGGTATCATCTGCATAGATAACAAAATATGCTTGATCGCTAATGCTTATTAAATTATTAATATAGAGATTGAAGAAGATCGGTCCCAGTGTACTACCCTGCGGAACCCCAGCCTTCACAGGAAGCAAAGATGAATATTCGCCTGAAATAGCGATGCACTGTTTTCTTTGTTCGAGATATGATTTTAGTAATTCTAAAGGTATTCCACGAAACCCATAATTTGCTAATTTGCATAATAAAGTAGTATGATTTGTCCTGTCGAACGCCTTCGAAAAATCTACAAATATGCCAAGGGTTAACTTCCTTTCTTCAAATCCTTTAAGTATGTACTCTTTTTGCGACAGTAGAGCCAGTTCGGTTGACACCTGCTTTGGAAAACCTTATTGCTGAGACGATATAATTGAAAACCTATTACAAAACGTTGTCACTCTATTACAAATAACTTTTTCCAGACCTTTCGAAATAACAGGCAATATTGCCACTAGTCGATAATTGGATAAATCATTTCTGTCTCCAGACTTATACAACACCGAAACCTTTGCTGGCTTCATTTTGTCTGGAAAAACACCTGTAGACAAACAAGTATTAAACAGATGGGTGAAAACTGGTACCAGGAGATCGAGCACAAACTTAATAGGTCCTATTTTAAGTCCATCTATATCCCGCGCTTTACTGTTTTTTAGTGATGAAAATACTAAGAATATTTCCTCCTGAGAGACCGGCTCAAAAAAAGCATTGTTCGTAATCTGCATGTCCAGGAAGCTCGTGGCAGTGTCATCGTGGACGCTATCAACCAGATTTATGAATATTCATTAAACTTGTTCACCAAATTTTTTCCTTTAAATGCTTCATCATTAATTATTATTTCAAGTCCTTCATTTTGGCGGCTTCCCCTTTGTTATAGTTTGTTCATTTCGCGCCAGATTTCATTACCACGAGCGCCCGGTTTCCCCAAGAGGTTTTCAAAATAGCTGTTTTTAGCATTCCGTATAAACTTTGTCACAAAGTTTCTGTGTTTTTGATAAGCAAGAAAGTCTGCACGATTTTTTGTTTGCAGAAATACGGAATACAACGCATATTTTTTTCTTATCATATTAAGACATTCTTCTGTGAGCCAGGGCTCACGTATCTTCCTGGATTTCTTTACCATTTTGAATCTAAAGCAGGTTCTGTAGGCTTCAGTAAGGATAGAAATGAGAATGTGGTAGGCTTTGTTAGCGTCTACGCATTCAAAGACAGGGTTCCAAATTATTTTTTTGGTTTCTTCCCTAAAGTTGTTTAATGTTCTCGGATTTATATCTTGAACAATGAATGACTCAGAATGATTCACACTTTTTTTCATAATTTCACCGTGTTTACAAAACATACACATAGGTAAGTGGTCGCTCACGGCTGCTGAACAACACCCGATTGTATCGTGTCTTCAATGCTGTTAGTTACGAATAAATCCAGAAGGATGCGATTAGCATTATGAAACATTGTTCCAGCTCACAATCCGGACGAGAAGAGTAAGACAACACGAACGCCGGACTTCAACTTCAACCGGACCACCCAAAAATATTTTTGGGTGGTCCTGCGCACTAGCAGCCCCCCCCCTCCCCCTGTGTACATAAAGCCCTGTTTTCCATGGATAAAATTCAGTTGAAGTGCGGCGTTCGAGTTGCCTTTCTCTTCTCGTCCGTGTTCTATTGTGCGCTGGAACGATGTTTCATAATGCGGACCTTTGCCCCTTCCATCGGAGGAGCAGCGCCTGCTTGGCCTCGATCAGATGGGCTAGCCTGCTGTCCATATTCTCTACCTCCAGGTCAGTGACGATCTTCTTAGTGGACAACTCCGCGTCACTCTGGATTCGCTCGTACCAGTCATCCAGGCCTTTGTGAACGGGCGCGCTTCGTTGCCGCGGAGCTTGCGAAAATGGTCTCAGTCTGTGACGGTGAACTCTCTGGAGGCTACGTCGAAGCGGGTCTCGAGCACGTAGGTCTCTCCCAAAATACATTGCGGTGTTACTCCACTCACCTCCCTCGACATTCTTCACAAACGACCGATCGGGGGTGGTGTGCCGGTTCACCGAGTTGCCGATTCGGGTGGGGAACGCCTTGTCCGTAATGAGCGTGAGGTCCATTTCGTTGGCGTTCTCCCACAGACCACGGCGCTTGCTCGTGTCATAGACGTACCCACACAGTCCGTGCGGAGCGTTGAGGTCCCCAACAACGATCAAGGGATGGGTGCCGGCCAGGGCGACGGACTTCTTGAGTATCGTCCTGAACTGCTGTCAGGAGTCCCTGGGAATACTGTAGGTGTTGAATATAACTACGCTGTTTCACCGCTGGTTGTGTTGTCTCGTGTTGAGCAGAGCCCCCTCCATGACGTATTAGACCGTGCAAATCGCCAGCTTCAGGTCGTCAGGCAAGTTCGTAAGCCTCCTGTCAACTAACGGGCCGCCTCCAGGATGCCCGGAGACGTTCCAATAACCGGGGAGGGATGCGGCAGAAACGAGGGTTTCCTGTAATGCTATTAACTGTGGTTTGTTAGATAGCGATCTAAAATAATGCTGCAACGGAGCCCTCTTATTGGAGTACCCCCTGCAGTTCCATTGCCTAATTCTTAACTCTTCTTTGGAACTATCCATGATTAGATAAATTTTCTGTAGTACCCGCTGTAAGCAAGGCGGCACGTAAAAAGTGCCCCCCAGTCTGACGCGCCGATGTGCTCGTAGCCCTGACTGTAGTCCCCGATGCTTTCGGAACAACGACCTGCATCGGAGTTGCGGACCTACTACATGGTACCACCGGACGCTCGAGGGCGTCCATGCGATCGGCCAGCGCGCCTACACTCTAAGAACAGTTTACACCCTTTGGCTTGCCCCTTCTGCCACACAAAAATAATCGTCATCTGCCTTGATGCGTTTCCTTTCTTTATCGCTGCAAGCCCGGAACTTTCCAGTGACGAACGGCACGCGCGTTATCAGAAGGGGCGCTCCAAAGGGTGTAAACTGTTCTATGCTGATAACGCGCGTGCCATTCGTTACTGGAAAGTTCTAGGCTCGCAGCGATAAAGAAAGGAAACGCATCAAGGCAGATGACGATTATTTTTGTGTGGCAGAAGGGACAAGCCAAAGGGTGTAAACTGTTCTTAGAGTGTAGGCCTCTCTCGGGTCCCCTAGAGCGACCTGCGTCTGTACTGTAACTGCTTCACGCTCTTAGTGAGCGTGGCCAACATGCCCTTGATCTCATCGGCTTGTGAAGCTGATTCTTCCTTAGTGGAAACTGTCCTATACGCTTGGGGGCCCCGGCCGAGTCGCTGGCTGGAGCCGGTGCCTCGTTGGCGGTCGGCGCCGTCGCTTTGGCCGAAGCACTCTGACTGATTACCAATTTCTTAATCTCTGTCAGTTCGCTAGCCATCTTTCTGACCATTTCTTCTAAGTCAGCCTAAGACGCTCCAAGGACGCTCTAAGACGCTCCAAAGGGTGTTAACTTATTTAAGAGTGTACACTCTTAGAACACCCTTTGGGGTTTATCTTGTCCCACAACGATAATCGTCATCCGCCTTGACCGCGTTTCCTTTCTCTAACGCGGCGAGCCCGGTACTTCCCAGTCACGAACGGCGCGGCGTTATCAGTGTGACGCAGCATTCTTGACAGGAAAGTAGCGAGCGCCGAGTTTTCAGGAAAGGAAACGCAAGCAAGGCAGATGACGATTATTGTTGTGGGACAAACTTACACCCCAAAGGGTGCAACCGTTTTAAGAGTGTACACTCTAAAAACAGTTGCACCTTTTGGGGTGTATATTTGCCACGCAACAATAATCGTCATCTGTCTTGCTTGCGTTTCATTTCTAGAAAACGCTGCGCACGATACTTTCCTGTCGAGAATGCTCTGTCATGCTGATAACACACCTGCCGCTCGTGACTTGGAAGTACTGGGCTTGCAGCGTTAAAGAAAGGAAACGCTGGCAAGACAGATGACGATTGTTGTTGTGTGGTAAATATACACTCCAAAGCGTGCAACTGTTTTTAGAGTGCACTCTGTTTGAATCGCACCGATGGCACGAGTTGTTGGCAACTCGGCGCTGACGCCCGTTGTTGCACCTGGGTCGCAAGCCCCAAGGGTAGCGTTGGCCTGGCGGCCTGGGGTACAACTGGAAGCATCCGAAGGTCCCGGCAAAGCATGAGTCGACTGGTAACAACAAAACAACTTGTTTATTCTAACATCGCAAAGAGTTGGCGGTCAGGTTGACCGAAGTAGAGAGACGGGAGTGCACTTTACTCAACAGAAGAAATCGGAGCCCTCCTTTGGCGTCCGGGGGCAGCTGCTTTTATACTCTCGCAGTTGAGGGCAAGAAGGAACCCCTCTATAGACAAGCACGTGACGGTGCCGCTCGGGCACAATGGGATAAGGTGGCGCAGCCGTCGTGCCGGCGCCGTTCGGGCACAATGGGGAGGAGAAGGTGGCTCACACGTCGTGTCGGCGCCTGTCGGGCACAATGGGGAGGAGAAGGTGGCTCACACGTCGTGTCGGCGCCTGTCAGACCCCCTCGCTTCACAGTTGTTGGGAGCTCCTCTCCCCGGCTGCCGCGCTTCGACAAGCGTGGGCACCAATATGCACATACACTCACACACGCACATGAAGACACGTGGCATCGGAACATGCCTGGACGCGCTTGGCGGGGAGGCGTAGCGGCGGCGCCGAACGGGCCAAAATGTCTGCCGCTTTGAACGAAGCCCCGGCGTCCGTTGCATCCGCGCCGGCTAAACCGCGCGTCGTAGGCGAAACGTAACAGACCGCCCCGCCGGGGGAAGGAGATACCGATGGTCAGGGGACTGCATCCGCTGTCCGGAGGGATGTCGCTCGATGATGCTCATAACCGAAGTCGGGCGTCCATCGACGTTTCTTGAGCGCAGCGCACAGAGAAGGCCTCGTTCTCTCGTTCAGGTTCGCACAGGACACTGCAAAGTGACTTCGGGAGAGTTCACACTTTTGTTCTCGTTCCCGGCCAGCGTTAGAACTACGCTGAAACTCAACCGCTCAGTCAGCAAGCACGGCACAACCCTCACTAAGCCCTGCCAGGCTCTTTCCCCTTTTATACCACTGCCTAGTTCCTTACAGTAGTCTAGCAGCACTCAGAACGCGTCCACAAATTGGAAAATTGCACTAGAAAGCATGTCATCACTTTGAAACACTAAACAAAAGCAATATGTTAAAAATCCTGCCTCAGGAAGAAAAACATCAGTAACAAACAATTTTGAGGCTGATTCCTACGTTAGGGGCTTCGACTCAAGCCATCGGCGTTACCGTTGAGACTCCCCTTTTTGTAACGCACCTCAAAGGAATATTGTTGCAAAGCGAGGCTCCAGCGCAGGAGGCGGCCATTTTTGGGAGAGATGGTCTGCAGCCATTGGAGAGGGCAGTGATCCGTCTCAATGATAAACCTCGAGCCGGCTAGATAGCATGACAATTTCTGAACGGCCCACACGAGACACGCACACTCTTTCTCGGTGGCGCTATACGCCTGCTCACGAATGGTCAGCTTACGACTAGCATACAGGACGGGGTGTTCTACTTCTCCATTTTCCCGTTGGCACAGTACAACGCCCATGCCTCGCTCACTAGCATCGCACTGAACAACGAACCCTTTTGTATAGTCTGGCGATCGTAGCACAGGCTGGCTTGTTAGGGCACTCTTTAGGGCGCTAAAAGCTCTTTCCTTTGTCTCGTCCCATACGACTGTTTGGGGCTCTGTTTTTCTTAGAGCATCCGTCAGGGGAGCCGCGATATCAGAGTACCTGGGGATGTACCTCTGATAGTAGCCGGCTACACCTAAGAACGACCGAATATCGGTCTTCGTGCGCGGTTGCGGGAAGTCTCGCACAGCGGCCACCTTTATTTCAGAGGGGCGGCGACGACCCCGACCAATCACGTGACCGAGGTAGACAACCTCGGCCTGTGCTAACTGGCACTTAGGAGCCTTGACTGTCAAGCCCGCTTCGCGCAGGCGGGTTAGCACTGCCCGCAAGTGTGCCATATGCTCAGACCAGGATGCGGAGAATATCGCTACGTCGTCTAGATACGGTAAAGCGAATTCTTGCTGTCCCCGCAATACTTTATCCATGAGGCTTGAAAAGCAGTATGGCGCGTTCTTCAAACCAAAACTCAACACTTTAGGACGGAATGTTCCCATTGGTGAAATGAACGCCGCATACCTACTAGCCTCTTCTGTAAGTGGAACCTGCCAATAACCCCTGACAAGATCTAGGGTGGAAATAAACTGAGCGCTACTAACTTCTCAAGGCGCTCCTCGATGTTAGGGATCGGATAAATTTGATCCTTAGTGATGGAATTAAGCCTGCGGTAGTCGACGCAAGGACGAGGTTCCTTGCCCGGTACCTCAACTAAAATCAAAGGGGAGGTATAATCACTCTCACCTGCCTCAATAACACCGAGCTGTAGCATTTTCTTTACCTCAGCCTCCATAACATCGTTCTGGCGGGGTGACACCCGATACGCCTTGGATCGTACTGGCTCTGGGGAGGTAAGTTCTATATCATGAGTAAGTACAGAAGTCCTACCAGGCCTCTCAGAGAACAGACCTTGAAACTCTTGTAAGAGCTGGTGTAGTTCGGTTTTCTGCTCAGGCGACAGCGATGCTCCACTGACTAAGTCACTAATGACTCGACCGGTGTCTTCCCTGTTCGTCACTGAGCCTAGTCCCGGAAGCTCGACCGGAAGCTCTTCAGGAACGTTTACCATCATGCACACCACTGCTTCCCTTTGTCTATAAGGTTTGAGCAGATTACAGTGGTAAACTTGCTGTGCTTTCCGCTTTCCTGGCAGACTCACCACGTAGTTAACGTCCGACAGTTTCTGAACAATTCGTGCTGGGCCCTCCCACTGCACGTCTAGTTTGTTGTTTAGCGATGTGCGCAATATCATGACCTCATCGCCCACCTCAAAACGACGGGCCCTGGCGGTCCGATCATAATAAACCTTGGCCCTCTGCTGGGCCTTTGCCATTGCTTCACCTGACAACTCCTGTGCCCTTCTTAAGCGTTCGAGGAGCTTAAGCACGTACTCCACCACGACTGGGTCGTCGCCCCTGCCTTCCCACGATTCTCGAAGCATGCGAAGCGGAGATCGCAGCGAGCGACCGTACACCAGTTCAGCTGGCGAAAACCCCGTAGCCGCATGCGGCGCGGTCCGTAATGCAAACATCACCCCAGGCAGACACAGCTCCCAGTCAGTTTGATGTTCAAAACACAATGCTCTCAACACGCGCTTCATGACGGAGTGGAGCCTCTCAACGGTATTCGATTGTCGGTGGTACACTGAGCTGTGTAACAGCTTTACCCCACACCTTTCGAGAAAAGTTGTCGTCAAAGCGCTAGTAAACACTGTGCCCTGATCTGATTGGATTTCCGCAGGAAAACCAACTCGCGCAAATATGGACAGTAGTGCATTGACTATCTCAACTGAGCTGAGTTCTTTAAGCGGCACTGCTTCAGGGAACTTTGTCGCTGGGCAGATCACAGTCAAAATGTGTCTGTACCCCGTGGCTGTTACCGGCAGAGGTCCCACTGTATCAATAACGAGCCGTCTAAAAGGCTCCGTAATGATAGGTACCAATCTCAACGGCGCCCTCGATTTGTCCCCTGGTTTGCCCACCCGCTGACAGGTGTCACATGACCTCACGAAGTGGTCTGCGTCCCGAAAACACCCTGGCCAATAGTACTCTTGCAAGAGACGGTCCTTAGTTTTCTTAACTCCTAGGTGTCCGGACCACGAACCCCCGTGCGACAAGCGCAACAGATCCTGACGATAGCATTGAGGCACGATCAGCTGATCGAACTCCACTCCCCTGCGGTCTAGATACTTCCGGTACAGGACTCCACCTCTTTCCACAAAACGAGCATTTTTCTTGGCGATACCTTCCTTGACATTGCAGCGCACGTTTTCTAGGCTGCCATCCTTCTTTTGCTCGGCTATCAAAGCCGACCGGCTGACTTTTAGCAACCTATCAAGTCCGTCTGACGTAGGCGCGATGAGCAAATCTGCAGATAGCTCTTCTAACTTTCCCGCATCGGGAATTTCCTCTCCAGTATCTGGTGCCTTTAACGTTACAGACTCAATTTTATTCAGTTCGGGCGTGCTCTGAATATCGGCTTGCTGCGCCTCTGACCCTTTTTCATTGTTTGATAACGTCGGCCCCGCAACTACCGCCTTTGCAGCGAGCTCCCGAACCTTCGATCTGGTTAATGCCTGAACGCTAGCCTCACCAAACAAAAGCCCCTTCTCGCGCAGGAGGTGATCGGACCTGTTTGAAAATAGGTACGGGTACTGGGGGGGGCAGCATAGATGACACTGCGGCCTCCGTTTCAAGTGCTCCGAAAGGTCCTTCAATAAGCACTTTTGCTACCGGCAGACACACACTATGAGCTTCCACGGCTTGCTTGATCCATGCGCACTCGCCCGTGAACATATGGGGTTCTACGTAAGAGGGGTGAACTACATCCATTGTAGCTGCGGAATCGCGAAGCACACGGCACTCTTTCCCGTTCACGAGGAGGTCTCGCATGTAAGGCTCGAGAAGCTTCATGTTCTCGTCAGTGCTGCATATTTGCAAAAACACAACTTTTGGTTTTGTTTCCGGACACTGCGCCGAAAAGTGACCCGGCTTCTGGCACGTATAACAAACGCGCGCTTGCCTCATCTCGAACCGCTTTCTGCCTTTGGCTGCCGCCGTCTCCTTACGTTCTGTCGGACTGCTTTCACTCGCATCCGCACTACGTGTGTTCCCCTTTGCTCTCATGGGTGTGAACTTCGGCCTCTCAAACTTCGAGCCAAACTCACCCTTTTGACCGTCCTTAGCTCCGCGAGCCCGACGCGTCACAAACTCCTCGGCTAGCTCAGCGGCTTTAGCCACCGTACAAACGTCTGGCCTATCCAAGACCCAGTACCGCACGTTCTCAGGTAACCGACTATAAAACTGTTCTAGCCCGAAACACTGCAGAACTTTATCGTGGTCACCAAACGCTTTCTCTTCTTTGAGCCACTCCTGTATGTTTGACATAAGCCTGTACGCAAACTCTGTGCATGACTCACTTCTGCCTTTCTCATTTTCCCGAAACTTCCGACGGAACGCCTCCGCTGACAGCCGGTACTTTTTTAGCAGACTCGATTTCACTTTGTCGAAATCCTCTGCCTCCTCTCTATCCAAGCGAGCGACTACGTCGGCCGCCTCGCCGGGTAACAAAGTGAGCAAGCGCTGTGGCCACGTTTCCCGAGAGAACCCCTGCTTCTCGCACGTTCGCTCAAAGTTAACCAGGAACAAACCAATGTCCTCTCCAAGCTTAAACGGCCGCATCAGGTCAGTCATTTTGAACAATACTCGTTCTCCTGCACCGTGTGCCTGACTTCCATTACGAGCGCGTTCCATCTCTACCTCGAGACGCTTCATTTCCAAAGCGTGTTGACGGTCGCGCTCTTGTTGCTCTCGCTCTTTCTGTTCTTTACGTTCACGCTCTTCTTTCTCTTTCTGTTCTTTAAGTTCGCGCTCCTGTCTTTTTGCAGTCTCCCTCTCCTCAATGGTCTCAAGGCATTCCGACAGCTCGTCATCCTCAGCTTCTAACTCAAGAATAGCCCTTAGCAGTTCTGGTTTTCTGAGTTTGTCCGAGACATCCAGACCTAACTCTCTTGCAAGCTCCAGCAATTTCGGTTTGCGCAACGACTTCAAATCCATGGCTGCTCTGAATGCTGCTTTCTCTACTGCCTACTATTGTCTTGCCGCAAACTAACCCGGCAGCAACGACAACCACAATTACCAGCTCTGTTTCTGACACTAACAAAAGCCTGGCAAAGCTCAGAAGAAGAAAGTCCCGCACTCACCAAACCTCGCAGCCAAGAATTCAGCGCAGTCGTTCCGCTGCAGGCAACCAGTCATCACACAGGGCTCGTTGCACTGCTCCCGGATCGTTGTGCTGCTCAGCATACAGTCAACCGCATATCTTCGCTGCTGGCCTCCGTTGTCGCGATCTCACCGCTGGCAGACAGTTGTGTAATCGCACCGCTGGTACGAGTTGTTTGAATCGCACCGATGGCACGAGTTGTTGGGAACTCGGCGCTGACGCCCGTTGTTGCACCTGGGTCGCAAGCCCCAAGGGTAGCGTTGGCCTGGCGGCCTGGGGTACAACTGGAAGCATCCGAAGGTCCCGGCAAAGCATGAGTCGACTGGTAACAACAAAACAACTTGTTTATTCTAACATCGCAAAGAGTTGGCGGTCAGGTTGACCGAAGTAGAGAGACGGGAGTGCACTTTACTCAACAGAAGAAATCAGAGCCCTCCTTTGGCGTCCGGGGGCAGCTGCTTTTATACTCTCGCAGTTGAGGGCAAGAAGGAACCCCTCTATAGACGAGCACGTGACGGTGCCGCTCGGGCACAATGGGATAAGGTGGCGCAGCCGTCGTGCCGGCGCCGTTCGGGCACAATGGGGAGGAGAAGGTGGCTCACACGTCGTGTCGGCGCCTGTCGGGCACAATGGGGAGGAGAAGGTGGCTCACACGTCGTGTCGGCGCCTGTCGGGCACAATGGGGAGGAGAAGGTGGCTCACACGTCGTGTCGGCGCCTGTCAGACCCCCTCGCTTCACAGTTGTTGGGAGCTCCTCTCCCCGGCTGCCGCGCTTCGACAAGCGTGGGCACCAATATGCACATACACTCACACACGCACATGAAGACACGTGGCATCGGAACATGCCTGGACGCGCTTGGCGGAGAGGCGTAGCGGCGGCGCCGAACGGGCCAAAATGTCTGCCGCTTTGAACGAAGCCCCGGCGTCCGTTGCATCAGCGAACTAAACCGCGCGTCGTAGGCGAAACGTAACAACTCTAAGAACAGTGCCCCTTCTGCCACACAACGACAATCGTCATCTGCCTTGATGCGTTTCCTTTCTTTAACGCTGCGAGCTCGGTACTTTCCAGTAACGAACGGCACGCGCGTTATCAGCATGATAACATTGCCGACAGGAAATGCTATCATGCCGATAACGCGCATGATGTTGGCTTGATGTTCGCGCTGATTTGACGCTGATGGAGATTACGTTCCCGGCGAAAATTTAGAGCCCTGGTTCGAAACTCGCGCAAGCCATGATGAGCGATTTTTGGTTAAAAAATGACCAACCCTTCCCCTACCGGAAAATGGGGGTAAGCAAATGATGTCGATAAGAGGTTTACAGTCGATCGCCATCCCCTAATATAGCTGTCGTTGTGCGTTGTTGCTGGGCGGTCAGAGCAGCGATTACCGCGGTTAACCAGGGATTCCATGTCAATATTCTGTATACGTCCTGTTCCGTCTGCTGCTCTCCTAATTTATGTGAACGCGGCTTCTTGCACTTTTGCTCCATCCGTCCGGGTTCGAGACCGAGTCGTTGGACTCTCGCTGCAGGTGTTGGTCTGGTGTGCCATGCTGTTGCGCTTGCTTCTCTTCACATTCGCCATCGTCTGGGTTGGTTGTTTGTCTTCTTTTGTCGGCCTGAATTCGCTTGGTTTCCCCCTCGTACGCATTTCTCGCTCTAGCTAGCTGCGATGTTAGTTCTTTCATGGCCGCTTCGATACGGCTGATTTCTGCTTGTAGTCTTGCTAGCTGTGATGATTGCGCGTCTACAGCAGTTTCTGCATGCATCTGGGTAGGCTGCTTTTGATTCCCTGCCAGTGCTACCAGTGCATATGACACTTTCTTAAGCGGTGTTTCAGAAGATTCGCTATTCACAGGGACTGTTTCAACTGCCACAGTTTTCACAGCAGAGCGGCTACGGTAGTGGGATTACTTGCGCCCGGCCCTACTGTTTGTCCGGCGTCTCGACCTGCTGTGTGAGCGATGTGTTTTCGCCGCTTTCTTCAGTTTGTCCTCTCTGGCGATCTTCGTGGGACATGTTGCGTCGGTGGACATGCGGCCGTACTCGTTGCACAAGCGGCAATGAGGACCGGAGGCTGGGTAGTGTTCACTGTCATCCGAATGAGCTGTGCCGCACAACGCACATACATCTAGATGGGAACAGATGTCCTGTTTGTGGCCAAGCTGACGACAGTTTTTGCACACCAAGACGCGCAGTACGTATGGGTGGGTCGGCAACAACTGTCCGTGGTACACTACGCGGTGAGGCGGCAACGGAATGTCCATGGTGGCTAACACTGTGCCGTTATTAATTGCCCATGCGACACCGCCACCATGTTCGCTTGTCCCGAACAGATCGAGCGTAGTAGGCTCTCTTCAGTCTCCTCGGGCGCTGTGCCGTGGATGACGAGGTGGCACATACTCGCGGTAGCGGCGCGGTGAACGGTTATGGGCATTGATGGTCGTCCCGGCCAGTCGATCATCTTCAGTCCATTCATAATGGATGAGGCATGCTTTTCGTTGTAGATATGAATCTTGGTCGTGTTTATGAAACGTTCAGGTTTTCAGGTGAGGTGCGGCGTCAGCCGTCCCGCGGACGATAAGGCCGCGAGCGTACTTTCCACCACGTGTGCCGGGAGCGACGCCACGGACCGTCGCTCAGCGGGACGAATTGTGAGTACCGCCCTTGCCGAAGTCTGCCTCTCCTGATGAGCTGCGGCTTTAGGTGCTCGACAACGGCGTCCCTTGCGTGGCACGTCAAACCACAGAACGTTCTTGTCTGCTTCATCTGGTGAATCTTGTGACTGGTCCCGTGCCGGCCATTCCACATGCATGGTAGTTCGAAATCACCGGCTGAGTGAGTCGCGAAGTGGGTGTCTCTTCGTCGGAGTCCTCCTCCGTTATCGGACGCTTCCTCTCACGCAACTCTTCTCGAACAAAGGCCGCGGGCTGATCGGTGGTCACGTTCTTCTCAGTCGGTGCTTTTGTTGTTCTTGTTGATGTGGGCAAGTGGCTCTCCAGCAGAGCGTCCACTTCAATTCTGACAGTCAAGGTGGTTATTGAGTTTTGAGAATCGGTGTTCATGGTGTCAGTTAGGCTAAGCTACGCCGGCAGTGGCGATCAGAGTTGCCGCCGAGTGGCCCAACGCTGGCAAAGTTCAACAAAATTTTGCCACACTGACCGGATGGTTATCTGTCTTCTGAGATACAAATACTTTAGACGTCCAGTACGTCACTAGAGCCACAGAAAGGTCTATCCGAGTGCGGGGCGTATTGCGCATGCAGCATTTTTTAAAGAGTGCAGTGCGACATGAATACACCCTTAAGCATGTAAACAGTTTTACGTCATCATCAGCCTGGTTACGCCCACTGCAGGACAAAGGCCTCTCCCATACTTCTCCAACTACCCCGGTCATGTATTAATTGGGGCCATGTTGTCCCTGCAAACTTCTTAATCTCATCCGCCCACCTTATAACTTTCTGCCACCCCCTGCAACGCTTCCGTTCCCTTTGAATCCAGTCCGTAACCCTTAATGACCACCGGTTATCTTCCCTCCTCATTATACATGTCCTGCCCATGCCCCCATTTCTTTTTCTTGATTTCAACTAAGATGTCATTAACTCGCGTTTGTTCTCTCACCCAATCTGCTCTTTTCTTATCCCTTAACGTTACACCCATCATTCTTCTTTCCATAGCTCGTTGCGTCGTCCGCAATTTAAGTAGAACCCTTTTCGTAAGCCTCCAGGTTTCTGCCCCGTACGTGAGTACTGGTAAGACACAGCTGGTTATACACTTTTCTCTTGAGGGATAATGGCAACCTGCTGTTCATGATCTGAGAATGTCTGCCAAATGCACCTGTACACTGAGGAACATACAAGGACTGCCAAGCTTACAACAGTCCTTTCGGCTGAATAACAAACCTTCTGCAAATTCTTCATCTCCTTCATTCTATCTGAATGCTAAAGCCATGTACTTGCGGCGCACCGTCCTGAAATTTCAAACTGTGCCGGGCTTCTTGGAGTGTAGCAGACGACAAAAGGGCAAAACCGTGAGCTGACGTCACGCAAGCGCTTTACGCAAGTGGAGCTCGCAGCACCACCTACCCCATCACGCAAGTCGTAACTGGAGGCTATATACTCATTTGGGCGTTGTAACTTTGGAGATTGTCCACGCAAGGCAAAGTTATAATTTCTGAATGTATATGCCGCCATACGTGGCACGTACGGTACGGTACAGTAGTTCCGCTCGTGGTTCCGCTTGTTCTCGTGCATTGTTGCTGACCCATGTTGTAGGAACCTCTATCATTGCCTCTATGTGCTGACGAGTGCGTGCGCAAGGTTCAAGCCAGCAGTTGAGCGTTTCGGCAGGTTTTAGCGCTAAGCAACGTTGAAAAAGAGCAATTTAATTTCACGTAGCCTTAAATGAACTTTGTGAAAACAATGTGGTAAAGTGTGCATGAACAGTTCCCCAAGCCAATCCAAAGCAAAGCGAATGTTCTATGCATCCATAGACGAAGTCATTAGCCAACTCCATGCCATCTATTTATTGGCCATTGCCACCTTCGCCGCTGTCGAGGCGAACAGTGCGTCGAAACAGCTATGGAGTCGGCGCCTCGTTTGCCGATGCTTTCCTGTGAATTGAAAAGTAGTCCATCGAACGCTGAATTCGGTCCAGCTCTAAAGAAGGTATGCATCGTCGTTTTGATAACTGCAGCTGAACTTGTGACGCTTACTTCTCGCGCCTTGTTTACTGTGAGGACAACTCGAGTAAACATTGCGCTTGGTTACGCGTCCTTACGAATAGATGATCTCAGCTTCACGAGGCGCTGCCCGGGCGTATGATGCGTGTTGTTAATATATTTCTGCGTTAGTGCATGCTTTACGATCTCGTGTTTGGTGGGCGTTTTACTAGCGTAAATCGTTCGGAGCCCGTGATCTGCATAAAAAAGAACGCGAACGCCTGTTCCGCGCACTTGTTATTGTTGGTGTCCAAAAATTTTACTCTAGTTAATGTCTGTTCTTTACAGGAAGCGGCATTTCACTGATGTTAACACCTGCGATTATCCATCGTGTTTCGATATTTGTCCATTTCGAGAGCCAACCTTTGCAAAGAGAACGCTTCTTAAGTCGTTCCTTCGGTGGTTACCAATTGAGATTCACGTGACGCTGTCTCGGCGTTTTGTGATCGTTGCTGATACCTGACGGTTTGTTGATACACAGTAATACGCATGGGGAATAAAATTATCGATACAGTTCCCTAATTACTTCAGAGGCTTGCTGGCCGCCGTTGGGAGCACCAAACATCGTAAATGTGTTGATCGTTCTTCTCGTGTTCTTTCTGACCATTTCAGGTTATTTACTGTAATTTTTCTGTCCCCTGGGGCAGCGTTAACGTTACCATAATTCTTGCCGACTTTCGAACTAAATAGCCGAACATTTTGCGCGTACATTTCATTTGATCACGTTTTCAGTTGTCGCTCAGATCAATTACACCGAACTATAAACGGACGATTCCCTGTTACTTTACGCCACTGTGCTATGCTGTCTCAGTCATTCATCCAAATTTTCATTATACGTTCCCTGGTGGTTTCTTTTTGAGCAAGCAAGTTGATCGGGATCGTGTTTTCATATGCCTGAAGTGGAAAGACTCTCTTGACAAGTGAACACTTGTGTACGGTACTCCGTGAATTTTTTTTTTTTTTTTTCATTCTAAAGCAGTGGTATTTCATGATGAATGAGTATAAGTTTGTGCTTTGAAGTACAACTCTTACTCCTGGCCGATACTTCCTTGCACGGTAGTAACACTTTTCCAGAAATGGTTGCTGTGATTAGTTATATTAAGAGTAATTTGCATGTTGCTGCTATATAATATAGTAGTATTTGAACTGGTTGTTCTGCTTGTGAAATAAAAAGAAGGGCATCCCTTTAAGAGTGTGAAAATTGACCATGTAAAGGCTACATTCCGTTCTTCCAAACCCTGTGGTTCTGCAACAGCACATTGCCTTTCAACAGATCACTTCTCTGATTGAGGGAATCTTGATAACTATGTTTAAGACTAAACTCCACTTTAAGCATATACTTGGGGTCATCTTTTCTTGTCAGTGAAGACAAACCAAAGATGAGAGATATTGTGTATGTCTCTCCCTGCAGAGTAGTGCAGTTAACTTGCCATGGTGTCAGAATTAGTTTGTTTTCACTTTATGTGCAAATGAAGGCTGAACACATTAAATGTCCTGGCCTGTTTTATCATGGTGTGGTTTCACACTTCTGATGTTGCAATTAATTTTTTATTGAAAGTGAGGCACTGCCTCCTAGTGATAATTTTGTGCAAGCTGTTTATAGTAGTGACATTAGTTCTTGTCGCTAATATTTAGTGCTAAAACTTTGACCTACTAATGTCATCAGGGTTCAGCTCTGTAGTAAAAGGATAATGTGCCCTTATTGTGTAGCCTTCACAGTGTTGCCCAAGAACAAGCTGTTAAGGCAGGTATTAAGACATTGCAGTTCCTCTTTGTCTGCTTCATTTGCCAGTGTTCATCAATCATGTATGCATTATAAAAAAAAAAGTTGTAGTTTTTACCTGCAATGGAATGTAACTGATTTTTAGCCTGCAGTTACAGCCTCAAAAGGTTTGCAAACTTTAGAAGGAGTAACCTTCTCAATTTGTGTTAATTTCTCAAATCATTTGTTTAGTTATACAAATATATGGACACCTTATTTAACTAGATGAGATTTCTTGATTTGGTGTTTATCATAATTGACAAGCAATTTAATGAATTGCGGGTTTGAAAGCTTTAGGCTGTGGTTTTCTGACATTTCTTTGCAATGACTGTGGCTCGGAATACTCAGTGTTCACTCATAATCAAAATTTTTGGAGACACAGCATCAGTAAAATATTGAAAATTTTTTTCTAAACCAATTTTGCGATGTGGCACTGCTTCAGAACATTGCATTGGTTTAAGATGTGCACGTAGGCTGTAGCACTTGCTATCAGCCAGCATGCCCAGGCTGATAACAAAAAAAAAAAAAAAAAAAAAAAAACCTTAAACCATTGGTCTCCAAACTTTTTCTTATGACTCTACATGGTAGCCCCACATTTAATGATTCACATTTTTTATGCAACACCAAGTCTGATTGTTCTTGTTCAGTGAGCTTGGCTTTGTTTCCTGTGTAGCCTTTACAAAACTTTTTTGATAAAAGTATGTGCTCATACTGAAGGTTTCTCTGTAACTTCATTTCCATTGCTTTGCCACGAAGGAGATGTTCCCACCATCAGTATTAGTGTTTGGCACAAAGTTCACAGGCTTGGAAGTGTGTTGTCATTTATGACAAAGTATTGGCTAAGTAAAGTAGCTAGTAATGCATCACTGCTGTGAAAAAGAGTTACAAAGTTATCTTTAATGTAAGTGATTACAAGTACCTAATAAGTTATATGTAATACCTCTAATGTGCTACATGCAGGTTTTGTAGTCATTATGACATTTGCACTTTTTTGATGTAATGGAGCATGACTACGACGGACCAAGTCTACACCTGACAGGTTTGACCAAGTAGTGTTTACATGATTTTCTTGCTTTTTCAGTACATTGCAGAGCATTACCTTGAAGACCCCGACTCTTACAGCAATGAGGTTAGAGAACTGGAAGCCTTGCGCATGGTGAGGTTGCCTTGCTTAAGTGCTATGAGCCACAGCATGTCCTGAAAATGACTGTTTGTATGATTTCAGGCTGCCATCAAGGTTTCCAGAGATTTCACAGGCTGCAGTGTACTTAAACGGTACTACTCACAGCTGCTGTGTCTCCAAAGTCGATTTCCCATGACTGATGAAGGAGCTGCCTGCGTTCCATTCATGTGGTGTGTTTCTTTCATTGAAGGTTCTAAGAAAAGCAGCTATTTAGTTATGGACTGTGTAGACATTTACACGGTCATTTTCTTTTTCTAAATTCTGTTTATATACAACTGTGAGCTTCATGCAATTGTTTTCTTGGTTCAGGAATTGTTGTGTATACCTGTTGTGCAAAGCCTGTAAATTAGGCTTGTAATTTTGCTCTTACTCCATGCTTCTTGTATGACCTAACGTCTGTGTCATAATAATTATAATTGTTAACCCATTCACAGTGTGCAACTGTAAAGTTTGTAGTAGTACAGGTACACACTAAGGAAGGAGGCAAGTTCAGCAATATGTCCCCCTTTGTGTATTTTTTGCATTGCTTAAAGGGGCCCTGAACCACTTTTTTATCGAAGTCGAGAAATGCATTTCAAGTTAAAATCTACTATTTCAGAAATACTTTGCCACAAAAAAGTACTTCAGTGCGTTCAGCAGAAGCAGAGTTATTGGCAATGAAATGTCCCCTATATGGTGCTTCCGCTCCTTCTTCAATGACTTGCACCGCGAAGGCTACGGTGGAGCAGGGCGTATCCACAATGCTCCGCCTACTGAATGTCACCATGGCGGGTAGTTCGAATTTGATTTTGGTTGTTCACGTAGATGCCACTCACTTCCAATTTTGGTGCCTACAGCATGCCAAAAGTGGTTGTCCTCAGCAAGCCACAGTGTGCTCAGTCAGAAGACTCGTCCTGGCACCCCGCGGTGGCCACGGTACCTATGCTACATAGCATACTGCAGCTACATGCAACTGTAGAGCATATGAACAGCGTTTGCTTTGTGCACGACAGTGCTCTAGTGTGCACTCATGCTCATGTGGTCCAATCTGGCCGTGTTACATGGTGCGGGCTGACTTTGTCCTGCACCAGCTTGACCAAAGGATAGTAGCTACAGCCAACTTGCACACTTTGAAGCGCTATCAATAGCTCAATACAAAGCGAAGTTTGCCAATGCATCTAACCAGGAGTGAGCACGTTATGGCAAACGTGCGTGTGGTCTGACCTTAAGTGCCGCTTGATTCGAGCCTAGTTGAAATTAACGAGGCTTAATGGCTATGACACCAGTAAGCAGAATTACCAAAGTTGAATTCCTACGCCAGCAGTTGCGGCCTAGCGTGAGCAGACAAGAGTCAGCTTCATCCGGAAGTACGAAATTATAAAAATTCAAAAGCATATTTTCACTTACTTCAGCCTCTTTATTAAACTGTGTTAATAAATATGCACAGTGACAATAGGAAGAAGTCCACTGATCCCAACACCCTTCTTGATTGAGGTCAGCTAGCAGCCCCATATGGGAATCTGCCATATTATGAAATAAAGCGTCCAGAAAAGAGTGAGGAGCTGGCTTCTGCTGAAAAGACAACATTTGAGGAAAAGGTGACTTTGCACTCAGCTTGCGAGCTCCACTCACTGCGCATGACTGCAAAATTTAGCTGAGATTTTCACTGCAGCATATGCTATCCGTGGACTGTGTCTTTTTCACCAAGCCCGAGGGGGGCTCAGAACCCCACTAAAGCTTTCAAAATGTTTCACCAATTGCTCCGCAAGCCAGTATTGTAAAACCATGCACATTTGAGTATGGCATTCAGTTGGCTGCTATTGTTTTTTGGTAAATGGGGCTTGTAAGTAGCAGTATGTAACAAGAGTTTCCATACAGGACTGACATCTATTCGGGAATGGTGTTCAATATCATGGACATCAAATATGAACAAGCCAGCATCCTTTATAACATTGGGGCTTTACATTCCAAGCTGGGGGCCCTCGAGAATCGGAGCAGCTCAGAGGTATGGTGGCTCTGTGCAGGAGCTTACCGAGTTCAGTATTGCTCTTGGCATCTTTCTTATTTTTCGGTTTATTGTTTTCAGGGAATGAAGATAGCCTGCACTCACTTTCAGTGTGCTGCTTGGGCTTTGAGCCAAGTGAAAGACCTTTTCCCCCAGCCCAAGGGCAGCGACATGTCCCATGACCTTTTGCTGTTCTTCGTTAACATTTTCTTGGTGGGTAACCTCCTTATTGTGTTAAAAAGTGCAGTCCAAAAATTATCACTTCATCTGAATGAAGCTTCAGAGAAATTTTGATCTTGTCTGTTCTGTATTTGTGTAAAGCTGATGTGATTGGTACACTTCCTTATCAGAGGTGTAGTATGTATCGGAAGTAGCTTTATTAGAACAAGAAGAATCTTAATCACCCTAAAAAATGTTTTCAAGAATGTGTTCTAGACATTACTTTTAAAAAAATGCATCAGTAAGACACATTCAAGAGGCAACAAGGAGTCGACTCCATGAGGGCAGGACTTTCAACCTGTTTATTCAGGACAACCCCGGCAAGCGACCTCACAAACACACCACTATTTTGCTCTTCCCACTTGTCATCCTTCTTCTGAGAGGTTTGTGCTTGTAGCCAAGCCACTCTGCTGACTATATATATATATATATATATATATTTTTTTTTTTTTTTTTCTTATCAAGTACATGAAATGGCACTGGGTGCCCATATTTCTTGCACAGCATCCACAATAAGACATGCACACGCATTTGTGCAACAGAGAACAGGCTGCATGACTTATTGCTTGGCTAAGCACAACGCAGTTTGCCAATTGCTCTGCTTGGTTATTCTTTAACATAGTTAAATGGGAGTAGTGGTGCGAAGTTGAAATTTTCACAGCTGAAACTTCATCACATTAATGCAAACTAGCATCTCTTTTATGAAATTGGGTCCATCTTGTTCCCAACCAGAGGACCAGGCAGGGTTCCATAAAGGCTACTCAACAATAGACCATATTCACACTATCAATCAGGTGATAGAGAAATGTACGGAATATAACCAACCCTTATATATAGCTTTCATTGATTACAAAAACGCGTTTGATTCAGTCGAAACCTCAGCAGTCATGGACGCGTTGCGGAATCAGGGTGTAGACAAGCCGTATGTAAAAATACTGAAAGATATCTATAGCGGCTCCACAGCCACCGTAGTCCTCCATAAAGAAAGCAACAAAATCCCAATAAAGAAAGGTGTCAGGCAGGGAGATACGATCTCTCCAATGCTACTCGCAGCGTGTTTACAGGAGGTATTCAGAGACCTGGATTGGGAAGAATTGGGGATAAGAGTTAATGGAGAATACCTTAGTAACTTGAGATTCGCTGATGATATTGCCTTGCTTAGTAACTCAGGGGACCAACTGCAATGCATGCTCACTGACCTGGAGAGGCAAAGCTGAAAGGTGGGTCTAAAAATTAATCTGCAGAAAACTAAAGTAATGTTTAACAGTCTCGGAAGAGAACAGCAGTTTACGATAGGTAGCGAGGCACTGGAAGTGGATCGAATACATCTACTTAGGACAGGTAGTGACTGCGGATCCAGATCATGAAACTGAAATAATCGGAAGAATTAGAATGGGCTGGGGTGCGTTTGGCAGGCATTCTCAGATCATGAACAGCAGGTTGCCATTATCTCTCAAGAGAAAAGCATATAACAGCTGTGTCTTACCAGTACTCGCGTACGGGGCAGAAACCTGGAGGCTTATGAAAAGGGTTCTACTTAAATTGAGGACGACACAATGAGCTATGAAAAGAAAAATGATAGGTGTAACGTTAAGGGATAAGAAAAGATCAGATTGGGTGAGGGAGCAAACGCAAGTTAATGATATCTTAGTTGAAATCAAGAAAAAGAAAGGGGGGGGGGGGCATGGGCAGGACATGTAATGAGGAGGGAAGATAACCGATGGTCATTAAGGGTTACAGACTGGATTCCAAGGGAAGGAAAGCGTAGCAGGGGGAGGCAGAAAGTTAGGTGGGTGGATGAGATTAAGAAGTTTGCAGGGACGACATGGCCACAATTAGTACATGACCGGGGTAGTTGGAGAAGTATGGGAGAGGCCTTTGCCCTGCAGTGGGCGTAACCAGGCTGATGATGATGATGATCCATTTGACGTCATTGTGATGCACAGTTGTGCTTGTCCATTAGGGCCAGGCTCAGGAATGCATTCTAGAGAAGTCAATGTTGGACCGTCGCAAGTCTTCCATCACTGCCAAAGTCGCCGCTCAAGTAGTTGAGTACTTCCGTGCGGCTGTGTCACTTCTTCTTGCTGGCTCCGCAAGTTCTGACTCCGGCTCCATACAAGAGATTGTTGGCACAAAATTGATGAAGGTACGTTGATAGGGAAAAGACTACTGCTGCATTAGCAGTGTTATACACTGACAGTGCTTGTGAAATGTTCTGTAGCTGTAGACAGTACATAAATAATGGGATATCCAGGCACCTTTGCTTGAGTATGTGTGTGTTGAGGCTATACAGAAGAGGAATATTAATAATGCTATGCAACAACATTGGAAACACAGGAAATGTTTATTACAACATACCTCGATAATGCAAGTTTTTTTACTAAAATAATTGCACTTAACTCACAATCTTCCTGGCTATAAAGTTTGCATTCAGTTTGTTGTGCTGCATACGTGATAGAATTAGTCCCGATAACTTTAATCAGGCTGGTGTAATGGCACTACTTTGCATTGCTCCAGCATGTCGAAGGATTAGCATGCAAGGCACCTTGAAAAGGCTATTGTTTAATATCTGTCATTTCAATTTTCTAGCTTTGGAAGAAGATCTTGGACTTCAAGATGGCATACTACTCAAGTGTCTCATGCCTGCACATGGGCAACCAAGCTGAAGAGGCTCAGAAAATGGGTGAGCGCCAGGCCTGGTACCAGCTTGCTGTACAGCATCTCAACGAGGCAACTTCGATTGCGAAGGCAAGCCATTTGACCAATACTACTTGTTGTTCCTTGTTACTTTTGACTTACACAGTTGCTCATTTTCTGACTAGGGCCTGGAAGAGGAAAATCTCGGAGAAACACTTTCATTTGCAATGGATGTAATCGGTGGAAAGTAAGGAATTTTGAATTGCCTGCTTCGGTAGGATTTTTCTGTCTGAAGTGATAAAAAGAATAGAACAATCAAGAGTGAACATGATAAACATTTTCTTGCTCAATTTTGTTGGCAATACTGAAAGTCAGTTGACTGTTATGATTACTTGTGAAGCATTTCTCTTTCCTTCAACTTTTTGAGATCCCCAGCACTTTTGATTAGTGGATTGCTGTGTACTTTTATAATCAGATGCTGGAAATGGCACATCATTGCCATGCTGCGCAGGAACTTGTGTTTCCATCTTGTGGTGACAGTAGTGTTGACACTGGCTAGGCTGGCCCTGATGGTAGGCTATTGGAAATACCGTGCACAAAGTTTTAGTTTCATAACCAATTGCACCACCCAAGCTGTTTTTGGATTAATTTTCTTAAGAAAAGCAAGATGTTGAAAGACATATTTGCTGCAAATAGCATGCACACAAAAATGTTGGAGATGAGATTGTTTGACCGCTGGTTGTCTTCAAGTATTGCGATTAACCTGCACATCACGTTTTTGTCTATTTATTCATGAGCCTGCACCCTAAATAAATCACTTGGAAGTGCCACCCGTGTCATCGTCAATATGTCTCCCTTTTTGTGTGTGTCCTCATAGCGGCAGATATGTCTTTCAGCAAATACCAACTAGGCCCAGAAGCAGTTCTCTTTAAAAAAAGGTGGGCATTATAATCAACACATGCTGTAATTATTCATTGTGAGCTACCGCTTTCACTTGAATATGTTCCTAGGGCAGGCCAAAAATAGGTCCTTTCTTTTCTTTTGAGGGAGATGACGTGTGTATTCTATGCATTCACTGTCTGCTAGTACCACCAGTACAGACACTGCAGCTGCAGCATTTAGAGGTCACTATTGGGGTCAAACGCATTCATATTGACCAATTAAGTTGGAATTATCTGGTTAGAGCCAATTTCACGGTTGAAATAAAGTTTTCGCCAATAGAAATGTATGGGCACTGGTTGGAGCCTTCGATAGGGATTGAATTATCCATAGTCTGATTAGCAAAAGTCTATTCCTTTTACAAAATTGTCCTTTTTTTTTACCCTCACTATTTTTCTCTTTGTGATAATATATTCACATATCTGGTGTCAGTTCTAAGAGCTCTGTGTTTAATGAAAATTTCAGAGTTCTTGTTACTGCTGGCTATTTGTGTGCCGTAAGTAGCGTGTGTGATGCAGAGAAAACTGCCTTTTATGCCACTGCTGATAGCAGGGTAAACGGTTCCTCAAGGAAGAAGAGTGCACTAAGGCTTTTTTTTTCTGCTTTTTTTTTTGGCAACAAACATCCTTTGTAGACATAATCGTCACCATGTGATCTATGTGCCATGCTTGTTTGCAATGTTGAAAACTGGTGAGGGGCCCTTTAACACGGTAAAATTACTACATCAATATATGTGCACACAGAGAGAGAGTAAAGGTGCATAAAGCTGGATGAACCCTTTGAATGAACAGTTTGCTGTCTTTATGCATGCATCATGTGCAGAACTCTCATGCTTTCAAGACCATACGTGAATGGACTGAAGTATGTTCAGCCACTATTTTATTAGACGTCGTGAGCAGGGGAGCAGTAGGGTAAGAGTGTTGTGTACTTAATTAGCTAGGTGTATAAATGTCACTAGGTGTGCAAGCTGTCTATCAAGTTCATTGTGTACTGCTGACCTGCGAGGCCTCCACTTTGTCACTCTTGTATGAGGACTCGCCACAGGGCGTACTTTGGTCTGTTGCACTCTTAATTTCTCATGTGTTTGCGTGATTTGAATCCTTTGTGTTTGTTTACCAGCAGATGTTGGTAAAGCTGCAGCTGGTTGTGCCACCTTCAGTATAGCTCAAAATACTTTTTTGTTCAAATTTACAACTAATCGCAAGCATGACATTGTCCTGTTGAACAATGATGGAGGCGACTAGCAACAAAGGATTGAGGACTTTAGATGTGAAAGTCTTAGAGTCGGTTTGAAAATTAATTTGCTGAAGACCAAGGCAGCGTTCAGTAGCCTGGTGAGAGAACAGGAATTTGTGATTGGCACTCAGCTTCTAAAATCTGTGCAAGAGTATATTTATCTAGGCCAGTTGCTCACAAGGGAACCGTATCACAAGAAAGAGGCTTACAGAAGACTAAAGATCGGTCAAGGCATTTAAGGCTGGCATTACCAAGTCATTACCGGCAGCTTACCACTATTCATGAAATGAGAAGTGTACAATCATTGCATTATACTTGTGGTAACTTATGGGGCAGAAAACTTGGAGGCTAACAAAGGGAGAAGAAGCTAAAGACTGCACAAAAAGTGATGCAACAAAAAATGATAGGCATTATATCAGAAGTAGAAGGACAGCAGTGTGAATTAGCAAACAAGGGTAGCAAGTATTTTAGTTTGTTTATTTATTTATTTATTTATTTACACAGTACTGCAGGCAGCAGTGCTGCCCAAACAGGAGAGGGTTACATGAGATCTGTCTGCAACAGTTTAAAAAAAAAAATGTGCATGTGCATTCAACAACACTTTCAAGTATATGATTAAACTCTTCACTCGTAAGTGGAAAGTATGATTTCTGCAAAAGCTTTGTAAGGGCAAAGTATGATTGACCTACTTTGGAATGAAAAGTATGGGATGATATGTGTACAGCATGAGAAATATATGTAGCATTAGCCAAACCTATTTGGTTATGGAACATCAAGTGAAAAAGTTGGACGAGCCTGGCGATTTTATGACGCATGTGGAGCAGATCCAGTCCGAGTTTGCCTAACATACCAGAAACGGATAATGGCATTCTGTAATCTAAGATAAACCATGCCTGGCACGGTTTATCGAGAGTAAGATGAAGAAATGTAGTGGTTTAGCAAGAGTAAGAGGAATAAATGTAGTTGTGCAGGCCATGTAGTCCATAGAACAAATAATTATTGCACTAATGGTGGGTACCAAGGGAAGGGGAACACAGCATGGGACAGCAGTGGTGGGATGAATTTAGGAAATCAGCAGGCATAGGATGGGGTCAGCTGACATAAGACTGGGGTAATTGAAGGTCACTTGGAGAGGCCTTTGTCCTGCAGTGGGCATGACATAGGCTGGTTATCATTCACAAGCATCATCATATTGACAAAGAAGCAATGCCAGAAAACTATGCTGGCAGCAGGCTAGCACTAGTCATATAATAAGTTAGGATACAACAAGTGTTTTGATATTCTTCCACAAGTCGCCACATTTATTGCTGGTTACTACGGCAACCAGCTGCAGTTTGTTCATGAGCAGCTGGTAAACAAAGGCTATACATGGGACTCTAGACATTTGAACAATGTGTAGTCATATGTAAAAAAAAAAAATGGCTCTAGAAATTTCATCTAGGTGGTCTAGGGGAAATGGCACCATGTATGGCATTGCAGGTGCTGTATATCCTACTGCATCTGTCGCTCTCTTCATGCTTGGTGCCATTTCATCAGTCATTTCAGGCTTTGCAGCACTTTTTGAATTAAGTAAAATAGGTAGCTCTTCAAGCCCTTCATCAGTTCATATTTACTCAATGTTCATCAAGTTTTAGGTCAGCAAAGTCCACTATCTTTGTGTTCATCAAGAAGAGGTTGTTAACAGCTGTAGTGATTGACTACGAAGCCTTAGGTTTCAATCAAGTTTTTTTGGCTTTGGTTAAATAATTGAAAATAATTTTGCTTAAGCCCAGTACTTACTAACTGCTCCGTCATAAACATTTTTATGTATGAAGTTGTAATCTACATTTAGAAAGATGGTAAAAAAGTTCAGTGCCTCTTTACTGGACTTCAAGTGGAAGAAGTTCTACATGTGCATCTGATGCAGTAAATGTAGCAGTCTTCTACAAGCTTTTGGTGTTCCAGGTTCAAAGCTGCGAAGAAGGAGAATGAGTTTGTCTACCATGAAAGAGTACCACCCATGGAGTCCTTGCCAGAAGTTAAAGGAGCTAACCTTGTCAAAGGCATTTCATTCAGCCCTACGGATCCAGAAATCAGTGGTCCTGACATTTTCGCAAGGCTGGTTCCAATGGAAGCCCATGAAGCATCTTCTATATACAGGTGACTATGCTTAAAGGGACACTAAAGGCAAATATTAAGTCAAGCTAAAGTGATAGGTCAGTGCACGAGAATCTCTAAGGCGTCAATATTATCGCAAACGGAACCTTAATAATCGAGAAATTCAGGTAAATGCAGAACATGATTAGAGAGACCCCCCCGGGACATTCAAGTACTTGCCTGATGACAAAAGCACTTCTGTTAAATTCTGTCACTAGTACTCAACCACTCCTCACAAAAACATCCTTGTATTGCATTATAAGACGAAATAAAATGCTACTTGTCCAGTTCTATTTCATTTTCAGAAAAAAGAACGCATTGAGATTACCCTTGACAACAACACAGGCAGTAGAAAAGTTTCATTTTTGCTCTGCACCACCCGTGCTTTAGCATTTCAGTAGTTTCTTTATCACGTAGTGCTACGCTGGTTTTGCTGACTTGCAAAACTCACACAAATCTCAAGTACCAGAGAATTCAACTTCCATGTGATGTTGCGGGATGCCCGAATGGTCCATACATAGATTTGCAGCTGCAGCTGTAAATCTACCGCTCTGTCTTGGCTGAGTTTCTCCATGGCTGCGCATTTGTGTTTAGGCAAAAAGCTGTACCCCCGTCCGTCAGGCACCGTTTTACTCACCGACCTCAGCAAAGGGCGAGGATGGCGTATGCAATGTCGCCACTCCCCCGGTTGGGTGGCGGGAGATTTGAATTTCGAAAAAGGGAATTGGGCCTTTGAGATGCAATTTTCTCATAAACCGACTTTTCTTGGCACGATACAAGCGTTGCGAGGTTTCTGGAATGGTATTTAAACAGTCCACGCCGACTTAGTATTTACCTTTAGTGTCCCTTTAAGTAAGCCTGTATTACCAGTGTTTCTGTTGATTGCATACAGCTGTGTCATGATTACTACATGTTGCTAATCCTCACTTGCTAACTTGTTTTGATTCTTCTGCATGGGCTGGAACCATTGCATGCACTAATGCGTCTTTCACTGCATCTTTAAATTCCTGTATTGCATTCAGAAGTGTAGCAATGAGGACCTTCTCTCTCTTAGTAAATGTGATCTATCTTCAGCACTGTTTTCTTCCGATGTATCTCTTCCAGTGAGCCAAACACAGTCAACTTCCTTTCCCCACCCCCTTTGCTATGAACAATATGGCTGTCTATTCAACTGATTACAGCATCAAATTATGATTTCTCTGATGAAGTTTACTACTGCTATATGTGCTGTTTGTCATTGCTTCCCATCTTGGGTGTGAAAGTCGCACAGGGTTTGAAAAAGAGGTGGTACTACGAGGTGTGACAAAAAAGAATGAGACTGGTAAATTATTGTACTTACAGAATCGGTTCTCTGTGACATTATCACTTTCAAACTAGTCCCCTTCAGCATTCACACACTTCCGCATTCGGTGCTGCCATTGCTGGTAACAGTTCTGGAATGAGGTTTTTGGAAGGACCTTCAGGAGATTCTCCGTTTTTGCCTGAACCTCTCAACTGAGGTAAAATGGGTTCCCTTTAAGCAAGATTTAACTTTAGGAAATAAAAAAAAGTCGCATGGAGCCAAATCAGGTGACTAAGGAGGATGCCCCATCACAGTAATGTTTTTGCTGGTCAGAAACTGCTTGACAGACAGGGCCATGTGAGTGGGTGCATTGTCCTGGTGCAACAGCCATTCAACACTCCACAACTGTGACTTTTCTTTTTTTTTCACATTTTTTCACGAAGTCTTTTTAGTACTCCAATGTAGTAGTGTTGATTAACAGTCTGACCACTGGGAACCCACTCAATCATTACAATTCCATTAATGTCGAAGAAGACAATTAACATTGCCTTGAATATTGATTTTGACATGCATGCTTTCTTGGGTCTTGGGGACCCTGGAGACTTCCACTGCATTGACTGGCGCTTACTTTCTGGGTCATAGGTAAAAATCCATGTCTCATCACATGTTACAACAGATTCCAACAAACTTGGCTCGTTTGCAATGCGTTAAAACATGTCCACAGACACGTCTTTACGGCACTGTTTTTGGTCATCAGACAACTTTTGGAACAACCTTCGCACAAATCTTCCTCATGT
Source organism: Dermacentor variabilis (assembly GCF_050947875.1). Lineage (NCBI taxonomy): Eukaryota > Metazoa > Arthropoda > Arachnida > Ixodida > Ixodidae > Dermacentor > Dermacentor variabilis. The sequence continues at coordinate 28,870,604 of NW_027460280.1, forward strand.
GTAATACATCCATTAAAATGCGTCAAACAGCTTCCCTATCCAAGTTAACCAACTCCGCCACTGCACGAACACTTAATCTTCAGTCACCACGGATCACATCACGAACTTTGGCAATTTTTTGGTCTGTAATCGCTGAGCTTGGGCGCCCAGCACGTTCATCATCTTCCACACTGTCCCTTCCCCCTGAAAACCGCTTACCATATTTACTCACATAATGATCGCACTCGTGTAATGATCGCACCCCTGAATTTTGTCGTCAAAATTAGATTTTTCTAATTTCCCGTGTAATCATCGCACCCCGAACTTGCCGCAGCGGTATGTCATGTGCCCAGTCTAGCTAATAATGATCACGCTTACCATCTGTCAAATGCTACGCGAACGACACTTCAAGACAAACCAAGCGGTCTGCACACACCAAACATTCTTAAGTAGATGCCTCATTTCATTACTTTCATCACTTTCTACACTTCCATGACAAAAAGAGCTACAACCAAACTTGCCTTTATTATGTGCAGGCTTTATAATGGTTGTGGTCAACAACAACAAAAAAAGGCGCCTTTCGATTCTTCTCATTTGCACTCGTGGGCACGCAACAAATCGCGAGCGGCAACGGTAGTAGCCACATTTACACTATGTTAAAAGTGTACCTTATTCATACTCCAACCACTTGTAACACAGCTAAGATATTCACCCACCCTTAGCGCAAACATGCGGTATTAGGATAGTAGTGAAGACAGATGCCACAGTTTCCACAGCATGCCCGCCATGTGTTTCTATGTCACTGGCAGCTAAGTGCGCCCATCTGTTTCTGCCCCCTCAAAGTGGACATGGCTATGTTATTGCCGCAAACTTGCCGATATTAACGATATTATTCATTACTGATGCGGAAGAAACTGTTTCAATGCACGTAATGTACTCACAAGAAGAAAAAGAAATCGCATTTGGCTTGCTCCGCCGGCCGACACTTCTGTTTCGGTGTCCCGCACCCGTATCCCACAGCAAACGCGGGACAAAAAAAAAATTTTTGTTTCTTTTCGCGGGAAATTTAACCCACGTAATGATCACCCCCTGAATTTGCATCAGTTTTTCAAATTCTGACAAGAAAGTGCAATCATTATGCGAGGAAATACGGTATGCCATTCAAACACACGTGCACGAGACAAAGTTTCATCTCCATAAGCCTTGGTTAACATTTAAAATGCTTCCGTGGCTGATTTCTTAAGTTTCACAAGAAACTTGATGTTGATTCGCTGTTCGGTTTTTACATCAGACATTTTTCCGGTAGAATGTAGTTGCATGTGTTCACTCTATGACACAGCACTTCGAACTGGCGTGACCGGTTCGGTCGAAACTGGGCGCATGAAAAGAGGAGGTGTGTGGGATGACGTCAGCAAAACAGTTGTAGCCAACTCCACTCTTTGTTCAAGCTACATACCTAGTCTCAATTCTTTTGTGTCACACCTCCTATTGCACTGCTGTGAGGCTCTGTAGTATGTGTAATTCTGTCCTTTTTATATAACATAACATGACTCTTTTCAAATGATATAAGCTCTCATAGCACATATTTCAAGAGAGCATAAATTGTGCACTTGGCTTGCTGTGTGTACATGGTTTAATTTTCTTACACTTGCCCGACAAAAGTTCACTGTCTGATTGATAGTGTTATTTGAAGGGATTTTCTGGCTCTCTTACACTTTTGGCATCTTCAGCTGGTCGTTTCTGAGAGCTCTCGCGAGTGGTGTTGTCTTCGGCTGGTTCTTCTGGATCGCTCTCCTCCATCTTCGAGCGCTGCTCCGAGCCCTGTCATCGGAGCAGTCGTTGAGATTAAAGAATTTGCCGCAATGTCATCACAGCACAGCGTCGCTGCTGTTGGCGACAGTATACCATAACCTAGGCCTCTGCATGCTGGCGTCTCGACGAATGCTCGTACCAATGCGCGTCCACTGGTTTTCTGGGCAGCGTCAGGAGGTTTGGATCAGCGAAACATTGGACGATGGCAGCAGTCACGTGGTTTCGCATCTGCCATTTTCTCCTCTGAGAGCGAGTCACACGTTCGGCTTGCGCACTTGTCCTCCACCTTTGAGTTTGAGGAACGCTGGATCTGCCCGACTCTGCTTCGAGGGATGGAGGCGACCAGTCGAAGATACCGTTTAAAAGTGACGCTGTATAAAAGGTTGCCTTTGGCAGACCTTGACTAACTAAAGGAATAGGGCATAAAGTTATATGGTGATGTGCAGTTAATGGTAATATATTTTACGCAGTTTTGAAATTGTCAGGCACGGAGCGGCGCATGATGGCAGACATGCTGCTTGGCTTTTTCTCTAGCACTTTCATATTCCTTGAACACATCAGGCCTTTGTGTAGAATTTGTTTTCCAGCAGCTGACTACAAGCACACAAAGGGTAACAAGCCACCTATAACATCATTTGTGTCATCCGAGACATTCGGTGTCAAATTCATATCCAAGAAGATCTTTGTGTAAAGGTTATAGTAGTCTGTTGATGCCTGCAAAATTTATGTTTGATGTTTTAGATGTAGGACACCATGCATGTCTTAACTTGAACCAACTGACTTTCTACCTACTATGCCGTCGCACAAGCAGTGAGAAGGTTGTTGATATGATGTTGTTAATTATGATTGCATGTACTTTTTTTTTTCCACAGTGAAGAGAAAGCACGGCTTCTGCGCTCAGTAACCAGTCATGTAGAGAGGAAGAATGAAGAGCTTCAGTGAGTACCTGAAAAACACATCACCTCTAGGGTTGAAAATTTATATTTATTATTACATTGGCAGCTGGCTTTCTAGGGTCTGTCATCCTTAGCATGATATAATGTCATGTCCTACCTACAGGTGTATTTCACATACAGTGAAACCTCATTAAACCGTAGTTGGCCGGAGCTTGGAAAAAGTACATACTAAACGGTAGTAGTGCTTAACCGAAAAAGCAAGAGATCGCCCACTTACCTATCAAAAATGGAACTCGGAGAGAGTACGATGAAAAGGCAAAAACATGCAGTATTTATTCACTTCACGCGACAAAAGTATCATTATTTTCGTTTGATGCCATGGCAGCCTAGCAGCGACGACAGGGGCTTCAAACTTACTGAAGCTGCGAGCCAGCTTTTCAGCCAGCCCCCTCTTCTCGGCAAACACTCTCATGGCAAATTCCTTGTTGGCGTTGCATATTCTCCGTGCATGGGCGCGGTAGCGCTGCAGAAGTCACGGGGCGCCTTTTTCATTGTGGGGTGCTGTTCTCGTCGTGACGATTGCATTCATGAGGCTGACATAACGTGCAGCTTCTGCCACTGTCAGGACTTAATCGCCTGTGCTGTCGCTTTCTGTGTTGTCCTCATCACTGTCGTTAGGCAATCCTTCAGCAACAGAGGCAACAATGGCGAAAAGTCGAACCTTGTAGCCGACATCTTTTCGGTGTCGCAGCAGCACTGCCGAGCAACTTCTTCGCTTACCAAATGCCACACACCGTAGTCAACAGTAGATCCCTGTCATGTGCCAGCACCAACTTCTTTATGCCACGTTCGATAGCACGAACAATGTCCAATTCTTCTTTTATGCTGAGCACCCAATGTTTTTTATCCAACATTCGGCATGGTGCCAGTCCTTGCTCGCACGACGCCAAAAGGATGTTGATGTGGCTTCATGCGCAAACGCACAGGGCGCTTGGAAACCATTGTTCCGATCTCTGAGGCTTGTTGTTCTGACGGGCCACCCAATGGGGACAACGTGCCGCCGTGATTGTGTGATGAAAAGTGGAAACACTACGTGTTAACCGATACGTACGCAATAAGCTGGTACACTTTATGCGGATACAAAACGCATTATGGTTAATTGCCACTGAGTCCGGGATTTGACTCTACTACGTTTTAAAACGAAACTACTGTTTAACTAAGCACAGTTGAACGAGGTTTTACTGTATTATATTCGCCAGTTAATAGCACGCACTGTAGTGATTGTTCACTGATCGCTGTTCACATATGCCAGTGATAAAACGAGCACATGCTTTTTAAGGTGTTGTACACATGAATATGAAATGTAGCATTTTATCTTGGGCTGATTGTTAATTAAGGGGAGACGCTCCTCGAAGCAACTTTTTTTTTTTATTACTTGTATTGTTTCAAAATTCAGTCAAGTATGGAGTTTATGCAGATTTCAAATATGGCAATACTTTTTGTGTAGCTGTTATAGTTTAGAGTTACGTGATGCAGAATGCGAAAATATAGTCATCTTTATGGGCACTTTTTTATGCAATAAATTTTAACAAAAAGCATCGTGTTGTAGCTTGTTTAGCTCTTTGTAGATTGCAAAGTGCCGATATCTAGCCAAACAGTGTGTACGATTATGAAACTAGACAAAAAAAATTTGAACATTTGAACAAATTTTTTTGCTCAATTCTTTGAAATGTAACCATGTACTTTTGCAACTTACTGCTTGGATTTATTGCAATTTCAAGTAGATATTAGCACTGTGCATATCTTCAAGAGTATGTATGCCAAATTTCGTTACCTTAAGGCAATTGTAAGTGTACAAGGCTATCTTCATGCCATTGAAAAAAAGTTTGTTGAAGTGTCCTAATCTTTTTTTTATACTTCCAGTAATCGTGCACGCTGTTCGAATAGATATCGGCAGTTTGCGGTCTACAAAGAGCTAAATAAGCTACAGCACAAAGCGTTTTGAAAAAATTTAGTACACAATAAAGTGCCCGCAAAATCACTCTATTTTGCCATTCGATAGGACTCAAGAACTGTAGCAGCTACGCAGAAATTAATGACATATTTAAAATCTGCTTGAAATTGTCTATAAGTGGCTGGATTTTCATATCTCTAGCACAAATATTGAAGAAATGTTTTTTCGAGGAGCATCTCCCCCCTTTAACAAACAAATATGTAGCAATTTGTCTCCATTTTGGCACCAGCATGACACTGTGCTTCCATCAACCCATGTGTGCATATTTCTCTTCTACATACCACGTGAACAAAGCTGTGGTGTGGTCAGATGTCTACGATAGAAAATTGGTTCATATAAAATTTTCTAATACACATCACTCTTTGTTTTAATTCCAAGTCTCAGCCAAAGTGCCTGTCATTCAATTGGTTGCATTGCACAATGGTACAAATACTCTGCACTACCCTTGGTGCAGAATGACTTGTACTAGCAGTATTGTGATCTGAGCTATAGTCTCAGTAATGTCATATTTGTTTGCGAGCTTCCACTGAGAGCACAGCTAGTGCATCCTGTGCCTTTAGGATACAGTGCCAAATGAAGGGAAGGGCAAGAAAAGAATTTGACAGTTGTATTGGTGAAAGGAAATGTGGGCCATTATGGCCATTCAAAATAAGTACCTTATGCATTGAATAGGTCTCAGGGTGTCTACCAATCGGGAATTCTCAGGGATTTTGCGTAGTCTGGAAAAACTCAGGGAAAACTCGGGGAATTTGTGCCTCTATCAGGGAAAATTACCTGTAATTTTATTGAAAGGGTCGGAAGCCTCGGTAATGCTGGCTCGAGTAACAGACAGGAATCGTAATTAATCGTTTTTGACGCCCTGTTGTCGGCTGGAGGAGTTGCCAGTGTACAGTCAACGACCGACTTTCTGCATGCCTGATAATTTGCACAGCTTCGCGGCACCACTATGCACCCCATAGAGTCAATGTATCAGAACGTCTGAAATTTCGGACGCAAGAACCATTCGCCGTCCGATTTCCCGGCGATTTCTGCCGTGACCGCAGGTCCAAAAGGGCATTAATCAACACCACCACCGCGGCCGTTTTTATTACCTCGCCGCCTTGAACCAGCGCTCTCGCACGCAGATCCACTGGCACCCGTAGCAACGCTAGACCTAGCTGCTTCGACATTTGCTATTAAGCTTCTTGCTGTTGGGTGCCGTGTTTTCCATTGAAAGGATTCGCTGCTATCAGCAATGCCACCGACTCCGCCTTTGTGGTCCTCGTGATTGGCTTAGAAGCTTGGAAAGCATGGTGCGTTGCATAATGCCGTTTCCCGAGAGTCAGCTTTGCCTCTGTACAAAAGTGTTATTTGGAGAAGCATATGCAAAAGTATTGCAGTGAAGTATAACAAGCGTGGGAAGGGGCTATTGCCACGGGACACAGTATGTATTCCTTAATTATACACGCGTGCACCCGGTATCTCCTGTCACAGTACGAGCACTGATATGTCTAATACGTGTACCAGCAGGCCTTCAGAGCGTTTTCGAATGTGCCTGTGGCGGTTTGAGCCCTTAAGGGCAGTAAATGACATGCATTTATTTTTTCCAACTGGCCGATTTTTCGGACGTTTTCGCGGCCCCTAGGGAGTTCGAAAATCGTATGTGGACTGTGCAACTGGCCAAGAAGATGGTTCAAATGGTCCGTGGGGGAACGAGTGGCAGAAGGAGGACATGAACAAAAAGGACTTATGCATTGAGGAATGAAAGGGGAAGGAAGCGTGCTGCCGCTGTTTTGAAGGAGCTTGAGCTCAAAAGACAAAGTGCCTCAAGTGTTCAAGGGACAAAGATATGTCGTGTGCCAAGTCTAGCTAATATTGATCGTGCTTACCATCTGTCGAATGCTACGCGAACGACTCTTCAGGACAAGCCAAGCGGTCTGCACGCACCAAACATTAAGTAGATGCCTCATTTCATTACTTGCATCACTTTCCGCGCTTCCATGACTAATGTTGAATTCCAATGGCAGAGTCGGAGCAGCCGACGGACTCCGCGAGCGAGCACTCTACTCTGGCACAGAGCAATGCCTCCAGATCCGCGAGTGGAACACAACCTGCGCCACCGGAGCAAAGCGGAAGCGGAAGTTCTATCACCGAGTTACCCAGGATACCTTGCGTGTTGTCATTTCATTCCGCTGTTTGCTCCCAGCACTGCTGCACCGGTCACTTGTCTCTTCAGCGCCGTTCACCTGTTGTTTATTTAAAAGCGCGGAATGGATATCTCGCCAAGCGTGCAGCAGCTTTTGCTTCCTCGCGAGTCGTGACCAGTGGCGCCTCCTAGCAGACAAACGTGGTAAAGGAAATACGTCACGCAGAGTTCCGGTCCACTCCGCCGATTTTGGCGGAGCATCTTTTTCTGCTCCACGGACTGACTCCCGCTCTGAATCCCCTCCGACTCTCTCATTGGAACACCTTACTCCCGCCCTCACTCTGCCATTGGAACAAACTTGCTCCGAAACAAGCAGAAAAACTTGCTCCGACTCCGCCATTGGAATTCAACATAAAAAGAAGCTGCAACCAAACTTGCCTTTATTATGTGTAGGCTTTATAATGGTTGTGGTCAACAACAACAAAGGTGCCTTTCGATTCTTCTCATCTGCACTCGTGGGCACACAACAAATCGCGAGTGGCAACGATAGCAGCTACGTTTGCACTGATACGTTGAAAGTGTACCCTATTCATACGCCGACGCTTGTAACACCGCTAAGATATTCACCCACCTTTAGCGGAAACGTGCCGTATTAGGATAGTAGTGAAGACAGATGCCGCAGTTTCCGCAGCATGCCGGCCATGGGTTTCTATGTCACTGGCAGCTGAGTGCGCCTATCTGTTTCTGTCCCCTCAAAGTGGACATGGCTACATTATTGCCACAAACTTGCCGATATTAACTATATTATTCAGTACTGATACGGAAGAAACTGTTTCAATGCACGTAATGTACTCATGAGAAAAAAAAAATGCAGTAGGCGCGTTCAGCTTGCTCCGCTGGCCGCCATTTTTGTTTTGGTGCCCCGCAGCAAACGCGGGACGAAAACATTTTTTTTCTTTTCGCGGGAAATTTAATTCACGTAATGATCGCACCCCTGATTTTGTGTCAATTTTCCTGCCAAAAAAGTGCGATCATTATGCGAGTAAATATGGTATTTTATAAACCTTTTCAACTCCATCAATTGCAGTGGTGGTCCAACTGTGCCATTCACACTACAAGTTACTTGCCTGCACCTGGTTGCACCCACTCAAGTGCCATGTACTGTGCCAACTGTGCCAAAGTGCACTGTTTTCACCTGCTTACACAGTACTGCAATGTTTTTAGTAGGGGTGTATAAATGCAAGTCAAATAGTGAACGTTCACTCGCCGTGGTTGCTTAGTCACTATGGTGTTGGGCTGCTGAGCACGAGGTCGCGGGATCAAACCCGGCCACAGCGGCCACATTTCGATGGGGGCGAAATGTGAAAACGCCTGTGTACTTCGATTTAAGTGCACGTTAAAGAACCCCAGGTGGTCGAAATTTCCGGAGTCCCCCAGCATGCCTCATAATCGGAAAGTGGTTTTGGCACATAAAACCCCATAATTTAATTTTAATTTTAAATAGTGAACATTCAACTCGTTCAATTCATGAATCAATTGTCTATACTACATATTCAGTTTTTTGAATATTCAGTGAAACACCTGCCTTGCACGCAGCCTTTCCACGGCACTCGGTCTGTATTGATACAAGGTTCGGCCAGTTGAAACAATACCCGTCCACGACGCCAACAGAGAGAACATTGACAAAATCAATGCGCTATGGAAAGCGTGATAGCATGTGCGAAGATAGGACTGATTAGCCATGAGAATAAGGCACGCAGATAGAATGAGATACATGTTTGCACACGTGGTTTAGAACTTTGTCAACACACGATCTTAAACACAAATGAACTTCTGCACGATTGTCATAGTTGCTGGCTAAACGGCCGTGGACCCAAACAACGGTTCAACGGCCGTCAAAAATGTGTGCGCATGATCTGCGAACTGATCACCAGTAAGCGACTCATACGGGCATATTAGCAGCAAGCTTTCTGCGATTGCTTCCGGCTCGTATCACAACGGCCAGTTTTTATTGCGGGCCCACTGCCTAGGCCATCAGGCCTAATCAACACTGCTTCTTCAGGTAGGTTGGGTGTCAGCGACTAAAGCGGCAACCACATGAACAGAATATTTAAGCAATACAACAGGCAGACCCTGTTGCGTCGCAGCATGGAGCTACCATTTGGTGCAACACTTCAATAAAAAGTAGCGACAAATTTACATTGTTGTCCGAATAAATACAACTGTGTGGCCATAAAAAAAATCACAAACATACCGCAAGGCCAATGTTTTAACCAAGGTGCATTAGATCTAGCTTTAATGTGCTGTCATCACCAGTGAAAATCCATTCAATGCAGCTAGCGTGAAATCACGTGGCACCATCTGGTGAGCAAAACTCAAAACACTTCCACCGCTCTCGGTTGCATCTCGGGCCTAACAGCATCAGAATAAACAATTGATCTCAATAATTACGACAAGACAATGATGATACATTGGCCTCAGCTTGAGAGGAGACGAAGTGATGGCTGATTTTACTGTTGAGTTTTTTGCAGTCTCGTCAGAGAGCGAGTTGCAAGAGTAAATTCAGATTGAAGCGGGCAGACCAGAGCAGACTGGTTGCTGCCATGCTGTTGTGCTATCGCGCTGTCCTCGGTGAAAGTCACCGCATGGACTTCCGGGCAACAAGTGACATTTTCTGACTGACCAAAAACCAGCAACGTGACAAGCGACAGTGACGGATCGTCCTCTGAGACGGCAAAACCTGTCGCTCATCGCCATTGCTGAAAAATCGCTCCATCGCTGAAAAATCCTTAAAGTTACAGTTTGGTGCCGAATTTACTCATATCTATTTGCGAAGGCCGCACAACACTCAGAAAGCTGACAAACTGCTTTGTTATAAAAGCGAGCGTACGGAATGGTACCAGCATTGTTCACTGCTATTATTGCCATCTTAGTGACTCGCGTACGATGGCATCTTGTTCTGGACGCTGTCCATAGACGCACATTATTATCTTGTGGTATAGCTTCGAGCATTGTTATTGAATGCAATACACATTTTGTGTATTGTGGTAAAGCATATCAGAACACATGTCATTTCAAATCCATATAAGACAATTGCCGTCACTATTTGTCCTTTGCCTGACAGCGCAAATTCTTCTAGCGCAGTTGTAATTTTTTGTCCGGCTTACGCCTGGCTGGATAGCCTTGTTCTCGCCAGCCAACAAAATTTTATGTAATTGTCTACACAGGTTTACTGCCTAACCAAGTAAAATTCTGTTTACAACATACCGTGCATGGTATACCATTCATGGAAAGACTACTTAATTGAACACTGATGTCTGTTGGCCTGATATCTTCCTTACTGTTAAGCAGCATTTACTGATTGCCCAGTAATAACAATTTGCACCAAATGGTTACTTATGACTGCTGTACTGCTACAAAAGGCTAAAAAGGCCAAATTTTTGGCTCCAAAAGGCTGGTGTGGCTGCTCCTAAACGCTCCAGAAGTGCTTTTTTCCTGCTCCAAATATTGCTCCAAATCTTAAACTGGCCGGACCACCACTGTGAGGGGAGTAGAACACCACACCTTGATTGAAGACGTCACTGCTCTTTTATTATTCCTACAATGAGTAGTTGCTTGTTAAAGCGGATGCTGAGACTGCAATGGTGCAAAATTTTCACGTTGGAATCATCATGGAGTGTCACTGATGTACAGGGGACAGTTTAGCTAAAGAGCAGTACTGCCATTTAGAGTAGAATGGAATGGATGAGCACTCTAGAATAGAGATTATTGCGCCTAATTTGAGGCTTTAGGAGCACAATCGTAATTATAAAGCAACTTATCATGAAAGATATTGGCAGTTTAAGTCTTTGAGCAATAGAGGCATTGGACTGTACTCAATTGACTATGGTTTTGATTTAATGACATGTCTTACAATACAGTTCCCATTGAAAGAGTGTTATATTGCATTCAAATTCATGTGGCGGTCTTCGTCACACTTGGAGAATTTGCTATGCACATTGCACAACAGTAGGCCCATCAATCCAACTGCAACTGAGTCTTGTGCAGAAATGAAAGCAGGATAACACAGGAAACTAACCGTAAAAGGACATTACAAGAAAAGTAGGCATGCTAACACAAAAAGGCAACCTACTGCAGAAAATCTTTAGTAGTGAAGTGATTTTTCTACCTGCCGTAGTGACCAGCTACATACTTTATTTGCCCAATTGAAAAATTAACTTTTTGTTCTTCAGTTGTGTTAAAAACGTGTTAAAATTGCATGCAAAGCTGCAATAACTGTGGCAGTGGCATCATTGCTACTGCTAACAAAAGATGTTAGCAATGTATTCGTTGTAGGGGTGTTCAGCTAAAAATATTCTTAAATTGATTATGAATATTCTGAAAAACGTAACTATTGAATCAATATCGAACATTTCCCAACAATTCCGTATGCGAGACTACCCATGAGAATACCCTAACGTGACACACAATTCATCCTTTTCTCAAACAACTGGGCTTTTTTGCTTAAAAGCCACATTGTCACCAAGACCCTGTTAGCACTGGACTGCAGTTGCTCTCTGGAGTATGTAGAGATCAAGTTTGTGTGGTGCAGCTAATCGCCAAAGTTAATTAACCTTTTCTGTAGCAGTGTAGATGTACTTAATGTGAGTGGCGTGGGCAAGTTTCTGAACTTTCACAACTGCTAGGTCTGAGTAAAAGACAATTCGGGAGACACTTTAGAATTGGTCTAACATTGATTATGTCACAGTTTTATGTGGCACAACAGCAACTCATGTTGTCAACATAATGGTCCCTATAACTAGTTGTCATGTAACTTAGTAAAACATTATGTTTTTTTTTTTTTTTGGGGGGGGATGTTCTAAAAACCGTTTGGCACTACCAAACACCGTGCTCTGAAAGAACTTGCACCATGCATCCTGGATGTCCTCGCCAGCATTCCACTAGAGTTCCTGTGCAAATCAGTAAATGCAGTACCTGAATCTTCACGTAAGCTTATGAACAATGCTGTGATCTGTACAGAATTTTAGAATGATGCAAAATATTGTAGATGTCTGTTTTATTCAATAAAATTTGTTCCAGTAAAATTTATAACTTCTTAAATTATAAGAAATTACAGCAAAAACATACTATAAATATTGTGCAAGATAAGCTCTGAAAATGAAAACCAAGCACAATTACTTTTCTTTTTCACCCCAGTAATTTTCACACTTGCCACTTGAAATAAAGAACGAGAAGAGAGGGGGTTGACTGAGGGGGCCCGATTTTTTATTAGTCATATCATAAGAAGCCAACAAGCACTGACACCAAGGACAACATAGGGGAAATTAAATGTGCTTAATAAGTGAAATGAAGAAACAATAAATTAATGGAAAACAAAGTGGATGAAAAAACAAACAACAAGGTTGTGGGTTCGGTTCCCACCTGTGGCAAGTTATTTTTTCATCCACTTTGTTTTCCATTAATTTATCGTTTCTTCATTTCACTTATTAAGCACATCTAATTTCCCCTATGTTGTCCTTGGTGTCAGTGCTTCTTGGCTTCTTGAAATAAAAAAGAATTTTAACATTTCCCTGTTGTTTTGCTAAATGAAAATAAAGATTTAAAAAATGCTTTCTTCTTTCTTTTCTCCTATGAAGTGGATTTGGGCTTGAGTCTTTAATTACTTCTCCTACTAGATTTTCCGCTTCTGGAACTTTGATCACGCCTTAAACATTAGCACACCATCTCCAAGTGCGGGTGTCATTGACATGCCTATCGCAGATCGTCTTCCCATTTTTGTTACCTTTGTTACAGAAAAGCCTTACTATGACACTAGTTATTTCACTTCCAGGTTCGACCGGGATAACTTTGTTAATACAATAAATGGTACCAACTGGTCATCAATTATCATTCTATGTGATCCTGAAAAGGCACTAAAAAAAATTGTGCTCGTTATTTTTCAAAGCTGCATTCGCTAGCACTACAACTGCCAAAGGCAAAAAAAAAGTTTAAATTTCCACGTAATCCCTGGATAACAAAAAGTATGTTAACCAACGGTGGTAAAAAAAGATTATCTTTGCAGGAAGTCTAAAAAACAGCCGTTCAGTGTAAATCTAGCACATCGCTATAAAAAATACACTACCATGTTTAACAACCTACTCAAAAAATCAAAACTGCTTTATTATGAGAAAGAATTCTGCAAGGCTAAAAATAATCCTAAGAAACAATGGCAACTTTTCAACGACTTTTTGAATGCACCCCGGGCTAGTAGAACCTTTGATAAAATAACTTATAAACGTGAGACTTACACTAAATCGTCTTGTATAGCCAACTCATTTAGTGAGTACTTCTATGAAGTGTACAGTAATAGCCCGATAGCCTCTTCCTATCCATGTAACCGTTGCAATCACACATTCTTTCTTTTTTCCTTTACAGCCGATGAGGTCTGTTCTGCTATATTAAATCTAAAAAACACTTGCCCAGTTCTAGGCAATATCTCTGCCTATCACTTAAAATTTGCTGCCCCTTGCATTGCGGAAACACTAAGCAGCATAATAAATCTAATTTTTAAATGCGGTACCTTTCCTAGTTTGCTTAAGGAAGCAAAAGTAATTCCTGTCTTTAAAAAAGGTGATAAATCTCTGGTGTCTAATTATCGCCCAATCTCTATTTTGTCCTCCATTAGTAAACTTATTGAGAAATAATTTCTGAAACGTATAAACAGCTACCTAACAAAGTTTAAGTTGTTGAAATCTTGCCAATTCGGTTTCCGTCCTGGCAGTTCGACCAGCTTAGCTTTTATTGCATTAACGAATTACATAAGGTGTTCTATTGGCAGTGGTAAATTTGTTGGCTCAGTATTTTTAGATTTTACTAAAGCTTTTGACACTGTTAATCATACCATTTTATTTGCCAAACTAGAATCTTTAAGTATAACAGGTCCAGCTTTTACTTTTCTTAAAGATTGCTTACATGACCGTGAGCAGACAGTCTGTGTAGGGGGCGCTTATTCCGAGTCGAAAGTTATTAATCAAGGGGTACCACAGGGCTCAATACTGGGACCCTTGTTGTTTTGCATTTACATTAACGACTTACCCTATGTTCTTGACCTTTCTAATGCTATTTTATGTGCTGATAATACCACTATTTCCATGTCTGATAACTCTTTATCAACCTTACTCTTTAAACTGAACAATGAACTAGTGAAAGTTGTTGAATGGTGTGAGTTAAATCATTTAATTTTAAACCCTCTCAAAACTCGGTTCATGTTATTTAAAACAAAGCAGAGGATCGTGCCGTGTATACCCCAAGTAACTCTAGACAGTCACCTTATTCCTGCAGCGGACTGTGTGTTGTTCCTTGGCATAAAATTAGATTCTCACTTGAAATTTACTAATCATATTGTGTTTGTTAAGCAGAAAACAGCTTTTGGCATAAGCGCTCTCATAAAATCACGCGCATTCTTTTCAGAACACGAATTATTATCTTTATACTACGTGTTCATTTATACTCATGTCACGTATGGTGAAATCTCGCTAATTGAAATTAGTGAGATCCGATGGCTAAGAAATTGATAAGCAGCGTGGCCAAAAGTTTCAATCCTACAGGGGTTAGCGCGGCCGAGCGGCCGAGTACGATAGCTGTACTTGTGAAAGTATGTAATTCTTTTTGAAATTCTAAATGCAAATTTTCGCTTACTTCAGCCTATTTATTAAACTGTGTCTATAAATACTGCATACATAGTGACAGTAGGAAGAAGTGCACTGATTCAAACACCCTTCTTGAGTGTCAGCTATTGGCCAATAGCTGCCACATATGGGAATCTGCTTTATGTAGAAATATGGCAGCCCCAGAAAGAGAGAGGAGAAAGCTTCTGTCGAAAACAAATTGTAAGATAGCTTGATGCTCCGCTTGCGAGTTTCACTCGCCGCGCACGACTGCAAAATTTGGCTGAAATGTTCACAGCAGCATATGCTATCCGCAGACTGTTTTTTTACTAAGCTCGAGGGGTGGTTCAGTGCGCCTTTAAGTGGAGTCTATTGTACTCACATATTCTTATTTGTTAAACATTACAACACCGGAAAGGACTGACTAAAATTACTTGACTGCAGCTAAAGATAAAGTGTAGATTGCATTTGTATCTGGTTCTCCCTGAATTTGGTTTTGGATTGTGTGATGCTAGTTCAGGAAATTGTCAAAGTTCTACTGTTCTACTGCGCAGCATTGGTAGCAGTGGTTAAACACTGAAGTGGCTACTCGTGGTGGTTTGCCAACAGGGCCTTCCTGTCATCTCTGAACCTGGACAAAAGCATGTTGGTAATGGATCCTCAAGCAGTGCCACAGGAAGTTGTCCAGTGTTGTGCCAGGCTGAGTGTGTGCCCTACAGCCGTCAGTGACTTGGTGCTTACTATTCAAGGTGAGCATTTCTCTTATTGCTTGCTGAGCCAGACACTGCCATCATAGAAAGAGTTTATGTAACTTGTAGGCTGCTTGAGCTTTGCTGTAATAGATGCTGGCTGCACGTTGCAAAGATGTAAATTGAAGTCATTTAACGAGTCTGTTGACCATATATAGGTTGGATGGTCAGGTTGACTAAAAGCCACAATTGCAGCTTGACCTGTAATGGTTTCCTGGACCCTGGCGACTATTGCAGGCATTTCATGGCTACAGCGATGCATGCTACTTATGCTACTAGGATCATGTTTTGCAATGGGAAAAAGCATGCAAAGAAATAATTTAAGTGGTCTATTGCGAATTGGGATGAAACTATGAATATAGGAGACAAAGTACATCATCTACATTGGAAGTCGTGAAAACCTAGGGTAATCTTGGGACTCCGAAAAAGTATTAGTCTTTCTAATTGCACCTAACACTCACTGGGATGGATGTTTGATGAAACGATTGTTGTAAGAGAAGTAAAAGTCATATCAGAATGAAATATTTGAGGAATAAAGTGGGTAATTTGCAGCATACTGGAGGAATTACAAGAAATTAGTCATAATAATTGGAGCACACTGCAGAGATCATTGAGGTGCAAAACGATAGCCTAATGAACACTAAAATTTGGATTGGAATAAAACCTTGTAGGAATATCAGCTTATTGCTCAGCATTAACATGTGAAAAAATTTAAGTGCATGGGTCAGTTAGAGGAAGCACAAGAAATTTGTTGTCAAAGTAACGGCGCCCACTAAAACATCTCGCAAAGGCACAAAATTAATTTATGTCTATGGCATTAAGCATGAAAATACAGAATTAGAACTGAAACTTTGAACAGGTGTAGTTGAATCCCTGTGCAAGACATGATAAAAGCATTCAAAAATTTTTACAAAATCAAATTATTAAGTGCATCAGTCAGAGCTTCGTAAAGTCAGTGGCAGCCTTTGTTACGTGTTCATAGACTATCACTATTCTTCTAATTTGGAGTAAAATGTTAAGTTCTTATTCACATTGGGAAGGGCACAATACAGCCATTGGAAGCGTAATGCAAACTTGGTGGGGATTGCTTATAAATTCGAGTAGGGACTATAGGGAAAAAGGAAACATATCTAATAGAAAAGATGTCCTTATTCCTCAAGTGACCACGAAAGCTTGTCACTGCGTACACATATATGCTTTTATGTGACAAAGACGGTCAGCATTTCGGCCATCATCGTGCCGTCGTTGTACAGACAGGTTAAAGTGCAGTCAGTGCTTGCACCAAGTCTTCATTTCCTGGTAACCTTAAACTGAGGTCAGTCACTTTCCAGTAGCCAAACGATTGCCATATCTTTCATCGCCATCACCACTGTCTAGTATTTTTGTCACCTCATTTGAGGCCCTTGTCAACACGGGCAGCAAGGATGGAGCTAATTTTATGGATCCATGCAAATGAATTAATTTTTCTTTCACCTGTCGCACAGGCTGTAGGTGCAACCGTGAGTAAAAATATGTGTTCCGCGGGCTCACCGAAAAAACTTAATTTATTCATCATTCAGACACTGAAACCAATAAACGCTACGAGTGCACTGGATAGTTTGCAATGCCAAGTTAGGAATCCAGTCTCCAATTTGAAGTTACACATAAGCGGAGAAGAAAATCTGCTTTATCATCGAATCCCTGGTCTGTGTGCTGTACCTCACAGCATTACACGCATTTAATGTGCATGTACTATTCAATCAAAACTGCAGGACAAAATTACCTTGGGGGGAACAAAATTCATGGTGTTCAATGTAACTTACATTGGAAAACAAAAACGTTATGTTGTGGTTTAGCTAAAGTTTATTATATGTATATCAAAGTTGAGCATTTCTCCACTTTCTTATGCAACTGCTTTACTGCAGGCCTGAAGGAGCTCTATCACAATGTAGACAAGGACCTTGCACAAGTTGAGCAACTGTTGAAGGAGGAGCGGGAAAAGGAAGCAGCCCATAGCACAGCGTTTGGCAAGCGGGCACCCTCGAACCTGGTGACCGAACTAACGGCCGAGTTTACCAAGTACCTGGAGGTGCACCAGCGCACTGCGGATTCTAACAGTGCCCTGCAGAAAAGTTTGGCTGCCCACTCAGCAAACCTCAAACTGCTGGCTAGCCCTCTGGAAGAAGTGGACAAAGCACTGCCCTCAGTGTCACTGCTTGACGGTCAGGCTTTTTCGACTCTCTTGGCTGTTTTGTGTGGAACCTTCACGAGATCTTCAAATTTTTTACGGTTTTAGCCACAGCATTTTCTGACTTCTTTACCTTCTCACAGAAATGAATGTACAGTCTACGCCTGTTACAACAGATCTGCATACAACATGCTTTAGAATATAACAGAGCATTCTCCTCGCTTAGTTTGGTCTGCTTATATTATCATTGCGACAATATCCACTTTAACAGATCCAGCTATAGTCGACTATCGGCTACAGCAAACAAACTTTTAGCCAAATTTTGTCTAGATGGTATAAATACAACATGCTTTGCTGCGGCAATACATGTGTGCAGCAGGGCAGTGTACACTATTTCCGGCCACTTGCAGAATTTGGGAAAATGTACATTTTTTTCAGGAACGAATACACTAATGGCAAGCTTCCTGCAGCAGCATGTCGCGCAATGCCCCACCAGAGAGTAGCTTTTGTGTTGACTGGGTAGGTCGCCCATCGCCACTCACCGCTGTCGACTCGGTGCCAAACAAGTGCTGAGGGCGCCATTAGGCCTAACCAGCTTCAAAGCAAAGCTGTAGCATACAGTGCTTCAAAAACAACCGCCAATGATCGCAAAATGCATTGTTTTGAAATGATTTATTTCTTGCTGCTTAAATTTGCACAAAAAGTAAGATAGGCTGCTGTTCACGGCATCCACAGTGGAGGCACATGATGCAGTCGAGCTGTCTCTCATGCAATGCAGGTGGCAGCCAGCTGCGGCCTCTAAACTGGCCTTGTGCCACGGCTTTCGTTTGCACTACAGATTTTACAGTGGTCATTGCTTGCTGTTAAAGATAAAATTAAGGCATCAGTTTATTTTATCGGCTACTGTTTTGTGTAAAAAATAAACTGTAGGCAATGTTTGCGTCATGGGCGGCAGCAATGCACTCAGGCTGGGTGGCCAGCATGGCGATGCTAAGTGGCTTTTAATGTTGCCGTTATGTGGGCGTCTATATACTCTAGTGCAGAAAAACTGCCATTTGTCAGCAACCAGTGTCCAGAAAACGGCAGAAAGGAAGATGCAGTGCCACGGGGCTGTACAATTAACGCAAAATAAGTTTATCTATAGTTACTTATTTTCGGTGTCTGTGTTCTTTTTACCTATTTTTGTGATCACCTATGGGCTAAATAGCAGTACAGTCGAGAACCCACTTGTAACAGTATTCAAGTGCCACAAAAATTCGATTGTTACAGCCAGGTTGCATGAAAAAAAAATCGAAATGGGGAATGGCGTAGCTGTTCCGAGAAAATTATAACGACGGGGAGGCCAGTTCTCCTCCTCACCACCTTCCTCCATCTGGCTTCTGATTGTGTTGACTCGTTTAACTGTTTAACTCTGCTTTCTGCGCGCTCCAGTCACGTGTTGTTAACAAGCCTCAACTGTCGGTGTTCAAGAATGAAATGGAACTGCTATAACAACTGCAAAGATGGGCAGCAAGTGACATGCGAGCTCTGCCGAGGCATCGCTTTGGTGGCCCCAAAAGTTAGCTTTTAAAAAATGCGGGAAGGTTGCTGCGGTAGCATCTCAGCTTGGGAAATCCAGAAGAAGTGCTGGGACGTGATCACCGCAAGCATCTCGCCACATACTACCCACTGGCTTGCACGAGAAAACCGCACGTCCGTCAGTCTTGCTTGCATTACGCGAAGCTTGCCGCCATCCATCTCCAAGGCATCCAGCTACTCCATGTAGTGAAGCGGAAGGTCCCTCGCAAGAACAATCCCACGAGGGACGGAATCATCTACATGACTTCCCACAAGGACAATGTTGAGGCAGCCTGCCCTTCCACATCAGCACTGCCATCATGGCTGTCACGGTCGCTATCCGATGCAAGCAGGTTCGCAACGATCACCTCATCGATTAGAAGCACTTCGTTTCCAAATCTATAGCAGTGCACTTTCTTTTCACTGGCAATATCATGTATTGCCAATGATCAGTGGGCAGGTCAGCCATCTTCCGTTTCGGCGGCGAGTCAAACGAGGCTGAGAAACAATTTGGCCAAGACCGACTTTGACACAACGAGCAAAATCAAGCACAAGCGTAAGCAGAATTGCACAGAATGAGGGCCATAGAATAAAGAACCAACTGTGAGGGCCCAGCGAACAATCTGGGAGCAGCGCCGGCAGAGCAGTTGGCGCGGTCCATTCGTGTTTCGGAGGGTGGCGCAATGCAGAGCTATGGGCACAGCCAATTCGTTTTTGGAGGGGTGGAAGGTCAACGGGAGAGATGTGCGCAAGGCTGGCGTGCATCCCTCATAAAAAAAAGTGCGTGGTGGTAGTTTGGATTGCAAGCGATTGTGCAGTGGCTTGCATTTCACTTTTTCTTTTTTCTTTTGAAGGATGTCGCATTCCATTACTTTTCAGCACGGACACCCAGCAGCCAGACTTCATTGTTATAACCAATAATGCAGTACAGAGACATTGTAGTAAGCGGGTTATTTCCCCGTAGAAAACATGCAAAAGTTGGCAATGCAACAGCTTTTTATTGTTATAACCGATATATTGTTAAAACTGGTATCGTTATAAGTGGGTTTGACTGTATATTCAAAGTTACACCATTTCACAACATACTGCGACCCCAAATACTGGATAGAACTGACTTCGGATATAACGGACCTTTTTTCCTGGTATCACAGTCCATTGTAATGAGCATCAACTGTATCGTACTTAACCCCTCCTCCCAAGCTGATGTACCGGCAACCCAAACGAACTCCTAGATGAAGACATTCGTCTTCATGAAGTAACAGCGGCGATAATGGGCTTGAGACGCCACACAGCCCCGGGAATGGACCAAATCACCAATAAGGCACTTGCCAACCTTGACAACCCCTCGCTGCTAGAGCTTACCACTCATCCTAATGAAGTATGGAGGGAAGGAAACCTTCCCAAGGACTGGAAAATGGCCGAGATTCGTCTGATACCGAAGCCAGGCAAGCCACTAGCCATTGAGAACCTACGACCGATCTCCCTTGCTTCGTATGTAGGAAAGCTCCTAGAGCACATCGTTCTCAACCGGCTTCAACCATTCCTGGAGGACTCAGGGAAACTTCCAACAACAATGATAGGATTCTGTCCACATCTCTCAACTCAAGACATCCTACTTCAGCTGAAAGAGGAGGTGATTGTACCAGCGGCAAGCAACTCCCCCACTGTTATAAAGGGGCATTCGATAACGTCAAGCATACGGCAATCTTACAGAGGCTAAACATGCTGGGCTGTGGGGCCAGTCCATATTTCTATATCAGAGATTTTCTTTCAGGTAGAAAAGCCATCCTAAAGGTCAGTGACCGAGCCACAAACCCCTTCCTACTGGGCGGGCACAGTGTTATCCCCTCTCCTTTTCAATATCGCCCTAATAGGCCAGGCCTTCCACCGCTCCTCGATAACATCCCGGGGATCCGGCATGGCCTATATGCCGACGACATTACCATCTGGTCATCCATAGGGTCCATCGGGGCAATGGAGAGCCGCTTGCAGAAAGCGGCAGACATGGTGAGTGACTATGCTAAGTCATGCGGCCTCAGCTGCGCCCCCCAAAAGTCGGAGCTACTCCTGGTCTCACCGCGAAAGAAGCATGCATCTGACTTGCCCACTATCAAGATACAACTGGAGGGACACACCATCGTTCCATCTCAGAGCGTAAAGATATTGGGAATGGTTTTCCAGTCGGATCGCACTAACACTATTAATTCACAAGCTTAAATATACAACAGCCCAAGCTACCCACATGATCCAGCGAATAACAACCAAGGCAAGAGGCATGGGGGAGGCGGACACGCTTCGGCTTGTCCAAGCCTTCATCATGTATCGAATACCGTATTTACTCGCATAATGATCACACTCGCGTAATGATCGCACCCCTGAATTTTGTTATCAAAATTAGATTTTTTTTTTTTCTTTCCCGTGTAATGATCGCACCCTGAGCTTGCCGCAGCAATATGTCGTGTGCCAAGTCTAGCTAATGATGATCGTGCTTACCATCTGTCGAATGCTACGCGAACGACTCTTGAAGACATACCAAGCGTTCTGCACACACCCAACATTCTTAAGCAGATGCCCCATTTCATTCCTTTCATAACGTTCTGCACTTCCATGAAAAAAAAAAAAGCTACAACCAAACTTGTCTCGGCTTTATTATTTGTAGTCTTCATAATGGTTTTGGTCAACAACAACAACATAAAGGGCACCTTTCGATTCTTCTCGTCTGCACTTGTGGGCACGCAACAAATCGCGAGTGGCCACGTTTACACGTTAGTGGCCACGTTTACACTGGTATGTTAGAAGTGTACCCTATTCATACGCCGACGCTTGTAACGCAACTAAGATATTCGCCCACCCTTAGCGGAAACGTGCCGTATTAGGATAGCAGTGAAGACAAATGCTGCAGTTTCTGCAGCGTGCCCGCCATGTGTTTCTATGTCACTGGCAGCTAAGCATGCCCATCTCTGTTTCTGTCCCCTCAAAGTAAACATGGCTACGTTATTATATTAACGATATTATTCATTGCTGATACGGAAGAAACTGTTTCAAGGCGCGTAATGTACTCGCGAGAAGAAAAATAGTTGTGTTCGGCGCGTTTGGCTTGCTCCGCCGGCTGCCATTTTTGTTTTGGTGTCCCGCACTGACAGCGAAAGCTGCCTGCTTTTCATCCCGCAGCAGATGCAGGATGAAAAAAGAAAGTGTTTCTTTTCATGGGAAATTTAACCCGCATAATGATCGCACCCCTGAATTTGCGTCAATATTTTTTTTTTTTGACAGAAACGTGCAATCATTATGAGAGTAAATACGGTAACTTAAGCTATTCCATGCACACTACTCAATGCGACGGAATTCAAGAAAATCAACACAATGATCAGAAAGGTAATAAGCAGGCGATGGGCCTGCCGATCAGTACATCCACAGAAAGCCTACTATGACTAGGAGTGCACAACACGGCTGAGGAGCTGATCGAGGCACCTCTATCCAGTCAGCGAAGAAGGCTGGCGATTACGGAAGCGGGGAGGTCCATCCTCTTACGCTTGGGGCTCTCTGCCCCTCTCAGCCATCTGCCGCCTCAGACTGGGAACTTACCCCATGCCATCCGGAGCAACATCACCGTACGTCCTCTACCTCGCAACATGCACCCAGTGCACCACGCACAGCAAATGGAGGTCCGGGCTCTGGTCATACACAAGCAATGCGGGACCTTGCCCTCTACAGCCTACACGGATGCGGGGTCTTACCCCAGACGCACAACCGCAACAGCCACCGTAGTCGTCAACAAAGAACATCGAAGCAGCATTTCGCTCACCAGAAACAATCCCCTCCAAGCCGAGGAAGCGGCCATAGCCCTCGCGCTCTGCCAAACAGAGATCGAAGTCATAGTGACCGACTCCCAACAGGCATGCCACAACTTTGCTAGCGGCAGAATTCATACCACTACGCTCAAGATCATCAATCAAAAGCCGCCAATGAGATCAGTCATGATCATCTGGGCGCCAGCTCATCACGGCATTCCTGGCAATGAGGTCGCCAACCACGTGGCTCGAGATTTGACCCACCGAGCTGACGCCGAGGAATCTGAACCAGAGCGCATGCACCCTCTAGTCTCGTACCAAGACATCACACAACACTACAAGCTAACCCGCAGAACATATGCACCCCCACACAAGTCACTACCTAGAGAGCAGGAGCGATTCCTCCGAGCTCTACAAGTTAATACATTCCCCCACCCAACCAGAAATCACCTCATAGCTCCTACACAATTCTCTCCACAATGCTGCTTCTGCGCAGAGCCCAGGTCCCTCGGGCTCATAGTAGGGGGTTGCAGAGAGGCACCATTAGATCCTCTGAACCCTTACCACACCAACGAACTTTGGGAGAGAGCCTTGGCCAGCTCCAACCTCGAGGATCAGCAATGGCTGATTGCGAGGGCCCAGGACGCGGCCCGAGCTCAAGGCATTCTGGAATGAGCATGCCTCTCCAAAGCTGCATTTACTTAATAAAATTGTTTATTCTCTCTCTCTCCTCCCAAGCTGCCTAAAATGAAATACTGACTATAGTATAGATGACTGAAATGGTCTGCAGACAAGCTAGGCAGTGAGTAAGCTGCTCATTTGATCATTTAGGGGGAAAAGCGAGCTGAAGCAAAAGTAATGCAGACTAAACAAAGAGTGGTAGAAGCACTGTGTTGTGCGTATCCTTCCCACCAACCTTGTTTGTGTTGGCAAACACAAAGCTACAGTGGTCTGAAACAGGATAGAGGGAGTTACATAAACACACACACAGCACTGTGTGAGTTCGTAAGTGCCTCTTTTTTTTCTGTTTTCAAGCACTGCAGTTTTGTGATCATAAACCAACCAATCGCACGTGCATCCGTCCCTTCTTTGTCTTGTCTTGTTTTGCCATTATGTGCTACACCCGGCTATAAAGTCATACCAACTACAACTATTCCGCTCGAATTGCTTGAACCAACTAGCTCAGCAGTCTGTTCTTGTACAGTAAAACCTCATTAATTAATTTGACCCTCGTTAATTCAGCAAATCAGAAAATTCAGGTTCACCCTCTGGTCCCTGCAAACATGTGCATTATTTAATGGCATCAGCTCGTTACTTGGGACGCATCTGGGCACGCACTGGTTAATTCAGGCAGCCCTCGGAGGGTACCGCACGGGGAGTGCTGCAAATGTGTGCTGAAATAGAGCAAAACTGGTGATAGCGTCCATGGAAACTTAGCAACAGAGTCTGCATCGGCATAGTTATCAGTGGGAACAGTAAAGGAATGACAGGAACAACAGTACACTCTGTGCCTTTAAAGGGGCCCTCAAACACTTTTCTAACTAATCGTAGAATGGCCCCACTAAAGTATGTCGTTCCCTGGAATCTCATTCCACAAACGTTTTTTTGAATCCTTCACCTATGAGTGCAGTTATCGCACTAATACCCAGCTTTCTCTCCCTTTTCATCTCCGCTAATGCGCTGGAAGCTACACAGCGGAGCAGCTAAGAGAGCAATGCCGTGGTCAAAAGTTTAGTGTCACGACGGCCAAAGAGCTCGTTGCGGCACCTCGTAACAGCTGTGGTAGACGACTGTATGCAACATGCTGCTGCCATCTCGGAGGTCATGAATAGCAGAGGCAGCTCTGCGCAGTGCAAAGATGAAATAATTTTTTGTCTTCTTGAGTCGCAGACATATATTTTTCATTTATTTAACTCAAAATGAGCAATTATGTATTACTGAGAATGTTCCCGCGATCACGAAACCAGCCAGTAGCGATTGGTGGGCCAACTGCTTTCGATGACATTGCGGATGTGAGAGCAAGTGGCTGTTTATTGCTTTTGTCACGAGATTGTAAATCTTCTGCTGCATGTAGTGCAATAATATTCGGCTCACATGTTCACAGGAGCCTCGTTAACAGATTGACAACATTTTTTACTATGTTCAAAAAGTTTTTCAGGGCCCCTTAAGAGGAAGCTTTAGCCCAGGGCCAACTCCAATTTCTCTATTCAATAAAATTTCTTCTTGGCCGAGTTGGTTCATATGTATTGAAGTCATTGCAGCGCAAAGGAACACGGACAATGAAGAGGACAGGACACCACAGGAATGGTGGTGTCCTTTCCTTACTTTAATTTATTTTCTTCATCCACTCTCATTTCCATTAATTTATCATTTCTTTAATTCATTTAGTAAGTACAAGTAATTTTCCCTTATGTTGTCCTTGGTGTCAATGTTTGTTGGCTTCTTATGATACGCTTAATAAAAATCGGGCCCCTCAGCTAACCCCCTTTCTTTTGTGTCAAAGTATTTCTGAAATAGTCTAATTTAACTTCAAATGCATTCATCAACTTTGATAAAAAGTGGTTCGGGCCTCTTTAAGCCCTTGAGGTGACTAACTGACTAAATTAATTGCAACTGAAGCAATAACCAGCTAATTGAAAGGTTAACTGTATATTCGCACAGCCCTATTATAAGCCTTTTCTTTTTTTGACTCTTCCTTTTAAAAGAAGATAGGTGCCTGAAATCGCAAAGGTTGATTTCGCAAATTATAATCAATAAGTTTAATGCACGTATTGCAGTTGTCGTATTGAAGCTGGTCAGAGCTCAATGCATGTCCACTTAGTAGAAATCTTGAGACTAGCTTCAGTTTTGTTCTATAAATCAGTGACAAAGTACATCATTATTTAGAGGTACACAGGATTTATTCAAGCAAGACATGGAACAAGGCTTTGTGGGAAAATGATACAGGGAATGTACCAGTGCTTTTCATCACAAGTGTGCAGTTGCAGCATAATTGACTATGGTTATGCAAAACCACCGACACATATTGGCCTTTTTCTTCTTTTTATATTGCTCAAGGCAGATTTTGGCACAAATCTAAAGAAACTGTTCAGTTGAGAGAAACTTGTTTGTTGATACTATTAAATATCTACAGCACATAATGTCTACAGCCCTTATAGGTGAAATTCTGTGTGTATCAATTCATAAATGGACTAGTTGGCTTTTGTTCAA
This sequence comes from Dermacentor variabilis, assembly GCF_050947875.1. Classification (NCBI taxonomy): domain Eukaryota; kingdom Metazoa; phylum Arthropoda; class Arachnida; order Ixodida; family Ixodidae; genus Dermacentor; species Dermacentor variabilis. The sequence continues at coordinate 28,896,550 of NW_027460280.1, forward strand.
CATACTGAATAGTGCAGAAGAGAGAATACAAGCAGGACACATAGTATATATGTTCTGTGTCTCCTCTCTCTTGTTCCATCATTTGCACTGCTCACCATGTTGAGCATTGCGCAATTCATGGTTCATGCAAGTTTTGAAGGCTAAGCAATTGTGGCTATTCAGTAGACATGCCACATTTTCTACAAGCCTCCCAAGTTGGTTTCTCATGTGACTGAGTGATGAAGTGCAGTAAGCCTGTGCTATGGCCTTAAGTCTTATTTTAAACTTTACTTCAGTGCCCAACAACGAAGCTGTTGTGAAGGAGCTCTCTCATCTGCTAGACAAAGTCGAAGAGATGAAGAAGCAGAGGCAGATGCTACATTCACACCTGAGAGATGCGCTTCAAAAGGATGATATCACTAGGCAAATTGTGACCAGAAACAAAGGCGAAGATCTTCAGGTGTGTATGCATAGCAGGGTTGTTTCCACACAATGTATGATTAATATGGCACTGGCAAATTTTATTTTTTGTTTGCAGGCATTTTTCGCAACTGAACTGAAAAAACATGATCAGGAGGTGTCACTTTTGGAGCAGAACTTGACAGCACAAGACAACATCCTGAAAGCATTGACACAGGCCAATGCCCGATTTGCAGAGACACGGAAAGCTGCCTCTGATATCCTAAAGAGGTAAGTTGTTGAGTGAAAGTTTATTAGACTGGACTCAAATGGGGCAATGAAATGTACTTGTGTTACTGGAAGGTAGGCATGCAAACATGGACAGAAGTAGGATTGAAAACAAAAGCCGTTAACTGCAGTGCACCAACTTGCTCAACTTTCGGTCAGTCTAAGAATTATACTCATTTGAAGAACTTCTTAAGCTTTATCAGTGTAAACTACAATGTTGCTAAAAAAAATTTAAATTAAGTTAAATTGTGAGGTCTTACATGCCAAAACCACTATCTGATTATGAGGCACGCCATAGTAGGGGACTCCAGATTAATTTTGACTACCTGATGCACGGTACACAGGTGTTCTTAAATATTGCCCCCATCCAAGTGGTGCCACCGTAGCCAGGATTTGATCCCACGACCTCGTGCTTATCAATGCTACACCATAGCCACTAAACCACCATGGTGGGTTGCTAAAAAAAAGAAAAAAATATCTGATGGTATTTTGTGCTCTGTATAGAGCCTCCCTTTACACCAATTCTCTTGTTAACTTGAGCTTGCGTATTTTGAAAAGTGTGAGCCCTAAAATTTTTCACAGTGAGTTGTCAAAACTCATAGACGCCACGTAAACTTTACTTGTAAGCCTTGGGATATCGTCAAACCATTTAGTAGCTCCAGCACTGAGTAAATTCCAATGCAGGGAAATGTCACCTCCCACAAGAACAAAAAAAAAAGAGGTTGTCACTTTGTTTTTCCAGTCAACATTTTTTTTTCTCCCTCTTTCTCTCAATGAGCTGGAGGCAAAGCTGAAAGAATACTTAAAAAGCAATGCAGCAGGAAGAGGAGGATATGAGGGAGATTATGTGGATGCCTTCCTGCTGAAAATGCTTAGCTTTTGACCTCACCTGTTGGTAGCCCTTCCTCTGAAAATGTTTTCAGTGGCTACAGTAAAGTGGAAGTCTGCAGTCCTGTAATGTAGTTTACTGTATATGCCATTGCAGTAATTTATAATTTTGTAAAGCAATTTTATTTTATTTGTAAAATACAGCTCATCATTCCAGCAAGAACTAGTTTGCTTGTATTGAGCTCTTTTTTTTTTTTTTTGCTCTCTCTCTCTCTCTCTCTCTCTCTCTCTCTCTCTCTCTCTCTCTCTCTCTCTCTCTCTTTGCATAAAAAATAATTCCAGTAGGCAAGATGGGACAGCTTGTTTTGTTCTGTTTGTTTTATGGCATGTTCAGTACCGGTAGTATTTATGTCACATGATGCAAATTTTCAACAGGGAGAATTTCTGACTGATGTTGGTAAAATCAGCATGTCCTTCAACAACAGCAATCTCTAAAACTGTTAGTCACCACCATGCTTCAATCTTGGCAGACAGTTGAGTGTTTTCTAACTCACCTGTTCGAGCACCAGATATGTGGGTAGACTGCATTGCATTTTAAATTCATGAGCAGTTGCATTACAGAAAACGCCATTAAAATGGGTGCCAAAGTGGTTGAATGCATGTCAAATGCAATATCAAGCAGACACTTTACCGTTGAATTCGAAGAACTTCAAGTGACCTCAATGCAAGTGCTTGTGAAAGGTGGTTACATCACTATGATCAGGAAATAAAGTTATAATTACTGCAGTGGCTGCAGTCTGGCTCTCTTTGACTGAATAAAGCTGTCTCAGAAAAAAAGGTGCGACCTGCCGCGTGCATCAAAAATGGTCCGTCGTCACGCAGTCAGCAAAGATCAGCCAGGGAAGTCATCCTACTGCACATCCTCACTGTCGCACCGCCCTCTTTCTCCCCTCTGACCAGAGTATCAGGCTAGGGCAGTTATACCTCAGGCCATCCTCTCTGCATTTCTAATTTCCTCGCTCTCCCTCCTATGGTCACAATTATTTGGCATAGCAGAGGATTTCTGATTGGGAACCTGTAGAAATAGTAATACTAGCAAACTCGGAATGCTAGTGAATAAAGCGCTTTTGCCTTTCAGGGACAATACACCTGCTCACAAGACTAGCAATGCGATGGCCATATAAAAAAACTAAGAGCATAACTGCATTGATAATCATCTGAACTTGCCACATTTTGCTCCATATGACAATTTTCTTCTTATAAACCAGGGAAAATAAACATTAGAGGTAACAAATTTTTTATTATTCTGAAGCTGTAGCCGAGGAGTATTCAACTAGCCAGCTTGCACTTCTTTTTAACGACTTCAAGAACAGTGTGCCAACTATGCTTAACTTTAGAGTAATTATGTTAACTAAACAGAAATTGTCATTTCCTACATAGTGGACCACCACCTTCTCAGCACCCCCATACACTGTTTACTATGCTGAACTGGACATACATTTAACGTGGAGTGCACAGTGCCGCTACCAAAACACGCAGGCCTCATTCATTCTAGCATCTGGCCCCCTCGCTAAAATCTACGTCGACAGAAAGAAAGCAGTGATAAGAGTATCTGACACTTTAGCAAAAAATACTGTCATATTTGGCATAATCATCCTTTCAAGTGGAAGTCTCTAAATTGTCCACTCACAAAATAACTTTATCAAGTGGACCATAATCACTGAACACTTAGGAAAAGCCAAAAGTAATATACATTTTAAAGTAATTGGTAGGCGGGATTATTGCCAAATGCCAAGCTCTATACAAAAGCATTTCTTACTGTGTCTCTTATTAATCCGGTGTAATCTACGAAGTATTATCTGTATATCTAATTGTATTTCCATCTTTCATTTAGAGATTAGACTTGTAAGAGCTTGTTGTGAACACTACACACATCTTATTTGTCGATGTTATAAGGAACCGCTTTATTCCAGCTGAGCTCGCACTCAAGATCAAGCTGTGCAGCTGATGATGATATATGCAGCTGAGGAAGATGTACAATAGATGATGATACCTAGAGATGACGAAGATGAAAGTCAGGCATGTGTTGCACTCACACTAATTCGCTCTCGCTGTGGAAGCAGCCGCCTAGCCGCACGGAAGTACAGTTGAACCTCAATATAACGAACCTCAATTTAGCGAAATTCTCGAAGTAACGCACTTTTTATTTCTCCCAATCTCTGCCCCATTGAAAACCATGTATTCTTTTTCACAATTTAACAAGGTCACTTTATACTGTACTTCCGATTTAACGAAGTCCTCGCCCATCGCACACACATACCAGGAGCCTCCTTGACAGGCAGACGAAAACTTTAGCCGGGCATACAGCGATTTGCATGCGCCCTTTAATGCTCAAATTTTCCTGGCGCGCTTCAATACGTGGAGCAGAACGTGCCGCTGCGCCATCTATCGTGTACGTATGAAACCCGTAGCGGAACGCGTCACGCTATGACGTCACCGGCCTGTTGGAACGGAAAAGCGCCAACCGGAAGTAAGTTTACAAACAGCGGTCGTTGGGCACGTTTTCTCAGTTGGTTACCGTATTTACATGGTTGTAAGTCGACCACTTTTCTAAAATTTGAAAGTCTGAAGTTGGGGGGTCGACTTACAATCGAAACCAAAACATGGCCCCGCCAAAAAAGCGAGACCAACGGGAGCTACAACATAGTTACAATTTTATGTTTGCTCTGTGGCCCTACCCGTATCTTTTCGCTGTCCCGCGTGTTTGTTCGCTTTTCGGAATGGTTTTTCAACATTTTTGAGAGTTTTACAGTGCATGCAACACTCATGGGGGGGTGTCGATAATTGATGGAAGCGCCGCTGTTCCCATTTGCGGCGGCACCTTCAGAACGGCGGCACTAGCGGGGAGTATCGGTAGTTCGTGGAAGAGCAGACACCGCTCACGGGTTTCTTTCTCTGTTGAAAGGCATTGGCATTGGTTTGACGCGTTCCACTTGACTGCCGGCTACGTGCTACTTCTATGCTTCCCCAGTCGTCATGAGTGCTCCAGGCCCATTAATCGTTCGGCACTCGTTCACAGCAGCGTTCAAGAGGGCTGCCATCCTTTACGCCGAAGAAACAAATCACAAACAGGTGTTGCGAGAGTGGCAACTGCAGCGAAGCGAAATTTTCACCTGTGACGGCAAGTGAGAAATTTCCCATGTGCCGAAGTCTGGACGCTTTCCGGAGCTGTAGGCTGAGCTTGCGGCGTATGTCGCTGAAATGCGTGATCGGCCCCTGCCAGTGAAGTGCGACATGGTCATGAAACAAGCCCGGACCTTCGCCTTAATTTTAAGGCCCTGCTCCGCCGTGAGTACAATGACGGTGACGAAAGTATGGCATACACAACAGATGTCATTGACTCGTGGCAGCTGCTCTGCGATCAGGGAGGTGCTCCAAGCGACGTGACACTCGAGGACTTTGTCTTCAGTGATACTTGCGCTGTGAAAACTGAAAAACTGGACGATGACACAATAATCCAGAGTGTCATAGATACAGAAACGCAGGACGACGACTCGGACGAAGAACTCCAGGCGGCAAGCAGCATAGCTACACCGAAGCAAGTCATGGATGCGCTGGATCTCCTACGCACGTATGCGGGCGCGCACTCGCAAGAGCAAGCCTTAGCAGCCCTGTCAACCTACAAGCGCCTTACAACCCCAATGCTTATTAAAAAGCGGCAGATGAAGCTGACGGAGTTCTTCGCTTCCAGCTGAGTTGCATAGAATTGCTCTGCAGGAAGTTAAATAAAATATTCCAGCGTTCATGAATAAATGTCGTCATTACTTTACTGAGCGTGGTATGATCCGAAGTGGTGGCCTCATGGATCCACCAAGTTAATACTACTTCCAATTTTCTTCGAAAGAATATTCAAGTTGATAGCTCTGGTATGTGCATAATTTTTTTTTTCTTTACGCCACAGGTTGCCATGTCTTCGTGAACGTTTTTTTTTTTTTTTTTTTTTTTTTTTTAGTGATGACAAATCATGATGATGATGGCACTGATGGCCACATCTAGTGGCAGCTGTGAGCACTAGGCGCAGCGCTTGCTGCAGACCTGCTCTTCGCCGTACGCGTAATGGAGAAAAATGCGTTCGTACCCGCTGGCTATCGGGCATCACACTCTTGGTTGTGTTATTAGATCCAGGTTTTATTGGTTATCTTTGTAATTTTGCTATCTACAAGGTGCCATACGCCAGGAGTGTTTCAAGAACCTGCATCTTTATTTGGGCTGCGGATACATGCGAACCTCGACTTAACGAAAATCGCGATTTAACTAAATTTTTGGCTGCAAATTGGACTTCGTTATAACGAGATTCGACTGTATTATCAAAAGTGTCAAGTATATGGTTTTAAACTACAGTCAAACCCGGCTATATCAAACTCGCAAAAAGACTCCTATTATAATGTTCGATGCAGAGCATAATTCGATATAAGCCTGCTAAAGATTTGGATGTCATAAAAGCACATACCATTTATAAAATCACTTTATTGATGAAACTAGCTTAGTTTCGCACGAAATAGTCCTGCATTCTATCCTGCTTGGGCAGTTTCGCTGCCTGCGATGCACACAATTCTCCACATTGTCTAAGGAGTCGGAGCAGCTGAGGCCGCAACCTTCCGCATTTGCGCAGAAGCACCGGACTAGTGCGAGCGCACCAATCACTTAGGAGGATGTGGGCCAAGGACTGTCATTGCTTTTCTCATTGTACCCACGTTCACTTGTGCTCGGTACGATGTCGGCAGTGTAGTCTTCGTTTTTGGGCTCTCCCGTGGTCACAACACCATCATTTGCACTCACAAACTCGTCCACCGTTGATTCTTCAACGCTTCCGGAAATTCTGACAGCTCGCTCCAAACTTCGGCAACACCGGCAATGGCTTTGTCGCATTCATTGGAATTTACAGTGATCATCGAGCACGCGGAAGTCTGCACGGCTGAAGTGATTTCAGATGAACCACTCGTACACGGCCGAGCGTACGGGTCGGGCGCCACGGGCACCGGGTCGCGAGTTTGGCCACTTTAGCCCTAATCTCCCCCGTATTCTTCAAGATCGTGCTGAGAGTGCTCCTCGGAATCTTGTACGCTGTGGGGGCATCCGACTTCTCATCGCGTTTGACCCTATTTATGATTTCGAGCTTCATGACGAAAGGCGAATTCTGCCGCTTCATCAGGGCAACACTGCGGGAGAAGGCCCACAACACGCACACACGATGAACCAGAAAAGCAGCGAGACAACTCGCGCTTTCGCCATCTTGCACGACAAGGGCACAAGGGCCTCTGATTGGCTGTCTGAGCAGGCGCTGCGGGTGGGCCAGGACCATTTCTTGTAGGGAGTGTCAATGGCTCGTCCGAGGGAGCGCGGTCACCATAGGGAGAATGGTTGGATGAAGCCACACCGTCGGGTTTTCCTGCCACCGCGAGGGAAAGCCAACTTCCGGGGGCACTTTCCGCCACGTGACGTTCGATATATTGGGAGTCGCTGCTATTTTTGTTCGATGTAAGCGTAATTTTTGCTATATATACTCATTGTAACTATACCGTGACCAGAAATTGTTCTATATATAGAATAATTCGATGTAAACGGGTTCGATATAGTTGGGTTGGACTGTATCTCAGCCGCATGGCAACTGAGATAGTGCAACAGTGGTTGGACGGCGTTCCAAGGAGCGAGATGCCCTAATTAACAGGAGATGTCTGCTCAGTGACTGTGTAGGGTCCAATAAATTGAGTGAGAAATTTTTCGCATAAGCCAGGAGCACATACAGGAGTCCAAAGAAGAACTTGATCAAGAGAAAAAGTCGCAGCACGGCGAGTTGAGTCATAGCAGGACATCCAAGCGTCCTGGGAGATGCCAGTATTAATGCAAACAAGGTTATAGGAGTCTGCAAGGCGAAACAAAAATTGTTCTGAGAAAGGAGCTGGTACTGGTACAGGTGTCGAAGGGAATGATACATCCAGAACAAAACTTGGTGAGCGGCCATAGACGAGGAAAAGGGTAGAAAAGCCGATGATATGTTGCGTAGCCGTGTCGTAAGCGAATGTCATGAACGGCAGGATTGCATCTCAGTTCGTGTGGTCTGGGCGGATGTACATTGCAATCAGGTCTAAGAGGGTACAGTGAAAACGCTCTGTCAAGCCGTTGCTCTGTGGATGGTAACTAAAAGTTGTCTTGTGAGGGGTGTTTGAGGCACACAGACCTTCGGTAAGGATAGATGAGAGGACTTTTCTATGGTCACTGAAGAGAATGCGCGGAGCTCCATGGCATAAAAAAAATTTTGCATAGAAAGAAATCGGCGACTTCAATGGCAGTCCCCAATTCTAGAGAGGCTGTCTACGCATAGTGTTAAAAATGGCCTGCTGAGGTGCAAGTTTTGCCAGCCATTTGCGACAGCGGCGTCAACTTTTTTTGGACAATGCGCCACGTCTGCCACTCTGCGTCGCGGGATTGCCGAGATGAGCTCGACGAACCAGGCTTTGTGGCGGAACCCGCCACCGCCGACCTGGTCTGCTGTGAACAAGGGAGTCCTCGAGGGAACGTAGTTCGAGGCCCCTTCCCACGCACCGTTCCCGACGTCAGCCCTGGTTCTGCGAAGACCATCTGACCTCGGTTGAGGACCGTGAACCTGTGCGGAAATGTGTGTGTGTAATCCCTCGCGCAAAGAGGCGGCTCGTCTACGGTGCCTGGTCGGCCGTTTCCCTCACCGTGAGATCGAGGGAGGACCGAGTGTTTATAAACCGCTGTTGTGCCGCTGCTCAGGGTACTTTCTCTCGCAGTCATGCTAGACTGATGAACTGCAACATCCTTATGTAGATACTGTAAACAAACCCACATTCCTCGTTCTCGATGAGAAGCAGTCCTTTCCTTCAACAATGTCCTCAGCATGGATAAGTTGGATGACGGCATGGGCCAGCTACCATCTAATTCATGCCCGACTCCAATCTTGACAACTGGTTACGAGCGATGGGATTGACCCCCCAATCCTCACAATAGCATCTTAAATGGTCAACGGCCATCACAATCCAACGATTCCCATTTGAGGTCATGGGAAGAGGGCCGTACAAGGCTATTCCAGTGACTTCGAAAGGCAAAGCGGTACAAGAAAGAGGTTGCAGAAAGCCAGAAGGAGCTATTGTTAGTCATTTGTGGCTTTGACAATGAACGCAGGATGCAATGTACTGCGCAACGGCTGAAGAGAGGCCAAGCCAGGAGCAGCAACTTCGTATTCTGTCGTAAGCCTTGTGGTAGCCTAGATGACCAGCCATCAGATGATCGTAAAAGGCTTCAAGCACCTCACATTGCAGTGAATGTGGTATGATCCCTGCAGGGGCATCTGCGTCAGCAGACATTTGCCGTGTTGCGACTCCACGTGCCCGAGCACACGAGGTTCGGAACTTCCCGCATCGAACCGTGCACAGCTTAGCCGTGTCCGGGGAAAAGGGGATCCTGGGGGTTGAGCCGACGCTGAGTGCTTGGACCTTTGAGGACCCTTGGCAGAGGCAACGTGCCCCTTTGGCCTTAGCTTCACGTAGACAGCACCCCAAGACTGACCCACTCGGGGTAAATCGGTAGTTGCCTTTTCCTGTCTCTCTCTCCCTCCAACCTTCGTCTTTCTCTCTCGCTTGCCATCTCTCCTGTCTTCTCTTCACTTCATTTTACTTCCTTTCTTCCTGGCGGCAAGGGTTAACCCTGTGTGGCTATCCCACATTGGGTGCACTATACTTGGTTATAGTAGCGGCGTAGAACTGGTGTCGTGCAAACTCTGGCGTGTCCCCTCATTGGAATCCGTGGTGGGTGGTCGGCGCTGTTGCCGAATTTTTTATGTGTATTCATGGCAACTTTTTTACCCCTACTTCCTGATTGCCCTTAGAAACGAGGGTGCACAGAAGATGTCTTCAAGTTTTTTGGCAGTCAAACACAGCACTTTCCCCACTTTCACGTAATCCACTCTGATTAACTTGAAAAGATGGTGAGAATGCTCTCGCCCTTCGTCGTCTCGAAACCTCTGACTGAAGTTTCCAGTCCCGGTTACAAAGCATCGAAAATGGCAAGCGGTAATCTACTTCTAGAGCTCCGCGATCAGAAAGAACATGAAAAACTGCTCAATATTGTATCGTTTTAGGGTCTTCCAGTAACAGTGACCCTACACTGTACCATGAATACTAGCCGCGGCATTGTCTCCAATGCTGATCTGATAGAATTATCTGAAGCCGAACTTCTAGAGGGTTGGAATGATCAGAACGTGATCAATGTCAAAAGAATTAAAGTGAGACGTGATGGAAAAGAAATCGATACCAAGCACCTAATACAGTGGGATCTCGATGATACGAATCTCACTGGGTCACGAAAAATATTCGTATTAGCCGAAATTTGTATCATCGAAACAATTAAAACTAGCTAAATTAAAGAGTCAGAGGTGAACTCACTCAAGCACATGTATGTAAAGCATTTATTTCTTGAAGAAAAAGTCTTTAGTGTCATTCTGTATCTTTTCCTTTGTCAGGTCACTTAGTAGACTTAGTTCAAATCCATAAAAATGCGTGCACGTGTCATCGCTGATGTCATCCGCAGCCATAGCACGCCTCAGAACTACGAGCGCGTGCAGCGTTTCAGCCGCCGATGGTGGACCTTCGCCGTCGTCCATGTCTAACACAAAGAACGAGGTCCGAAGCACAGCAGCTACTCCGTCCGATGGCACGTGGAAAAGCACAAAAGCAACAAAAGCGCCACCGCTTCAAACTCTTCGCGCCCAGTCGCACGCAGCCTCCGTGCCGCGTCTCCACACCGAAAGAGAAGGGGAGAAATCGCGTGACTGCGCGCTGTTCCCTTTCGCGGCACGCAGTCGGTGGGGCGGAAGCTTCGGCTCATGCTCGCGGTCGCGTCCGTCCGTGCGCTGGAATCGTGCCAACTGTGGCCTCTCCTCCGCGCAGCGGCGCAACCTCCTCCCCTCCTTAGCAACCGGCGTGCGGTGGGGTGCGTGCGCGTAGCAACCGTGACGTCACACAGCGGTAGAATCATGGGTAGAATGAGCGCGCGCATTGGCCATGCGTCGGTGATGGCAGCTGCACCGCCGCTCCTTCGACACGTCTCATTGCAGTCGAGTGAGTGAGACGCATGGCTCCGAAGCGGCCCAGTGATTCCGCGCAAAGCGGTTCGGGGAAGCGGCAGCGGACGCCGGATTCCCCCAACACGGAACGCCAGAAGAACAAGGAGCGAATGCGACGACTGAACATGGCACCAGATGCGAAAGCAAGGGAGGCAGAACGGAAACGCCAACAGCGATTGATTACATTGCCGGGTACCAAAGGCAGGGAAGCAGAACGAAAGCAGCAGCAGCGACAGGCGATATCGCTGAATACCAAAGCGAATAAATTGGAGTGCAGACGGCAGCAGCAACTGGCTATGTCACCGAACAGCAAAGCCAGGGAAGTGGAGCGCAGACAGCAGCAGCTTCTGGTTTTCACCAAGCACACTTCAGAATTTCCAGTGTCTTGGTTAATTTTTGTATCAACCGACGCTGGTCGAAAATTGATTCGTAACAACCGTTCTCTAGCACGTTGCAAAGTAATGGGGCTCGGCCGGAACCACAGAAAAATTCGTATCATCCGGAAATTCATATTAGCCGTGATCGCATCATCGAGATTCCACTGTACTTACATTTGGCTCAAGCAGCCTGCCTGACACTATCGAGGCAAGGTATAAGATCCAAGTCAGACCATACATCCCAAATCCTCTGTGATGCTTTAAGTGCTAGCGATTCGGCCACAGTTCACAGAACTGCTGAGGCAGTCGGACTTGTGCAAAATGCAGTGCTAACGAACACCTCTCTGAATCATGTCAAAACTCTCACCACTGTGTGAACTGTGATGGGGAGCGCGCCGCGTACTCACAGTCCTGCCCATCATGGAAAAAGAAAAAGAAATAGTAGCAATCAAAGTAAAAGAGAAATATCATTCAAGGAGGCACGCAGGTGGATTTTGTACCTGCCCAAGATCAGCTTTACGCATGTGGCGCGTCGGGGTGGCGACACAATGGCTTCCAGCGGCTGTCCGGCCCACACGCAGTGAGCCTGCGGCAACTACAGCTAGCGCTTTTCCGCCACCCCAGCAAAAGGGACCCTCGACCTCCGGGCCAGTGGCCTCAAAGGTCTCATCTGATGTGTCGAGGCCTTCACGTCAAACACAGCGCTCGGAAGAACGCGTGTCCAGTGCCTCGCAAGAGGCAACAGACACAACAACCAGCCAGATGGCGGCGCCAGTGCCTAAGGAGCGGTGAGACTCTCACGATCACTCATAAAAAGACAAGCCTCACATCACGGTGCCTGGAAAGGGCCCGTGAGTTAATCCTTGTTTCTTAAACACACAGCACAAAACACATTTATCATAATGGAAACACAAATACTACAATGGAATTTCAGAGGACTTCTTCATAACCTCAACGACATTATAGAACTGCTACACAAACACAATTCAAAGTTGCTGTGTGTTCAAGAGACACATCTGAAACCTACAAACACCAATTTTCATTGTAATTACAGCATCTTCCGAAAAGACCGCAGCGAGTCTAACGCCTCCGGCGGTGTGGCCATAGTAGCCGACAAGTCTGTAGCTTGCCGACAGTTCGCCCTTCGGACGTCACTTGAGGCAGTGTCAGTTCAGGTCATTCTTTTTAATAAATTGGTCACTGTATGTTCTATTTACATACACCTGAACCATCATCTTGAAGAAACGAACTTCTATAACTTCGTTCATCAGCTTCCCATGCCTTACGTACTCGTGGGAGATTTTAACGCTCATAACACGATATGGGAGACTCGCGATGTGAGGCGAGAGGTCAACTCATTGAAAATTTCCTTTTAACGTATGGTGCATGCTTCTTCAATAAGAAACCAACATATTATAATCCACATCATAACTCATACTCGTCAATAGACCTGTCAATCAGCTTCGCTTCTATCTTTCCTGATTTAGAATGGGGTGTAATTAAAAATCCATTCGGAAGTGATCACTTCCCTGTAACTGAACTTCGTAAACCAACATGACCCCCCCCCCCTTCTCGCACATCCTTCGCTGGAAACTGGCCTCAGCTGACTGGGAATGTTTTAAGGAGTCCACTTATTTATCACAAGATGTTATTGTTAATTTTAGTATAGATCATGCTGTTTCATACTTTACCGCTTTTATCATTGACGCCACTGAAAAGTTCATTCCTAAAACAAGTGGCACCCCATTCAAAAGACGGGTCCCCTGGTAGAATGACAATTGTAAAGAGGCGCGGAGGAGACAAAATAAAGCTTGGGGCAAACTACGTGAATGTCCTACAGCCGAAAATCTAATAGAATTTAAACAGGTTTAATTCCCAAGAAAGAAGGATGCGCCAGCAGGCAAAGAGGGCAAGCTGACAGAGGTTTCTCTCGGGTATAAACTCATATACTCAAGAAGCTAAAGTATGGGATGGGCTGAGAAGGCTAAAGGGACAAGAAATTCATCCGTTGCCCCTAGTGAACGATGAAGGTTCAGCTTGGAAGACCAAGCTGATGCTCTTGGGGAACACTTTGAGCGGGTTTTCAGTTCTAATCATTATACTGAGGCATTCCTAAAGCACAAGCCATACCTGCCAACCCTCCCGATTCGCCCAGGAGACTCTTGATTTTTTACTGAACTTTCCAATTGTACGATCACTATCTTATATCTCCCGAAAAGTGGTCTCTGTTCGCATAATAATGGTTTTTGCAAAACCGGCACCGCGGAATCTACAGCCACATCGTAATCGTCAGCATCACCGACTACGGTGCCTAGTAAGCCAACCAATCCAGAGCCAATGTTGCTCTTGCATTTCATGCATGCCTTCCTCCATGGTGCTTCTTGTTGCTGCTGCTTGTGTGTATGATTAGTGTTGGCTAGGCCGTGTGTGTGTGTGTGCGGTGCACCATGTAAAGTTACAAGCCTCGTGTGCTTGATGCCATGGCGCTATCAAAGCCCAAGAAAAGGTATTTGCAGAAGTTTTCGCGATCTTATACTTCTGAATTTCCGTGATTTTTGATATGAAGAAAAGGAGAACATTCTGCATTTTGTACAACGTGTGGATGCGACGTCAGCATGTCTCACGGTGGCAAAGATGACTTGAAACTGCACGTTTCCACGGCGAAGCATCAAAGCTGTTTGCACTGCTGAGCGGCAAGACAACATAGTGAACTTTCTCCGGAACAACTGCGACAACAGTGTCATGCGTGGGGAGTGCCTGCCTGTTTACGGGATTCCTCGACGAACACAACCTACCCCTTCATGTCAGCGACCATGTTGGGCCTCTTCTACGGAAAATGTTTCCAAAATGCAACGAGGCAAAGTGTTATGGATGTGGATGCAACTCTGAGGAATGCGGAGGTGGCCAACCTGAAATTTATTTCACAGGCATCGCTCTCAAGTCTTTGTTTGTTTCTTCAGAGTTTACCTCAGCTGCTGCCCTGAGATTCCAAGGAATCTGCTGAAGATGGTTTAGAAGCTCTTGAAGCTGAGTTTGCCACACTACAAGCCTACAGTCTTCAAGAGGACATTCTGAATGAAGAAAGGTGGGACATGCAGTGGTCTATGGTTGGAAAAATGAAAAACACTGATGGAAAACATGTTTCACCGAGTTGCTAAGGTGATGCTCGATTTAATCGTGATATTGCATAGCAAGGCAGAATGTGAGAGGATTTTTAGCACGGCACGAAAAACTAGGACTGAATTCTGCTCATCAATGTGCAACACAACCCTTCAACTCCTGCTGCTAGTGAAGGGCTGTCAGTCTGGACCATGTTTTGAGCAAAGCTACTCCGATAAATTTTTGAAGTGAGCAAATTCTGCTCCTGCAAGGTCCCTGCAAAAGGATTCATCCACCACTGCCCATAAATTTGAACGAACCCCCCCCCCCCCCCCCCCCTGGTCCTACAGGAAGTTGAAACAGTCCCCCGTTGGCACGAATAAAAAGCCTCCCGATTTTTGATTTTGCCAGGTTGGCAGGTATGACAAGCAAATAGCAGAATGCGAGGTCATTGACTGAAAATGCAGACAAAAATAATCCCATAGCCTGCCTTTTAACATGACCGAGTTGACAGCCTCCTTGACTGCATGTCAGAACTCTGCACCTGGACCTGACAGGATTATGTACGACATGATTAAACACCTCCCCAAAGATACTCAAATAACTCTACTCGCACTTTTCAATGCTGTATGGACTGCCGGGTACCTTCCTACTGCATGGAAAGAAGCCCTTGTCGTCCTGATTCTGAAACAAGGCAAAGACCCCAAATTAATAACAAGTTACCGCCCAATCGCCCTCACAAGTTGTATTTGCAAACTTTTTGAAAAAATTATAAACTGTCGCCTTTTACACTTCCTTGAGTCAAACAAAATTCTTGATCCATATCAGTGTGGTTTTAGAGAAGGATGATCTACAACTGACCATCTCGTGCGCATCGAAGCAAACATACGCGATGCCTTTGTACATAAACAAACCTTCTTATCCGTGTTTCTCAATATGGAAAAGGCGTACGATACAACTTGGCGTTATGGAATCCTGTGCAGCCTGTCGGTGCTGGGCATCCACGGCAATGTGTTAAACATTATAGAAAGCTACCTACACAACCATACATTCAGTGTAAAAACAGGCAATGCACTGTCGTGTACATTCATAAAGGAAACAAGGGTACCCCAGGGAGGCATACTCAGTTGCACACTCTTTGTTGTTAACATTAACATGCTTCGTACATCATTTCCACCAGCTATTTTTTATTCCATCTATGTAGACGACATACAAATAGGTTTCAAATCCTGCAACCTTACAGTGTGTGAGAGACAGATACAGCAGTGCTTAGACAAGGTGGGGCAGACAAAAATGGATTTAATATCAACCCCCACAAAAGTTCTTGTGTTCCCTTTACAAGAAAGAGAGGCCTGGTTCCAGATCCTTTTGTAGAACTGCATGGACAACAAATACCCGTCAACAAAGAGCGCAGATTTCTAGGTGTTATACTCGACTCCAGGCTCACATTCATTCCACACATAACATATCTTAGAGTGAAACATCTATAAACAATGAACTTACTGAAAAACCTATCCCCCACAACATGGAGTAGCGACAGGAAGTGTTTATTGAATATCTATAGGATCCTAATTCGATCAGGATTGGACTATGATGCCATGGTATATCACTCTGCCACCCCGAGCGTGCTAAAGATGCTAGATCCCGTCCACTATCTGGGTATCCGCCTGTCCACTAGCGCATTTAGAACAAGCCCTGTCGAAAGCCTATACATAGAGTCAGATGAGTGGTCACTCCATCTTCAGAGAACATACATCAGCTTCACCTATTTTCTCAAACTGTACTCTAATCAGGAATTTCCGTGTTCCACCTGTAAGCGACTTGACGCGTGCGACACTTTTTCGTAATAGACCCTCTATGGCACTACCTTTCTCACTGTGTGCGAGAAAACTTAGCAAAGAAATGCATGTCCCAGTTCTCGAATATTGCTGCCTCCAGCTAAGCTATTACCGCCATGGGAGTGCTGGGAGCATGTGCAAAGTCACGTGCTGGCCTATCTCACGCTGCTGTTGATCCCTCTTTTTCTAAATCTGACGTATTGAACCCCCTAACAAGTATGTTCACTGCAGAAGCCTATGCAGTACTGTCTGTGGTAAAACATATAAAAAAATTAAAGTTTGAGAAAGCAATAATATTCACAGACTCGTTAAGTCTTGTAAAAGTATTAATCTCTTTACAGAAGCATGCAAATCCTGTTTTTATTGAACTTTACTCACTCTTGTGCAACATTTATTTATCTCACAGACACGTAGTAATATGCTGGGTTCCTAGCCATAGAGAAATCGAGGGTATTGTGCTTGCCGACGAA
Source organism: Dermacentor variabilis (assembly GCF_050947875.1). Classification (NCBI taxonomy): domain Eukaryota; kingdom Metazoa; phylum Arthropoda; class Arachnida; order Ixodida; family Ixodidae; genus Dermacentor; species Dermacentor variabilis. Next base: position 28,912,973 of record NW_027460280.1, read on the forward strand.
ATCGCCAAATCAATAGCATTGCAAGGTATTCATTCTGCTGCTGCCCCTGCCACAAACATGAAGCCTTTCTTACTGAACTAACTTGGAAGCCACTGGCAACGCTTGTGGGATGCTGAAGCGAGCAATAAGCTCCACGTAATCAAGCCGAAGTTAGGCTCCTGGCCCCCAACTACGAAAACACGATGAACAGATGTCCTATTCACTCAACTCAGAATAGGACACGCATTTGGCACTCGTAACTTTCTGTTGACTGGTAACGAGCGTCCAACCTGTGGTACATGTGGTGACAGGCCGACCGTCCTCCACATCTTCCTGGAGTGTCGGGAAGCCGAAAGAGAGGAAAAAAACATTTTCCTCTTGCATACCGCTATTGTGTCCCTCTTCATCTGGCTATGTTCCTTGGTAAAGGACCGCTTTTTGAGACGAAAGCAGTCCTCACTTTTTTTGAATGAAGTTGTCCTACATGTTATAAGCCCATTAAGTTCATAGCACGTCCTCTTTCCAGGGGATGCCGCTGTGATAGTTGTTTTGTATAACACATGCCTCCTGGCCCCTGTGTTTCAAGGGCTCTGGTGAGGCAGTAGTGCTCTAGCCAATGTTAGCACCTGACGTATCTTGTATATCGCATCATTCTTTCGCAGTGCACGTTAATGCTCATAGTACCATGTCATTATTCATTGCCATAATCTTATTACACGTAGATTTTGCCCAATTTACAGCGGCCATTTTTAGGCCCCTTTGCAGCCACATCACATCAACTTCATAGAACACATCACTCCACTGTGAACTCATTACCACTGGCATGGTGCTCTTTGGCCATACCTGGCCCTTGCGCCACTAAGCACCACACATTCATTCAATGTGATATGATCGGGATCCATTTGTTGCCATTGACATGGTAAATGTAGCTATGTAAAGCCCCACTGTGCAGCTTGAATTAAGATGTTGACGAAGTCGGCTGTTCAGAGGTGAAGAAAACCTTTCGCGCATTCGAGAGTAGTTCAGCAGTATGGGTGGACACATTGGTGGGACACAAGGACATATGGGCTGTCAGGCCTTAGTCAATCGAGTGTTGCGATGAGTAAATCTGATGAAGATGAAGCAGTAGTTGAGGTTCGGGAGTTTGATTTAAGGTGGTAAGCAACGCAGATTCCTCAGAGGAGCGAATAAGGCCAGGGGTAATCAGAACCCCTCGAGATAGGGTATGACCGTAAGGTAGAATGAGTACGTCGGCATCCGCAATGTTGTTAGAGTTGACACTTATAATCTCTTCTCTAGATGGCCAAAGAATGTAATCGGAAGAGGTGACAAGACGGAACGCGTTCTTCATGGCTATGGAGAGAATAGCCGGTGGCATCCATTTGTATGAGGCGCTGACGACAAGAAATAGAAGCGGACGCAGAAGATAAGAAGTTGCACCCTGAGATGAGTTTGTGGGTACACTCACGAAATACCGCAAAAGCACTGTGGTGACAAATTCCGTCTGTGGAGACACAAACAGTACACTGCACGATTGGACAAATAATAGTGTTGGACGCTCCATGAAGAGAAGGGCCGGAGTAAGGGGTGGTCACTTTTCTGAGGCGGGAACAAAAGTCTGCACAAATAATTGAAATGGCAGCGCCTGTGTCAACGAGAGCTTCGACGCATACACCTTCTATAAGCACTGACAAGTTCGGTGGTCACTCTGGAGAAATTGTAGATTGTCCAGTGGATGCAGTATCTCCTCCTAAAGCTGCATTGAGGAGTTTTCCAAATGGGCATTCGTGACATGAGAAGCGGTCCAGAGATGCAACACTGAACAATGAAGTGGAGAAGGTGACCTGCGACGAGATTCACAAGAATTGACAGGCATATCAGTAAGGTATGGAGGAGAAGGTGACCAGTGATAGGAAAAGTGGTAGGACGTGCACTGATAGCCCATTGCTGCACACACACCTGTACGTTCCTCAGGAGCATAGCCACGTTGCTCATCCTGTTGACACCTTTGGCAAAATCGCGAGATGTGTTCTCGATAGCCACAGTAATAGCAAATTGGTCTGGCATGACATGAAGCGGACTAGTAACGCTGTACCTGCACTGGCGGTGACAACGAAATCACTGGAGCATGGTCTTCTGCTATAGGCAGAGCGGCGGTAATGGCTGTAGAGAGCACCGCAACATTGACATACGTTGGTACTTGACAAGTGCAGGGGCCGTCAGAGCACAGTAGACATGAAGCAGATCTGATCTCTTTCCTTATGATGTCACGCAAGCCAGTCGGTGAAGAAGAGATGGTATTTTTCGGAGTGCAAGAAGAGCACCACCTGTGAAGCCCTTCACGAACAATGTCGCAGATCAACGTGCTCAAGTCCATGATTGAAGGGAAACGAATGACCAAGGTGTCGGTGCATAGCTGAAGGGAATGGAGTTCCTCAAGTCGCTGGCAAGTAGTGATCACATCCTTGATGGTAGCAGGGTTTTGCACAGCAAGGGCATTGAAGGCAATGGTGTTTATGCCTTTAATAATGTGGCATACTCAGTTGGTCTGGGACATGGTGGTATTCACCCTAATTTTTGTGTTCACACTAAGTTCTCACAATATTTTGTCATTTGCTGTGAAGGGCTTCTTCTGTAATGAACAGTTAGCAGGAATTGTTTATGCACAGGTTAAAAATATCCTCAAGCTTTTATATTGTACATAAATAATAGATTTGGCTAAACTCAGAGCGCGAACTATTGGGACACATGCTAAGGCACAAGAAAGGACGGGACACCGCGCTCGAGAGAATTGTTTCTTGTGCCTTAGCCTGTGTCCCAGTAGTTCGCACTCTGAATTTAGCCATGCTTCCATACCAACTCACCCATTTTTCACTATTAATAGGTTTGGCTGTATCAAGTGTTTAGGCACAATTTCTACTCACTGTGTTTGGTCTCATTGCAGGCGGGAAGCCATGGTGGCATCATTGATTGCATCATTTGAAGCTTATGAAGATTTAGTGGCTAAAACCCAAAAGGGTGTTGAGTTCTATAAAAAGATGCAGACAAATGTGGGCAAGCTCCTGGCCAGACTTCGCAGTGTTATCAAAGTGCAGGATGAAGAGCGTGCACTCCAGCTGGAAGCACAAGCGCGTAAAGGTATGAGCCTCTGAAATGCTGTGTGCTCATCTTTCACGTAGCGGTGCATGCTTCATATTTCAGCACTTGGCATTACAGTAATTGGAATGTGACATTAAATTGTTGATATTTTACACACTTTTGTATTTTTTAGCTGGGAAACTAGGAGGCCTTCCCAGTTCATCCTCAGGAAGCATGAAGCTGAAGGACTTCTTGCCATACATGACAGGCCAAGGCATGCCACTTCCAGCAGAAACAACTGGTACATCTGCCTACTACTCAACAACCAGTTACGCAGGTTATCAAACACCGCATGTCGTACCTCAAGTGAGCAGTGACAAAGGCACCTCTGAGACCTCGGATAAAGCAGCAGATGTTGTGGGTATGGGCGTGCGTCCCACACCACTTGGATCTGAGCAGCCTTCTCCTCAGCTTTCTGTCCAAAGTGATGGCTACATGACTGGTTCCTACTCAACAGCGCCCTTCTCTGAAAACTACTCAAGTTCTGATAAATACAGCAAGCCAGTGTTGTCACAGATGCCTGCGAACAGCTCCTTGCAACCTGGCATTTCAAACAACCCATCAATGGCCTACCATGCAGGTTATACTGAGGCAGCATCAAGTGTAGCATCTGGTATGAATGCTGCCATACCTGGCAGGACCTGTGCTGGTGTACCACGTGAGAGAACAGCAATGGGACCCATGTCGGAATACCATGGCTTCACAGAATACACACCTTCAGGCATGTACAACCTGCCAACCAGCCCTGCATCTACTCTGACCTACACTTTTCGCAATAACAACCATCCATCACAAGGCCCTGAAACCTACCGACCACCTGAGAGCTCCACTTTCCTGGCCTCCACTAACAACACGTATGCCTATGGCCAGAGTGTGATGAGTCCCCAGCAAGGTGCTCAACAGGGTATGTCCTACCAGTCTTATCCCAATGCATCAGCATCTTCCACATCTCTTCCTGCCCAGTCAATGTACCATGGACTTGGTTATGGCCAGCACCCATCAACGCTAAGCATTCAGGCCCCCGTTTCATATGCTCAAAGCTACAACCCTCAGCAGCAGGGCACGCGTGCATTGACACCCGGCCAACAGCCAGCATCTGGAGACAATCATCGTGCACCAATGGCATCTATGTGTGGGGCCTACCCTGGCAGCTATTATGCTTGCAGTACTGATCAGCCTGACGCACAGCAGCAGCTGGCCTTTCAAGCTGCAGTGCCACAGTCGTCAAACTTGCCTGCGGCACAGGCCTATGCCAACAGCTCGTGGGGCTACCAGTCTACTCAGATGATGCAGTACCCTTCTGCAGTGGGATCAGCTTCTGGAATGGCCGCAGTCGAGGCAGCAGGTGTGGTACCTTTGCAGCCAGTGGCAGCCGCACCAGGCACTGCAGGTGAGGTCCATGCACCACAGCCTCTGCAGCCTGGGACCTATGTGATGGATTCCACTGTGCCTCTTGTGCCTGAGGCAGCCAAGAAAGACCTGCTTTCTGCGACACTTGACTCCACGCAGGATGTAAAAGCTCAAGCAGCTGTCCTTCAACCACAGGTATGTGTATGAGCTGTTGTATGAGTATGTTGGCAGATTTGATGTGTTGCTGAAACATAGTTGACAGCATGGAGGGCACTGGTAAGTGTTAGCAGTTGCCTATGTTTCTGCATTTTCAGAGTTTATTTTAGGACAAGAACAGAGGTTGTTTTTCTGAGTATATTTTTTTCTAAAATATAAAAATTTATTGAAGCTTTTCTTTTTTGATGGTGCAATGAAATTCAAGGTTCTTGGCCTTTTTTGTTATTCATTTTTTAGTTTCGCCCATGCTTCAAAAACATCCTTGACTGCATGAAGAAAAAGAACATTGTAGCAGCAGGAAATTTTTTCTTTAATTACAGTCACTGTATACAATTGTCAAAGGTTTGATCACCACTACAATTTACTGTAATACGTATATACATGAATGCATACTTACCAATGTAGGAATCAGTCATTGCAGTGCTGTTCCTACTTATTCAACGAACCATCAAGAATACCCTTTCCACATTTGTAGTGTATACAGGAGAGGCCAGTAGATCCAGAGTAGTATGTGAAAGGGCAGCCCTGTCTTGGGCTTGCATTGCCCCTAAAACTATGGGTGCAGCAATTTCTTCCTATATTCACACCTATACACACCCTCCTATATTCACACCTGATATTCTGAGAAATCGTCCCAGTGGTAAAACAGCAGAAAACAACAATGATATGTGTCAACTGCTGCTGGCAGCTCCACCTTCAAGTTTGACTGCACAATTTAAGCGTTGTACCACAATAAATCGTTGCTGTAGTGCAAGTTGTGAGGAATGTCTCGCTAGCTCGGCTACATTTGCATTTGCATGCAGTCATCGTCCACACAAAGGTTGACACAGATGCACCATTCCGTAGGCGCAGGGACGCGAGTATGTCGTCCTCCGGCTTGGAGCGCGGCGACTGCGAGGAGAAAAAAAAACGGCATTTGGTTTGAAATTTCAGATCTTTCCATGGTGCGTAGCAATGTAATACTTTGCAGGCACGATAGTTATCACGCAATGTATGCTCTGCGCTTGTCAGCTCAAAATGGCCGGACCTGGTGAGGGGCCCTTTAAGAGGTGCTGTCATGTTTCGTGACTGGAAGTACACCATGGGCAAGTGATGTGACACTGTTAATATGCGTACTCATACACAGTGCAATGCCTACATCAAAACAACAGCCAAAACATGTCAATATTACTGCCTAAATATGCTCTCTTGTGCAATACTGGCCTTACTTGTGTACAACTATAGGGATTTCTTAATGCTGTACAGGGTTTTATTTATCTGTTTGTTTGTTTGTTTGTTCCTTTCTTTAAAGTTATTCTTGTTTTTTTTTTTTCATGAACTTTTGTATCTACTATTATTCAAAGTGTATGTTTGTTTTCCTCACCCTTTAGTGTTGTCCTTCCTTCCTTCTTTTTCTCCTTTCCTTGGCCACAGGACAGTTCAGATGTCCACCAACAGGTGAGACAGTTGTGATGCCCACGGCCTTTCCTCTTCTGTTATCTTTCTTTGTTTTCGTACAGTAAAACCAACTAATTAACTGGGTTAGTCAGCATCTCAAGAAAACTATGCTGATAACTACAGAAGACAGCACCCTCACATTTGCAGCAATTGATGCTTGATGTAACTGTGTAGCAGGTAAAGTGCACCGATGTTCTGTGCTTCTTTCCCATAAAAAATTATGCCACACTGTCAGTAATAGTCCAATTAGGTGGATTTTCAAATTATCCAAGAATGGATAGGTTGAAAATCCACTTAGTTGGACTATTATTGACAGTGTCTATTATGACTGTTATTAACAATGTGTGCTAGAATCCAGTTACTTGTTTATCACGAAAGAAGTATTACATTGAATTTTAAAGCAACCAAAGACAAGACCTGGCAAGTTTCAAGAACCTTTCCTGCCCATAATAGTCCAAATAGCAGAAAGTACATTAAAATTCATGATGCTGCAATGACATACCAAGGCTGTGTAGCAGTCTGAAAAAAAAAACTTGGCAGTCAAAGGGCTAAAGTAGCTCATAAAGTGTACAGAAAAAAGTGAACAATTCCTGTTTTTATTTACATTACCAGTGCTCAGCATATGGATAGCAGGTAATAATAGTTTGAAGTCACCATTCATTAGAACCATATGTAACCGAAGCTATGATTACCGGTGCTCTCATCTGCAATTCTAAGCCTAGTTGTCTAACACTAACACATCATTTCATGTATACAGTCTAATCAACTTTTGAATTGGCAGAGTAAGAATAAGTATGGAATGCTAGTGGCAGGGGATGAAACCTGGCTCTATCATAAGGATTCCAAAGTAAACAAGAGGAAATGCGAATTCTCCTTTGCCCATAAAATTGAATAGTTTCTCAGGAAAGGTTATGGCTGTAAGCTTTTTTTCGGGCATGAGCATCGTGTTCTACTGATTATCTACCACCCAAGTCACTCTACAGGTGCCTGAGCCATTCAAGACGCTATAACAGGTGCCCATAATGTCGCAAGTTCTGTGTCAGTTCCACAGAGCTATTATAGAAAAGTGGTAAGGGAAATTTAGCAAAAATACCTTTGCGCCTACGTGTCACGTGCTCTGCAAGATGCTGAGGATGAAGTGGTGGTCACTAACCAAGTCAAGGTGAAGAACAGACTTTTCGGAGACCGTATGGGTTCCTTGATCACGCTAATTTGATCACACTACTAAGTTAGTGGTGAAGAAGACAAGCAGGAAAGCTCTGAGCACAATATCGCATCTGTGTGCTATTGGACTAAAATTTATGTGAACAGCATCCTGTTGGAGTATCCACTGTTTCCTTTCTTGGCTGTACCCTGTAGGAAGCTTACCATAAGCTCACCTGCTGAATTGTTCGAATATATTGAATGTTAGATGATGAGCTGGTTTTGATGATAGTCAATGAAACTAATCGGAATGTCACTCTGTGTAATGCCTTGTTTTGGGCTGTACCACACACAGCCAAAGCTCTCTTAGTAAAATAACACACTGTTAGCATGTGCAGCTAATGTGAGAAAGATTAAAACACTGTATATATTTGTTCCACAATTTTTGTTGAGTACTAGCATGTAGCTGGTGCTTTTATAGTATGGTGCACAATAAACTTCAGTACGTTACTTTTGTTTATTCTATAAGTTAGTTACTTCTTTCTACCTCAAAGATCTGCTTTTTATACAAGAATATTCACAATCAGCAATAGCAAAATAAGCATTATGGGTAAGAAATTTCTTGATATAACAAAATGACTAAGGGGTTAATGGATTGGCGAAATAAGTTTAACGAATTATTTTATTTAAGCATTCGGTGTGTGCCCCTGAGTGTGTATGCGTTCTTGGTAAATCCTTCAGAATGGGCATGTCCCACTGCCATTCCTACATAAAACCTGAATATATAATGTTGGCTCACAAATGTCTATAAAGCACACTGATCTGTTCATGGAATGGTGAATTATATTTCACAGATTTTTTATTTACTTTGCTTTCTTTGATTTAGCCATTGGTATGTGTTCGGTCTTGGTCATTCCTTCAGAATGGGTATGTCCCACTGTGACGTAAGGGGTACGAAATCCCGTAATGTTGCTTGATATGTGCATAAGCCTGTCATCACCATTCTTCCCTCATCATTGCCTTCGTCCTCGTGACATCGCTGTGTATACATCTCACAATGTGCATCAACTTGATTGGGAGTTTGCATATTGGCATAGATTGGGAACAATGCAATGCATTAACATAAAAATTACATGACAATAAAGTTGTGAACCTTGTGATAGATAAACATATACATTCCATGACCTTACACGTTGCATAAGATGCAAGTAAACAAATTGTACACATTGTCGTGAGTTGTGAAGCATTTAATTAACTGCTTTACTTAAGCTTCGCTTCCCATAAATTCGAAACATGAATTGGATCTGCATTTTTTTTGTGCTAGAAGTTTATGCAAATTCATAAGCTGTTTGTTTCTATTCAGAGTTGTATGGCATTGTTTATTGGTGCTGTTAATACTACTGTAGCTGAAAGCTGAAACATCTCTTCGTTTTTTTTGTTTCATCATTTAATCTAATTTTCGTTCCCTTTGCATATTCTCTGGTACAGTAAAAGCTCGTTAATTTGAACCGCAAGGGGAAGCCACTTCAGTTCGAATTAACAAAAGTTCAAACTAACGAAAGTGATGGAGAACAACAGGACACTGCGATTTGGAAGCAGTAGGGCATGTCAGAAATTTGGCACGTCAGAAAGTGATGGCGTGTGCCGCGAGCACACGTCATCTTCAAGTCGCAGCTCTGGGCCCGACTGTGTCACACCACCGATGTCCACCGAAACGAACGTTAGCCGAGGCTTAACACCATCACAAAGAATCGCGACGACCGGTACCTCCTAAGCTGAAAGCAGACAGGCACAACCAATGAAGACTGCCAAGACAAAGAGGCTGAACATGTGAAGGTGGCGAATGCCCCGATTCGTCAGTTCTTGATTGCAAGCGCAGCTGCGACGCACTTGATTCGCTGTGTTTTGGTGCTTGCCGCGCCATCTGCCGCACATTAGCAGCTACACAAGATTTGCAAAGCCTCCGAGATTCGTGACAGGCAAGAAGTCTCGGAGGTCGCATAGAACGGAGAGGAGGCAGCCGCCGCTACCTTCTGGCCGAGCCCGCGCCGGTTAGATTTTTCCCGATTTGGCCTTCTCTCGCGGTTCTCTCCATTCCTGAGGCGACGCAGCCTTGTGTGTAGGCAGTAGGCGCGTTTCTCTGGCCGTGTGCCAGGCGCCGAGCCACCGGCACGGTGGCGCCTAGTTAGAATTATCCATGGCGGAACCATCTCGCATTCGAATTAATGGGCTTTTTTATACATAGACTTCTGTGCAGCGTGGCCGTGTACAGTTTGAATTAACGAGCTTTCACTGTATATCCAAATCTTCAGCCCTCTTTAATGAGCATACATTAGGTTTGACCTGATTTACCAGAAAGCTAACAATGTAACCACATTTCGGGCTGCACTTAAACACATAATCGCTATAGAAAAAACGCACTTGAGTCATTTCGGTTTTAAAGCCCAGTACATATTTGAAGATTATTTTATCTGAATGTATGTAGTCCAACTCCACTTCAGAAGTGTTCAGCTATTCAGCAAATAACAGTGCTATTCCAAAAGCATTTACAAAGAGTGGTGCATTTGTGAACACTGCTGTGCAAGTGTGTGTTTTGTAATCCATATACTCTGTTTTTGATGCACTAAAAAGTGATCCACCGTAGTCCTCCATAAAGAAAGCAACAAAATCCCGATAAAGAAAGGCGTCAGGCAGGGAGATACGATCTCTCCAATGCTATTCACAGCGTGTTTACAGGAGTTATTCAGATACCTGGATTGGGGAGAATTGGGGATAAGAGTTAATGGAGAATACCTTAGTCACTTGCGATTCGCTGATGATATTGCCTTGCTTAGTAACTCAGGGGACCAACTGCAATGCATGCTCACTGACTTGGAGAGGCAAAGCCGAAGGGTGGGTCTAAAAATTAATCTGCAGAAAACTAAAGTAATGTTTAACAGTCTCGGAAGAGAACAGCAATTTACAATAGGCAGCGAGGCACTGGAAGTCGTAAGGGAATACATCTACTTAGGGCAGGTAGTGACGGCGGATCCGGATCATGAGACGGAAATAATCAGAAGAATAAGAATGGGCTGGGGTGCGTTTGGTAGGCATTCTCGGATCATAAACAGCAGGTTGCCACCATTCCTCAAGAGAAAAGTATACAACAGCTGTGTCTTACCAGTACTCACCTACGGGGCAGAAACCTGGAGGCTTACGAAAAGGGTTCTACTTAAATTGAGGACGACGCAACGAGCTATGGAAAGAAGAATGATAGGTGTAACGTTAAGGGATAAGAAAAGAGCAGATTGGGTGAGGGAACAAACATGAGTTAATGATATCTTAGTTGAAATCAAGAAAAAGAAATGGGGGGCATGGGCAGGACATGTAATGAGGAGGGAAGATAACCGATGGTCATTGAGTTACAGAATGGATTCCAAGGGAAGGGAAGCGTAGCAGAGGGCGGCAGAAAGTTAGGTGGGCGGATGAGATTAAGAAGTTTGCAGGGATAGAACATGGCCACAATTAGTACATGACCGGGGTAGTTGGAGAAGTATGGGAGAAGCCTTTGCCCTGCAGTGGGCGTAACCAGGCTGATGATGATGATGATGATGATGATGATGATGATGATGATGGTGATGATGAAAAAGTGATGTGGAACAAAATGCAGATGGTTTGCAGAATATCGTAGTTGTGCTTTGCATTTCAGGTGCTTTCAAGTGAAAACTGGAAAGACCGGAGCAGCAAAGTCGAGGAGAAATCTGTGGATGCACGCATGTTTGGTAAAGATCCTTTGTCGGACCCTGCTGCTTTGGAAAAGTTTATTACAGAGGTAGAACGTTTTGAGAAGTACGTTGAAGGCCTCACAAAAAAGTCCCTTAATGGTCCCACTCTCCTGGAACAGAAGTGGAAGGTAAGCTGTGTTTAATATGGGTGCTTGTTGCATATGAACAATTATGTGTATTACAGACATTGACTGCAACTTCTTTGCTATATTCACAAAGCATAATTTACAATTTTCAGGAATACTTAGATGCTCAAGATAGGGAGTCTCGGAAACTGTCAATTTCAGTTGCACGATGCTACCCAATGAAGAACCGCATTCCAGATGTAATGCCATGTAAGTTCATATCTTTAAAGTTAAGCAGTCAGTTAGCCAAGAACTTTGTTGTTATTCATTGTTTGAGGAAATGATTGTTGTCACAAGAGTAAGGGAGCAGCAGTTTGTTTTGTGTACATTAAAGAAAAGTAGCTGCTTCACTTGTTTGCTCTTTTTTTACTCTTATCACAGATGACCACAACAGAGTTGCCATGATATCACAGAGGGATGACTACATCAATGCTTCTTTTGTAAAAGTGAGATTGCAAACCTTTCCTATTGTGAAGCTTAGAATGGTATTGTGTCTTACCAATGGAACAGCACCAGTTAACCATTGGATATGTTGCGCTGCTGTAGCATTCAGTGCTGCCTGATGGCTGGTGTGCTTAAAATATTTATATAAGCAAAAAGTCAGTTTCGCCCGAAAGACGAAGAATTGGTAGGGACAGCAAAGTAGTATCGGGTCATTACATGAAGGTTCCTAGTTTAGGCCATATGAATTGCAGTAAATATTCTGTTATTAACTCTTTCTGGTTTGAATTTTTTAAATGTAGTGAAAATTTTATATTAGCTGCATATGAATGACAAGAGTCGGGGGGGGGGGGGGGATTAAAAAACGTAATACTGAAGTATGTGGCAATGACTCAGAGGTTTTTCTCATGAACTGCCAAAAACTTGGTGTGTTATGTTGTAAGCAGCTTATGTTTCTGTAATGCTCACTGTATCATATATGCTACGCCGAGTTGGATGCCTCAAAATGCTGATTGAGCGCAGGAAATTTAATGCAAAGCTCATAATTGCATTATCGATATGCTGGGGTAAAGTTTCACTGGTGGATAGTTTAACAAATCAATCACTAATTAAGTAATTATACAGTAATTAAGTTAACTGAAAGAAAATTTGACTAATGCCATAAGTAAATGTCAACAATTTGTTCCAATTTTCATTGGTGTGAAACTGTTATTACAGGGTTCATTCATAATCATAATGGTGTGAAATACAGCCACAATTACTTTTAGAAGGCCATCACAATAAAAAGTTTGTGGCAGTGATGATATTTTAATCACTTCTTTAAGAGGATTGAGGCTACAAATAATTGCCTAAGTTCTTTTTGCTTTGATAGTTTCACTTGCTCCCATAACTCAAGATTAGTCAGTAGTTAATCAGCCCCAGGACTATTCTTTGTGGCATGCTAGTGCAGACCAAAGAGACCAGTGAGAAGCAGCTGTGTCACTTGCATGAGTAAGTGGCACAAGTAATGCCATGCCCTATCTCAGTGCCATTGGGACCCATTGCTGATCACAGCTCCAGGGATTGCAGCGAAGAGCAAAGCTATCACATGACTGCCACAGCAGTAAAGGCGCTGGCCGGTGTGGTCATGCCATTATTTGCAGGTTTTAACATGAGTGGCTCTCTGCACTTTTTTCCACTAGTGTGGTCACACCTTCCATCAAGCGACCAAGCTGCATAGGAAAGCCAACCTCTCATTGATGGAAGGTGCAGGTCTGCAAGTAGGGAGAGCCAGTGCAGCTAAGAGGCATAGGGCCAATGGCACAAAATGGTCCAACCACACCAAGAAAGCTCATCTATGTTAGGGCGGCTTATCCACTCCGCTGCAAGAGTGTGTGATAAGCCAAATTGCCCAGTGCACAAAAATCTGGCCCCTTTGTGCAGCACACTGCACCCCTAATTGAACATTTTCGCATAGTGGAGAATCCATTACTTGAGGTTTGCATGAGCATTCAATGTAATAGCAGATTACCTATCATGTTATACTAACTCTATGCTAAAGCCACACACACCATTGCATTATGCATGTCATAGAAAGGTCGTTGCTTTGAAGCTTACTAGTTTAGTATTATGGTCATTTCTTTCAACTGTCTTTATTGCAGTTATGAACTGCATGCGGAAGAATTAATGCCGGCTTTGGTTACACTTTCCTTGGCATTAATTATAATTGGTTTGCTTGGTAGTTAGGTGGAAGCTTAATGAAAGCCTCCTCATGTGCCCTAATTCCTCACACCAGCCATGCAATGCTATATAATGTGTAATAGAATAAAATAATGATACTGAAAATTTGTATGCTGATCAGCATTGTTTCAATCTTCTTAATTCACTCTCAGGACCTGACACCATTTTGTCCAAGCTACATTTTGACTCAAGCCCCTCTGCCAGCAACATTCTCTGACTTTTGGGCAATGGTATGGGAGCAACAAGCAGAAACAGTGGTGTGTCTTCAAAATAACCTTGAGGTGAGTGGGTATTTTTTTTTTTTTTTTTTGAAGTTCTGGCGTTGCCAATTCATTTGATATTTTACGCAGCTGAAGAGCCACATCTACTGGCCTGTGGAGAAAGGTCAACAGATCAAGCATGGAACACTTACTCTTTGCCTACAGTCCGTCAAGGAGAAACAGTTTTACATTGAGCGTATGATGAACATCACCAACAGTGATGTGAGTTTAAAACCATCAGTAATGCTCGCTGAAATTGTACTTTTTCGCTTATTAAATGCAATTTGTCTTGCAGAACCCAAAGGTGTCTCGAGTAGTTATCCACTTACAGCTGCTAGACTGGCCCCTCAGGTAAGCAATTTGCTGAGCAATATGCAAAGAACAGAAGTTTTGATCGCAGTTGTAGGTTTCAGCACTAGGTATATATGTCTAAGGAGATCCATAATTTGTTTGTGGTGTGATACAATATGACGACGGTATGCTATGCGTGGTGCGCTTATGGCACAAAACTGGATGTAACAAAAGGGCTTGAATTTTTTGAGGATTTAGCTTTTTTTTTTTCATTAGGTGAACACACCCAATAGCCAGATTTTATTGTTATAATGGAGAAGGTGGCATGGGAGCAGTGTCGTAAACAGTTTATTTTACCATAGAACACATAAAAAACTTGACATGTGCATCGGCTACTCATTGTTATGTCCAATATATTGTTAAAGCCAGTATTGTTATATAAGTGGGTTCAAGTGTATGTGTGTGTGGGGGGGGGGGGGGGAGAACTTCGGCTACTGGGTATTTGCTGTTGGGTGTGCATCCATTCTTGGCCAATCTTACAGAATGGATGTGCCACTGAAACCTAAGGATTATGAAGCCTTAAGTGGATTTAAGTATATGCCATGCTTCTCTGTGCATATATACCTCTCGTCAACATTCGTCCTTGTGATCCAGACAGCTACAGGCGATGAGGCTGTGCTCATGTCATTCGCTACTTCTGTTACCTCACCAAATCAAACAAGCTTCACGTCATTCAAATCCCAACATTGCATTGTATTAGCATTTTCTTTCCTTTCTCTTTTTTTTCTGTTCTCATGAACCCATACTAGCTTTTTTCAGTAATATGCAGTGTTTCAGTACAGCATAGTAAAAAGTGTTGGTCTTTATTTCTGTTTAGCTTTGTCAAAAAATTCTGCAGACTTGTGCGACGTTTCATAATCGCCATATAGTGTAGACTGTATTTCCATGGACACTGCCATACTAGCATAGGCGCACCATCTATGGGCAGTTGGCAGGCTGGCTTGGGCGAGCGCTCTGTATGTATATGGTCAGCAGCAGTTTCTGGTGGTATTTTTTTACGTTCACACTGTCAAATAGCATAACATGGTGTCTTTTACGTGGGAAACTGTTCTGTGAGACGTACTGAAGTGATTTAAGTTGGCATGGCCAGAGTTTCTGCTGCCGTTGAAGCAGACGGAATACCTAGCATGGTGTGTGCACTTGTGTTTGAGCCTACAGTCAGCCTCGGAGATCAATTGTGTGTTTCTGAAAATTTGTTTGAGGAATGTGACCCTACTGCATGTGAATGTGACCTCACTGGTTTAGCAGCAATGCGTAGTTACGAAACATATGATGATCCTAACAGCATTGGTATCGTTCTGCTGCAGAATAAGTTGTGCTATTTACTTTAACAAACATTCAAATTGTTATCTGTAAGTACATTGCGTGACTACTTTGTTTGCTGGACAAGGTTTCTGCCCACAAATAGAATAGTTTTAAATAGTAACAACAGCATACCGTACTGTCTGAATCACGCTTGTCAAGTGGTCGAGCGTCTGGCTGCAGACAGCGTGTGTTTCTGAGACAGTGGTAGATGCTGTGTTAAAGGGACACTAAATGGAAAAATGATTTCTTCTGCATCAGTAAATTAGCATTCTACAACACCAAAAACACCACTCTTACAATGACAAGACGTTTAGTAAGCCAGAAAAAGCGCAAGAATGAAACACAGGTGGCGACGCCTACTTAAGTTCCCGTTCCTGCGGGCTGTGACGTCTTGGATTTTGATGGCATCTTCTAGGGCCTACTAATTATATATAGCGGTACGGATTGACTACATTGTGTTCTAAAGGAACCAAATATTAAACATGGCAAGTTTCGGGAACTTTTATTCAGCCAACACGGCCCAAATGCGAAAACATACTTTGGAATCCCTGACATCACGCTGACGTACCGGCGCTGGGGTTTCGGCGCGAAATTCAAATACTGATACTTGGACCTTCATTTTCTCATCTAATAAACTATTTTTTTTTTTTTAATGACTGCCTGCAGGGTTCTCAAACAATGCTTCATCAGTCTAAACTGATTTATTGTTTCACTTTAGTGTCCCTTTAAAGACCTGTTTGTTGTATATAGCGCATGGTCCAAGCATGCGGCATGATCATGCAAGGCCTTATTGCGGTGTTAGCCAGTGTTTTAATGCGAATAGCATTCTTTGCCTACTTTTCAGGTGTTTTGAGCCTATTTATCTATCTATCTATCTATCTATCTATCTATCTATCTATCTATATATCTATCTATCCATCCGTCCGTCCGTCCTCTTGCACCAACTCAGTGTCCGAAGTTGGCTTCTGACATGGGCCACTAGGTATGGGCCAGACTTGTACATATTACAGCAAAGAATAACCACTTACAATTACAACTGCTTCTTTCTAAAATGTAATTGATTACAGTTACCAATTCCTGCCCCACGAAAGTACTTGAATGATTACTAAAATGCAATCAATTGCTTTAACATTACTTTCCTCCCTACTTTTATTAACATGGCACAAATACAGCAAACAGAACAAGTTGGCCTGGCTCTTCCTTCACACATTATCTTCACTAACAGTTCTTTTTCAAAATTTTCTTCGGTTGTCTTCCTTTGTTTTCTTTTGAAGACATCTGCAGCAGCACTGAAAACTTGCTGAATGTGTGCACTGGAGAGAAAGGTTGTGTTGTAATGTGCGAACACCTTGCTCATATAATTGTGGTTAATAAATGCCGTGATGCTTGGCTCTGGGTCCTCTATGAAGTGCAGTACTTCATTGCCGCAAGAGCAAGGGGAATGTGCTTCCGATAGGGCCAGTGAAAAACTGAAAAATCGTCCATAGGTGATTTCCTGTATGGCATAAACATCCGAAGTGAGCATCGTTACCAAGCCATAGAATTGCAGTTTTATTTTGTCCGCTAAGAACTGGTAGACCTCCTCCCGGCACCCTTGACTCGTTACCCATGTAGACATAAATGGCTAATTATAACGGATGCCAGCAAGTGATCACTTTCCTTTAAAATATGGCGAAATTTGTAAAGTAGTTTAATACAAAGCTGCATATTATTTAGCCATAAAAATATTGTTCGTATGTTACAATCACAAAAATACATGTTGAATAATTTAAAGGACAAAAACTTCAGCTTATAGCAGAGACGTCAGTAACTGCACTAAGCGAAGAGAAATTGAGTGGCAGCTCTTACCACCTATGAAGGCCGCTTCAAAGTGCTTTCAGGAGAAAAGAAAGCAATTCACTATAAGCTTTAAAAAAACGCTCAAAGGCCGGACTTCCATAAAAGGTGTGGCACATCTGCAAGCCTGCCATGTTCAGATGATCAAGGCGCAGTTACAGGATGCTCATTGTACGAAAGAGGTAACAAATGTTCAATACGATGTGAGACGGCGCGCTAGTCCATGTGCGAAAGCTTGCAGTGAACACAAGAATTGCACCAACTTCAATACGACGCACCGCAACTTAGAGAAGCACTTTTTCAAATATGCGTCCTAGTTGCAGACTGCGACACAAGCAAAAACAAAGTGATGGGTGGGGAGACAGCAGGTGGCCGGGGTGAGGGCACCGCCGAAGTAAAAAAAGAAAATCATCCTAGAGGGGGGTGGGGGGGAGTATGCTGCCGCCGTAGTTCCGCACGACAGATACCAACGGCATAGAGCCACGGTTGCACGAAGAATCGAGATAAACTTCGAAACAACTCTGTCTATAAGGACAGAATTGTAGTAGGCATGTTCCTTATAAATGTAGCGTGCTTGTAATCGGCCAAGCCATTTTAAAAATACTGCTTTATTGTTAAATTCGAGGCTCTAACTTACTGATGTGTGAACGTGGGCTGGTTGGTTCTTCGGAATATTTTGACAAAAAAGCAGCTCATAGGCGAAAATGTGCTCTATTTTCTGAAAAAGGCGTAATTCCCATTCCATTCTGGGCAAAAGGCGCTTAATTCCATTGCCATTCCATTCCTACAAGTGCTGTCACAATTCCATTTCGGGGTCGCAAAAATGTAGAATGATTCCGGAGTCATTCCAATTTCAGAGTGGTAGCTCCGCAACACTGCACTCCACCTCGACTCAAGAAAGTAGATACCGTATTTTCTTGCATAATTATCACACTCGCGTAATGATCACACCCCTGAATTTTGCGGTCGCTATTAGATTTTTTTTTTCTTTCCATGTAATGATCGCACCCCAAACTTGCCTAAGCGATGTGTCGTGTGCCAAGTCTATCTAATAATGATCGCACTTACCGTCTGTCGAATGCTACGCAAACGACTCTTCAAGACAAAGCAAGCGGTCTGCACGTACCAAATATTCTTAAGCAGATGCCCCATTTCATCCCTTTCATCACTTTCTGCATTTCCATGACAAAAAAAAAGAAGCTACAACCAAACTTGCCTTTATTATGTGTAGGCTTTATAATGGTTGTGGTCAACAACAACAAAAAAGGCGCGTTTCAATTCTTCTCGTCTGCACTCGTGGGCACGCAACAAATCGTGAGCGGCAACGATAGCAACCACATTTACACCGATACGTTAGAAATGTACCCCGTTCATACGCCGATGCTTGTAACACAACTAAGATATTCACCCACCCTTAGCGGAAACCTGCCGTATTAGGATAGTAGTGAAGACAAATGCCGCAGTTTCCGCAGCACACCTGCACTTTGTTCCTATGTCACTGGCAGCTAAACGTGCCCATCTGTTTCTGTCCCCTCAAAGTGGACATGGCTACATTATTGCTGCAAACTTGCCGATGTTAACGATATTATTCATTACTGATACGGAAGAAACTGTTTCAGTGTACGTAATGTACTCACGAGAAGAAGAAAAATCGCGTTCGGCGTGTTCGGCTTGCTCCGCCGGCCGCCATTTTTGTTTTGGTGTCCCTCACTACATATAGCAGCAGCCACCTATTTGTTGACCTGTTGTCATCCCGCAACAAACGCGGGATGAAAAAAAAAAATTTTTTTTCTTTTTGCGGGAAATTTAATCCGCGTAATGATCGCACCCCTGAATTTGCGTCAATTTTTTTCTTTTTTTTACAAAGAAGTGTGATCATTATGCGAGTAAATACGGTAGTAGTGCCATGCCGTCCATTGACAGAAATTGTCACTGCACTTCGTTATCATTCACAGCAATTCTTGAGAAGCATAGGGGCTTTTTCTGTCAAGGGGCAGCACTGTGCTCGACTTGGTGGAATAGCTTCGAGTTGGTGATCATGTTAGAATACAGGGGTAAGTCCTTGTTGACATACATTATTATATGCATTTTGAGCATATCTGTGTGCATACTAGATGCCAGGCTTCTCATCCTTGTCTGTTGTCCTGTTTTACTGCTTCACACCATACGCTCTTGCAACAAGATTATTGGGATACCAACTAGCTCAATCTACCACCTTTCTTTGTGCATAAAATAGTTGAGTAAACATCATTTGAATATCACAGCTACCAGTGGCAATGCAGAGCAAAGGCACTGTTTCCTTCACTTCCTAGTGCATTGCCACCATTTATAGTAGGATACAACTTAAAGAACGGCAATCGGCAACCAAAACACACAGACCGCGCGGGGTTGTGTTACTCTGCTAGCCAATCACAGAAGCAAACGAAGTCGCTGTTATGCAACATTTTCAATATGGCGTCGTACTTGATACCTCCAAAGCGTCTGCTGTTCTTGAAGAGTCTTTTCATTGGTGGAAGCGATGAGGTGTGCAAAAGAAATGAACAAAGTGTAGGGAGTCTGAACATTTCACTCTTCAAAAGTCCATGGTACAGTTCATTTCACTGCTGAGTCCGTTTTACTCATGAAACTTCAGTGCCAACTGAAGTGAAACTTGACAGTAAATAGTTGCAGCGAAGCAAGCGTTTTATTTCAGTTCACTCAAGAGTTAGGCTTTCACCGTTCCACGAGTGAAAACATATAAAATTACGTGCTTATAATATTATTTTTGTAGTTAACACCTTATTTAGGCAACAGAGAAAGTTTGAAGTACGAACTATTTACAGCTTTGCAGAGGAATAGTGGCTGGCAGTTATGAGGCCATGGGCGGGGCTTCACTGCAGACTTAAGTTGTATCCGTCTATAGTACTGTATATACTCATGTAAGGGCTGTTATATACTCATGTAAAAGGGTAAGAGAGGCGCAACTGAGATAATGCTGCAGTAAACGACCTCAGATGCCGACCTATCGTCCCTGACCAGCACTGACCCAAACAGAGCTCCCTTCTCTAGAGGCAAAGTGCCACCGATTTGACTGCAAACACTGCCAACACAGCTAAGATAACTCGCCACACGAAGAAATAATAGCACAGTGTCCCGCCTGAGCGGCGTCGATGAAAAAGCAGCTAGCATCATCTTGCGGCCACAGAACTAACTATGCTTTCCACCTGGACATCCTGAATTTTTTATAAAATTTTGCCCTCCAAAGTGGGGGTGTGGCCCTTACATGAGTATATATAGTATATGTATATATGCGATGTGCAGGAAATGCGATGCGATGGACCATTGTCGTAATTCATGTAAACATAGCTACTGAAAAAGCACAATGTTTCATTCACTCAAAGCCAGCAGGCGCTGGGTATCTTATACATGCCAATTTTCTTTGAAGTGTTCAGCGAAAAATAATCATATGCCATACTTATATATAAATAATATTACTACTATGATATATCTTGACCACTTGTTCACACAATATGGGCAGCATTAGTTTTGTAACACCTGTATTTAATATTATCCCTTACAAATAGGCAAACTTTGGGTAGAAATCCGGTTTAAGCCAATTTAGAAAAAACTTGTTCATGGTTTCATGGTGCGAAATTGGGAATTATTGGGTTTTACCCCTAAAACAAAAGACTTTGCACTCTATTCATACATGGTTTCTACCTGATAGACCGGTGTCAGAGTAGGACGATCTCACCGCTGCCATCCAGTTGTAAGTTTTGTGGTCGGGGTTGTAGGGATTAGACGTAGCATGAACTATGTGGTAGCTGGCCCATGCCGTCGTCCAACTCGCCCACGCTTGGGACGTTGTTGTATGGAGGAACTTGCTCTCATCGAGAAACAGGAGATACATTTCAACAGCCTAGCATGGCTGCAAAAGGGAGCACGAAGCTACCACCACGAAGCACACAGCACATGAGCACAAAGCACCAAGCACCCTCCCAGCAGCCGACAAACTGCTGCTTAAAAAACCTCTGTCCTCCCTAGATTCCTAGAGGAGGGAAAATTGCTGTCCAACCTTCGTCCAAACGGACCATCCACAGTCGTTGGGGCTTAGTCGACCCGCCTTTGAGGGGCAGGGCTCACACACTCACATACACACTTTGGATTCCCAGAACCCACCGAGTTGAGTGGGTCCTCGTAGCCAGTTTGTCACACTTGACCCCAGCCGGCACCTCTTAATTCCAGAGCTGACTTCTCCGGTAGTCGCCACGAGTGTCAGCAGACTGTGATGAATCCTGGGGCCCGCGGAAACGTACCGCAAAACACCCTTTGTTAGAGAAGCTTTCTTGCTGCAAATAGAGCATGAAGGCCATGGCAAATCAACCAACAACACACGGTCCGCCAAACGGGGCCAGCCCTGCTGCCGTTGCCAACTCTCTGAAGGAGGCACATGGTGGATTAACGCTGCCATAGTCTCCAGTTCTCTGAAGGAAGTGCATGGCCGGTTAGCACTGTCGTCGTCTCCGGTTCTTTAAAGGACGCCACCCCCGCGGGTCGATCGAAACAACTGCAGCGGGCTGAAATAGGTTTGCAGAGCAGTATCCCTGCAGCCTGATCATAACACCAAGGAGCCCCCTTGCAGAGTGTCTATACAGCTTCAAAATGGTCCTGGGCAAGTAATCGCCAAAACTGGCACAAGTTCCCACATTACACTCAATTCACCCCCGCACTTTTAACATTGACCACGCATCACCCTTATCACCCCCCACATTGCGTCCAATTTTCAGGATGGTGCAGCACTTAGATACACTTCTGTGTTTACATTTCTGAGCACTTAAACTCCAATACATGTAGCACCTTCACTACAAACTTGTTGACAATACACAGGACCCAAAAAAACATTGCAGCAAGCTCTATGAGATACTGTGGTAATGTTTAATTTTTTTTCCTTTCTTTAAGTGTGTTATGTATTTAACGCCATGGCAAATGTATGCCAGGTGCAAGTTTACAATTTCTAACAAAAAAAATTAATAGATCAAATATACAAACGGTTTTGATGTAGGCACTGCATATTTCACTCGTTGCTGACCATAAAAGGCATCCATGGGCCCTATAACATAAAACTATTCCAATTTGTTTTTATTCCAAATGGGCCATTAGCACCCTCCACCCTCCCTGATAGGTCAGAATGGTTTGGGTCCAGTCCGTATGAGCAGGCACCACACCCATATGGGCAGAGCCCGAGTCATTTTGACCTATCATGGAGGGGCAATGGCTAATTTGGAATAAAAACAGATTGGAGTAGTTTTACGTTATACCATCCCATATTTGCTAAATTGTATGCTTATTGCTATCAAATTATGATTGTTATTGCCACCTATACATTTAATAGTGTCTGCTTCATTAGTGCTATGACATGGATGTATTGAATATATAATTTTTCATTCCATGTGTACGCATGAAAGTTGCTTGATTCCTGAGCACTCCTAATTTGTGCCATTGAATACTGACCTTCTTTCATAACTGAATCTACCGTGACGTATTTGTTATGCGGAAATCTGCAAGGTGGAAAAAGATTCATAGAAGGGGAAAATTGCTATCCACCCGATAGTAACACAAAACTACAAAGTTTCTTCAGGGAATTGCGTACAGGTTTCCTTTGTAGTTCCATGCTATGCTCAGGTGAATAACAATTTTCCCTTTCATATTTGTTATTCATGTTTTTCTGTTTTAAATTAAAATGCTTATTTCTATATACAACCTGACATACTACCTCATCAGCTTCTCTTTTGGTGCTGCCAGTGTGGATGAGCAGTGGCATTTTTAAAGGGATGCTTAAAACAAATGTTGAGTTAATCTAGATTGATTGTGTTTTTTTTAACCTCACAGCATTAGATTAATGCCAAGGGATTACTTATTGCCAGAGAAAATTGCAACTAAGAGGACTGCAACACATTTCTTCCGTGATTGAAATTGCCCACAATCACTGGCTTTATTATACAGCTGTGCCAGTATCGTTGTGGTCATTATTTGAAGTACCAATGGGTTACCCTGTTGGAAAAAAAATCATGGTCAAGTTGCATTTATTTCATTTTAAAATGTATCACCAGTGGTGGATTGCAATTTACCAATTATAAATGGGACATGTTACAGCGTGGGAACTGGCACATTTTCACGGTGGTGGTGCCAGTACTGTTTTATGTTTGTCATTTTTTCGCTTATGGAAAATATTTTTATCGTTAAAAGCAATGTTGTGGTCGCCTTGGTGCACTTATGGTATTGTCACATTGTGGTGACTAAAGAATTAAACACTGCCAAAGGTGTGAGTAAACAACTTGAACGAAGTCATCAGTTTTCGAATCTAAACTCGTAGGTCAAGGCCATCCTCTGTTTATACATGTCACCATACATTTGAGGATGTACAACATTGTTCGAGTACTGCGCGCAATCGGATTAGGTGAAACTCTTTTGCTATAGAATTGGCGAAGACATTCAAGAAAATTTGGATGCACGGTGATAAGAGAATAACAGTGATAATTTGGTCAAAAACAGTCATCAGCAAAAAGCAATACAATGTATGCATGACATTAAAAGCACCTTCCCAATATTGCAAGTGGAACGTGAAAGCAAAGCATTGTGCGCATGACAATATTAGATAGATTAGATAGTGTCCTCTGACAACTGCGAGAAGTTTTACAGGTTTTTCGCTTTAGTGGAGCAACGTAAAATGTAGCTTAAACAAGGATGAGTACATATGTTTATGTACATTATCATTGCCTGACTCGTTGCCTTATGTTTTTCAGTGGGAGCCCAGCTAGTCCAGCACAGATGCTGAACTTCATTTCTGAAGTGCACAGCTTTCATAAGACACAACGGAATCGCTCACGGCCCATTGTAGTGCATTGCTTGTAAGTTTGATATTTACCTTATTTGAAGGAATTCTAGTTTTATTCTTGCAAAGAACCTCTACATGAAAGGCCTTTAAAATGAAATCCTTTTTTATCGTTCTTTATGATTAATTAACCCTTTATTATTGTTTTAATGTTTTTATACATTTAACTAGTCCACATAAGCAAAATGAAGCAAACTTTCTTTTTCTGTAACATTCACATGTACTAATTCAAATAGCCCACCTTCCTTCCCAGCAAGTTATCAAGCACAAAAATTTTGATTTGTGACAGTGTCAGAGAATGTAATGGTGATGCCTGCAAATCTGTTACACTGTGGAAGGAAGCTGACCCATCATGCCTTGTATGTTTTTATAAACTTCAGCTTCTCTGTTGGGATGATGTGCCAAAAATAAGAATATCTGCTCATTACAAGATGTCTAGGTTCCTTTTTAAATACAGTCGAACTTCGATATATTGAACGGTGCGGTAATTGCGAAATAGTTCGATATAGCCAGAATTCTCTATAAAATCACATTAAAAATGCGTAAAAAATTTCTGTAAATCAATCGATGAACTAAGGGCGCCATCGGGCATCATTGTTCGGAGCGCGTGTTCGGTTGCGCCGCGCGCACTTGGCCTAGTCAGCCGGGTACGTGCGGTCGATTGTACCACACGCAATTAGCCTAGGCAGCACCGAACTTTATCTGCTGTGCGAAGTAGGGGCGGCCTAGGCCAAATGCACGTGATGCAACCGAATGCGCGCTCA
This sequence comes from Dermacentor variabilis, assembly GCF_050947875.1. Lineage (NCBI taxonomy): Eukaryota > Metazoa > Arthropoda > Arachnida > Ixodida > Ixodidae > Dermacentor > Dermacentor variabilis. The sequence continues at coordinate 28,937,672 of NW_027460280.1, forward strand.
GTTGTGGTGCAGGTAATACGCACTTGAAGCTTCACACAAAGTAGTTATTTATTTGGCTGAAAGTGCTGCAGCAGTGTAGCCTGCTGCTTATTGGCAGCCGCATGCTTAAACACGGAGTCCTCAACATAGTCTAAACGATCTACAAGCGATAGGCTGGTGCCCTTGTGCCACAGTAGTGGTGTAGAAGGGCCAAAGCAGCTACAGCACCAGTTGAAGTCGGGAATGGGGCAACATCAGCACTTGCGGGATCAACCTCAGCAGCGTCTTCGTTTGGCCACTACTTCTGCTGCGATCTCCAAGTCCGTCAATCGAAGCATTTTGAAACACTCATTTTGAAACCCTCTCAATAACAAAGTATTGAGTGGCGTCTGCCAAGGCGTCTATAAGTGAGCCCAGTGAGTGCGCGCTGTTGCGCATCTTTGTGGATACAAGTGCAAAGCGCCAGTCCTCACGAGGCACGGTAGGCGCAGAATGCAGCACCGACGAGGAGTCAGTGCGACAAATGCAATGCGTTGTTGACATCATAGAGTTTCCTACATTGTTTCCTATTATTGTATGAAACTCTATGGTTGACATTGTCAAACTAGCCAAGCCACTGTGTGCGTATGCCTCTACGTTCAAATCGCGCCCTTGGCGCGATCACAGTAGTCGGGAACGCCCGTCGCACCACCGCTATTTTCGAGGGTGTTGCGCAAAAGCTCACCGCCTGTCAACGGAGCGCGCGTGGTCTGGGGTGGCGGAGTTCGATATATCCATTTTACGTCCGACCCCATTTGAAATAAAAAAAATTAAAATGCATGCGATTTTCCAGGTGATATAGAAAGTGTTCAATATACGCAATAGTTCGATATATCCGTGTTCAATATATCAAGGTTTGACTGTGTTTTGGCAAGCTGCCAGACCCAGACCTAAAGAGACAGCGCAGCCTGATCGAACGGGCACAGGAGATAGCCATGTCTCACAGTGACCTGGAATAAGGAGGCCGACCATTTAGGGTGCAGACTGCGCTTGCTCAGAATAAAAATTTATTCTCTTTCTTTTGTCTCTCCTAGACACAGTTAGTGAATTATTCACTTTCTGATTAAGCTCCAATGATCAATCTCACATTTATGTGTTTTATTTATCTGTTTCATACTCCTAGTCTGTGTTCCAGGCCTTAAGCAGAAGTGTTTTTTTACACAGTGCTATACAGTGCATTAGAATATAAAAAAGAGTACACAACTAGCAAAGACATCGAATGGTTTATGCAAAATTAGAAAATTAAGAGCCATGACATCAAGGAAGGCACTGAGCATGTTGCTCTGGACAACGCGCCGGGCGAGACAAACTGCAAAGTGTGATACACATCAACACATGGTACGATGATAAAATTGAAGACTTAAGAGCAAGGACATCGAGAATAGAACTGAGCGTGATGTTCTAGACAATGCATGAAGCGACATAAGGCAGCCAGAGACACTTTCAGTTCAACTTATGAAGTGAAAATGTGACTGAAGACATTATGTACCAATATAAATGTTTTGTCTTGAATAGTTCAGTGATTAAAATAGTTTTGATTCTCATCTGCTCTTTTCTAAACATTACCTTACTAGCAACACATACCACAGAAATGGTTGTAGTGACAAAAAATTGTCTGGAAGCATGGTTGGTCATTGCAGTGTACTATGAAAACTAGTGCACTGAAGCTGTTATCCTAGTAATATGTAATTGGTGAAACATTAAATATATATATAGACTAGTTAACTCTTTCGTTATTGCGAGAAAATGTTCTTTTCTTTATAGGTCACGGAAAAAAAATTATTTACCACTACAAATAATATTCCAGCATACATTGCAGCATAGCATATTGTGCATAATGAAATTCTCTTTCCAAAAACATACATTGCCAAACAAAAAAATTAATAAAGTAAAAAATTCTAGAAAGTACCATTTTTGCGGCCAGTTCATAAAAACAACAATAAAAAAGCATGATATCTACAAGAACGTTAATATCAAAGGAAATTCAGAATATACATCTCAAAGATAAAAAAGACCAAGGAATAGTGTCTGGAAAAATAAATGGTCAGTACACCGCCATTGCTTGGATACAAAAAAGAAACTAAGACCGGTTCAACACTCAAGCTATGCGTTGAAGCAGTTCCTGAATTTTGTGAAGCATAGGTGCACACCGCACTTTTCCCGCAAAGCGTCTGGTTTTTGTTCAACTTGGCGGTCCTCGTAACACATTTTGCATTTCCACCTTTTCGGCATCTTCTGAGGATGGTCCGATGAGAAGCCCAAGGACTATACTTCACCAGTTCGTCGAGAGTCAAGCACCTCTTCCAGGACTGATTGATCTCAGCGTAGCTGGGCAACTACAAGATTATGCATCCAAGCATATCGCTTTGCATTTTTGCAGATTGTCTTTATCGCCTCTACAGAGAAGAATAGAAAGAAATCCCACGCCGTTGTAAACTGTCTTGTGCCGATCTGTAGTGCTGGGCCAAGATGTGCTACGGGCGGCCTTCGTGGCGTGAACGGAAATTTCTTTGCTGCCGATGGCAGCACATCATGACCAAGCAAAGTATGCACCCTGAAGATAATCGGTAGGGCTCTCAGGTTGTGCAAAAAGATAGGCAGATAAGCCTGCACAAGGAAAAAGACCGTTCAAGGTCATAAAGGTAACTCGCCGGTGAAAAGCTTGCGCATGTCCCCTTGCTGACTCAAAAAATCATCAGAATCATAACTCGAGTCCTCATCATTAAATTGAATTGTGGGTGCAGCATAGTTTCGAGCACAATGCTTTTCTCGTAGTGCAGCAGCGCGGGACGACGTCATGGGAGGGACTCTTTATAACTGCGCAGTGACACCGGCAGTGCCCCTTGCCTGGATTTTATGAAAGAAACGAAAGCGAAACTCTTGGAAACTGGTTGGAAATGCTAGGTTCACATGTTGGAGATGCGGCGGATCTTCACAAATACACTTTGGTGTGTTTATCCCAGGTGCATGAGTTTGTCCTGCCGTTTGCTGCACGGTACAAAAGTTGTTGTTTTTTTATTTTCAAGTCTCTTCAAAGCATTGGTGAACCATGGCTTCTGAAGTTGCGTTTGAAACGTTATCTTTGGAATGAACCTGTCAGCTAGATCATTTATTTTTTTCTTTGAACCTTTGCCAGTTGGTATGGATATTGTGTTTGTTATAGGATGCCTAGAATCAAATAAAGAAGTTGCACAGATTATCGCATATAGCCCCGTAGTTGCCTTTGTGAAAAAGCTGTATTGTCTTTTGAAGTTTCTGGCGTGGAAGTGGCGCAAAGTGAAAGGAAGTGTGAACAACCTTATGGTCGCTAATTTCATTCAGATAGGTAATTGACGATAAACTGTTTGGTCAACTTGTTAGTATTAGGTCTAATACGTTGGCTGTGTCTTGTGTGACGCGTGTTGGTTCAGATACAAGTTGAGCGAGGTTAAAATTAAAGCAAACATCAAGGAAATTTCTTGCTTCTGTCTGATTTACTAAAGGCGGAGCTATATTGTGCCAATTGATACCTGGAAAGTTAGTCTCCGAAGAAAAGGAGGTCAGCTTTGGGGTACTGAAGAGTTACTTTGCAGAGTACATTGCTAAGTTGACAGGCAAAATCTGGGCTACTGTGAGGGGGTCTATAGCAAATGGCCAAAAGAACTGATTGTGGAGCGGCGCGGCAGTGAATGAAAAGGATTTCCAAGTCAGATGTGACGCTAACAACAGAACACGATAATTGTTGACTGACAGCTATAAGGACGCCTCCTCCTCGTTTTGTGCGATCCTTCCGAGTCTGGAATATGGTCACTAAGCCAGGTTTCCCTGAGTACCAGCACGTTGCTTTCAGATATTAGTACAAGATTAGACACGTGTTCGCGTTTTGCAATGAAGCTTCATATGTTAGTAAAAATTACTGAGATAGAAGTGTGTGATACAACTGCTATTCGGGGGTGTCGATTTATTTTTTTGGTTACGAAGTGGTTGCTATACTTCTTTAATCATCTGCGAAGCTTCATCATATACGCAGCACTTGGAACCTATGAATATCGTTCTGAAACGCAGGGAAAACGGCACAGACTTAGCTTTTGCGAAGGCAACAAGGTGTTTACGGGCATTCCTAACAGCCGGCGAAAAATCTTTGGCAACACTGAAGTAAGTGCTTTTAAGATTACGGCCATTAGAAAGGACAGCTTTCTTTGTTTTAAAGAATACAAATTTAACTATAATTGCGCGCTTGCGATCAGGTGAATACCGACCAATTCGATGTGCTCGCTCTTATTTCCTTAGGGTCAAGCTGTACTTTCACATGATCCGATCAGTGGCGTAAGCTAATTTTTTACGATTCATGTGATGGCTCTGGTGCTGATGGATCGGGGAGGCCATAAAAAATCAAATTATTTCGCCTTGACCAGTTCTCAGCATCATCTACATGGGCATCCAGTTTATGAACCAGCTGCGTCGTTCGTTCACTGTCTGCCGGTATGGATTGCATATTGTCTTGCATGGATAAAACGCTTTGGTAATTGCCCTCAAGGTGCGTCAGCCTCTCGCTTAGAGTCTCTAGAGATGCAGTCATAGCCATATATTTGTTTTTGAGATCTTGCATCTCAGCGATAATCGTATCTTGGCCAGCGAGGATACCTTCTTCATTTCGGCAAGTAATACGGTGTAATCCGGACTGGGATTACATTTAATATCCCCAGAGAGTAACAGAAGGCATCTGATAACACAAAGGCACTCAGAAACAACACACAAGCAGCACTGCGGACTCAGTAGCTGCACAAGAGAATAATTATTGGTTTTGTTAGCGTAAAGAGAGCTTGGTTCACAGACCTGCATGAAGAACAGCAGCAGGTTAGTGGACCGCATCGTGGCAATGCCACCGAGCCCACAGTGCGCCAGGGGTCCTCGCTCCTCTTTTATAGGCAGCTGGATGGTTGTTGACGATGGCAGCAGAGCCAGCGGCATTTCGTCAAGGATCCATTCTTTCAATGGCAGTGTCGCCAGACGGGTTGAATCCCTGTTGGTTCTGATATCCCATGTTATGACGTCATCAAAGCACGGGTGCGATCGTCCCAAACTGACGCTCGTTGATTTCGCAAGAAGAGGCAGCAGCATTCACATGATAACTGACGTCAAAACCTGCATGAAGAACAGCAGCGGGTTAGTGGACCGCATCGTGGCAATGCCACCAAGCCCACCCGGGCCAAGCTGACCAAGGTATTGACACAAGATATTGAGCACTAGAGGTAATGGGTGATGAATGTTGCATGTGTTATAGGCACCACCTATTGAAACTGCTTGTAAACTATCTTTACTACACATCAATTGCATTGTAGCACAACTTTGAGCACTGGTTGAATGTTTTATGATGTGGTTTCGCAGGGGTGGTGTTGGGCGGAGCGGAGTGTTCTGCCTTGTGTCAGCAGCCATGAAGGAAATAGCTGCTGGCAATGGCCTCCTGGACATTCTCAGCACTGCCATCAAGTTGGCCCAGAGCCGCAAGCTTTGCATTCAGGAGAAGGAGCAATTCAAGTTCTGCCATGACGTCGTCTTGTATCATGCCCAAGACTTGCTGATAAAAAGTGAGTTTAACCCGAAAAAAAGAAAAGCCTATTAACTATTGTTGGATTCCTTTTGTGCATGCATGTATGTGTGCGTGCATCTATTGTTTACTAAATACATTTTGTCTTTATTATAATTTTCTATCTGTACCAACTTCATTTTTCTACCTCGCTGTTTTTTTATTATTATTATTAATTTAAGGAAAAATTTCACTTTTTTGTCTGTGTCAATCGTGTGTTTAAGAACTTAATGGGCTTTTCTTTGTTGCCGCTTTAAGGTTGTAAAAGTGATGGTTATAAGAGAAAACGATTGCAACAAATGGAAGTCATTGTTTTTGTACTAAACACCTTAAAGGGGCTCTAAACAGAAAAATAGTTTGAGTTTTATTAGTAAATTACATTTCTACAATCCAAAATAAAAAAAAAAGGAGTGGTTGAAAAAAGGCATGGTTATCCAAAAACATGCAAAAAATAAATATGAGTGGCAACCCTTCCTTGAAAAACCTGCACCAACTCGTCGTGACATCATGGATTTTGATGGCATATGCTTCAGCCTAGTTAGTCAGGCTGAAAAGCTAGCTTCAAGAACCTTTGCCACGTAACAACAAACCAAATACGAATAAATACTTTGAAATTTGGTTTACGTGGCGTTGGTGCACTGGCATGAAATTCAAAAAATAGAACTTTTACCTTCATCTTCTAATAATCATCCTATTACTGCAATATTAATGAATACAGTTTTGAAATAATAATTTATTGGTCTAAATTTCTAAACTGATTTATTGTTTCTCATTAGTGTCCCCTTAAACCTAATGCATGTGCAATGTCAGCTTTACATGGTGGCCGTGTGCTGTTCCTCGTCTCCAAATATTTAAGAGGAATCTTTAGCTCAGGGGTAACTCCATTTTCCCATTCAAGTACATGTGAAATGCAGAAATGCTCGCATTAGACAACCACTGAAATGGTAGGAATTTAAGAGACAAAGCTAAATTCTACTGACTGCAACAAGCAAGGTGTCGAACTGAAATTTTTTCAGGTTTGGTTCGGGTTCACATGCTTTGGTTCACGTTCAGCTCCAGAGCGAAAATTAGAACAATTTGAACTGGTTTAGAGTTTTTGAACCATTTAATTTGGGTTCAAACAAGCTCGAACTAAGAAAAAGAACATTCACGTGCCTCTAGTTTCTGGGAAAACATGCAGTGCGTTTAGAGAAGCAATAAAGTTCACTTAAGTATTGTGTAGCAGTACAGAGACCCTGTTCCTTTTTACAAGCATTACCTTACAAAAGAAAAAAAATATATGTTTAAATGACACTGTTATTGATTTTTATTTTAGTTACATATACTGCCATCTAATTGTGCAGTATTGCAAGGGCATGTGCAGAAGTTGCTTACATAGGTAATAACTCAAACATGAAACTGCATGTGCATGCAGGCAACAGAAGAGCATGTTACATATACACATAGGTCATGTTGTAGTAGGTTATGGTAGGCATGTCAGAATTTCTGCATTCAGGTGGCTTCATGGTGCCCTGTGAGGCAATACAATGCATTATCCCCCTCTCCCCTACCCCCCTATCTTTCCTATATTTTCTGCGTCATTGATTTAATAGAGTACTAGCACAAAATTTTCACCCAGCCTTTTTTTTTTTTTTTTCCTCCGTAATCACGGTATGAGACCTTAATTCCTCGAATGCACAGCCAGTCGCAAATTCTAGCAACCACTATTTAAAGTGAGGAATTCAAAACGCGTGACAAATACTATAGCGCAGCTTCTTGTTGTAGAGTTTGTTTCGAAGCGCTCCTTTATAGACATGAAAATTGGGGGTGTGGTGGTTACAGGGTATCAGTCATGCATGGGGGGTGTGGGCAATGGTTGTAGCCGCATTATGGTCATCTTTCCATAAGCTCTAGATGACAGAATAAGGGAAAGAAGGTGACAAGGGCGCTATGCATTCTTAAAGAAGAGATTGCAGAGTACCAAGTTTATTACATCGCGCTTGCACAGAGTGAAAAAAAAAAAAGAAGTATGACCTATTCAGCGTTTGTCCAGCTTTTAACCGCACCGCTGCCATGTCTTTCAACCACTACACTAAACTGACTAACTCGTGTGTTAGCAGTTTTTGATACCATGTGACCACTGCCTGCAATTTTCGGGACCAGGAACCCTTCTAAACAAATCCAACACCAAGAAGCCGTGCTGGATTCAGGTCACATTTAAAGAGGACACGTTAGTGTTTTCTTGTGCGTTCGAGGAATTCTGGCACCAAACTGTAGTTGCAGGATCAGCAGCTATATCTAGTGGAGCATATAAGCAATACAGAAAACTTTTGTATCAGTACTCCATTAAAGTTGCTCGGGCTCATTTTCACATTATCCTGTAGAAAATGAAGCAATATACCTGATCTAATGCTTAACTTCCTTTGTTCTACATGTTAATTTTTCGTATAAATGAAAGACATCACCTAGTTCTAAAAAGATAGGTAAAGTATCATCGCATTGTTTATAGAAAGGCAGCGTCAAACAAAACCTGCTCTCCCTCTTTATTGAGTTGTCGTGGAGAACTAACTTTGCCATGGAGAAGCAACAGCAGTCATTGACGATACCTTACAAACTGCAACACCTGTGTCTGACAGCCTAGCAGCATCCTCCACAGCGATGCACTGTCTAGACAGTGTGCGCCGAATATGCACACAATGTACAGTTGAGCCAGTCATGCACACAGTTGAGTAGGCTAATGAGGTCACTGTGACGAGCCACATGACTGATCTCTAGGCAGCACATCGTTCTGCCCAACCTTGTCACAAGAAGTGTCATCTGCTCATGTAGAATTACAGCGACAGCGGCTCTGGGCTGAACATGTGGTCAAACTGGTTCAGAACTGTTCCTTCAAAAAGTTCCAGTTTGGATTCAGCTCCAAGGAGGCAAAAAAAATATCAGTTCGGTTCCACTTCAACTGAAAATAATGGTTCAGCTGTGGTTTTCATTTTGGTTTTGTGTTGAACACTGTTGTAGCAAGAAGAATCTTTAGTTAGAGCCTCAAATTTCTTGCAAAAGTTAACATGGCTCAGTAAATTTTGAATTAATTAAAGCACAAAGTTTAAAACTTACTGTGCACCAAAAGAGACATTATATATATATATATATATATATATATATATATATATATATATATATATATATATATATATATATATATATATATATATATATATACTGCAATCCCACTGAGGGATTTTAGCAGGGTATGGTGCTTATGGAGCATCCTATATATTACAGCTTATGTGAAATTATTATATTATTTAGGCTAGTTTTGCTAAGGTCCTACTCACAAGAATAATTAATTGCTCAGCTAGCTGGTCTTGCACTGCTTATGAGGAAAAATTATTGCAACAAAAAGACAACGCACACAGAAAGGGAAGACAAAGAAAAGCGCATATCTTTGTCTTCCCTTCCTGTGTCTGTTATCTTTTTGTTGCTCTAATTTTTCCTCATCAGCAGTCCTACTCACAAATTAGTGCTACATTTCAAAGGGATGTATATATATTCATTGATTGCGCTCTATATGTCCCAGCACATGAAGTAGTAGGAGTAGTAGTAGTGAAAACTTTATTGAAAATGTCCGGCAATTTGGGAAGTATACAAATTTTTTTGTTCATCGGCAATTCTGCCTAAATGAAAAACTTGCTTCTAGCAGTCAGTAGATCTTTCACTTTTTCTTTTAAATTATCAGACATTTATGGGCACTAGGCATAGTTTAAATGATATATTCATGCAAGTATGCCCTTTGAGTAATGCTGTGGTTATACGTAACTTATTGTTTGCTGATTGTCCCTGTCACATAGAGTAAAAAGTTTGGACGTTAACTAAAAATGTTGCATTGTCAGTACCTTGACATTATTTTGCTTCAGTAAAACTAGCCTCAAGATGTTATTGTCATGGTTTACATGCTCCTAATAATACCTCTTCATAGTGACGCGCCACTTTTTGAGGCTATCTTGTACAACATAATTATGGACATAGGTATATGCCTGAGACTTCCCTGTTTATTGTTATGACTGTCACTGCAAACTACCGGAGTTCTGGACCCTTTTGAACACCAACTACTCCTCTCTGCCTGTCACTTTATTAAAATGAACATCACCAGAACAAAAATTATTGTTAACACAGCACTCCTGTCATGAAAAGAGCATTTTTAGACAGCCTGTTCATACCTGTAATTATGCACATGTTCATTAATTAATTTTGGAATTAAGGTGTACTTATTAAAGCAGCAGCTCACTTTTTATTATAACCACTCTAACGATGAGCAGTGGTGGAAGAACAAGGAATGTCGCTGGAGTCACTGTTTGGACAAGGAGACTTGTCTTCGACAGGGCAACAGCACCAGCTTATTCTCCTCCTCCTCCCTCATTGAGGGTAGGGTAGATTGAGCTGTACATTCATAAAAATGCTGCTAAGGAGAGCACTTGCTGCCGTGACGAAGACAAGCACTCTTGTTGAAATTAGCTCCAGCAACATTCCTTGTTCAACCACTGATCATCACTTCAAGCCTACATTTTCGTGTGTACTTCTGTCTTGTTTCAATCTGTTGATGGTAACTGACACTGTCCTAATTCTTGTGAAGAGCTGTTCATCAGAAGCTGCACTGGAAAAGAGCTATTTGACTTAGTTGTTCTGTAGGATGCCAAAACTGTGTTTGTAAAAGTTACATGTTTGCTGTTTCAAAAGAGTAACCTACACTCCAAAATGGTGCAGTGGAATCCTGGGAATTCGAACTGATGTCAAAAATCAAGCAGACTTGTTGGTTTTTTTCACAACCACATGCATTTTAATGGGGAAGAAGTAAGACTTGTAGGCTTAATTTGAGCAAAATACCCTGCTTGTGCATACCGCTAGTCATAATAATTTGGCACCAAAACACAAGTTCGAAATTCTACACGGCACTATTGGAATGTTTTTTCAAAGCAGTAGCATGTTTTCTTCACTCTCCTAAGGCTGCCTATGTTATGGCATGCACCATTGCAGGAATTTTTCATAGCATAATAACTCAAAATGGCCTGGCAAGAGGGTTGCTCGATTCTATTACTTGCTCCAAAATTGGCTACATTTAGAAGCCCGGGGCCGAGGAGAAATTTGGGTTGGCTACTGGGCTTCCCCCTCCCCCCCTCCCAGCTCTCCCTTTCTTTGTTCTTGTGACAACAGTTGATTATCTTGCATCTTCCAGAAAGCTAACCTTCATTGTCCCTCCGATTTATGTAATTCACCCTGCAGAAAGCAAATATGCATGGTGTATTTGTTTGTACAGAGCTTGGATTGGAGAAGCAGGTATACCGTACCAATAGAAACTTCAGTGACAGAATTGACAGAAGGTGACTGTTATTTCACAGAAACACATTAAAAAATGTATGGGCAACTGTGAGCAATTTCTGTCCATTGAGTACCATTGAACTGCTAATTTTCCAGCATCCACCCTTCAATCACTTTCTGTATACAGAGGCAACAACCTGCTCTTCTATAATGCATGGCTTCTTTTATTTATAACACGGATAAAAATCGTTGGCCATTTTGATATTGGAAAGTCCTGTCCCCAATGCCGAGTAGGTCAGAACTTTGATTCAGGCCAACCTTTCAGCTTTTCTGTCATAATAAATGCCTCTCTCTCTCCCTCTCTCTTGTCCAGTTATGGAGAGGCCACAATCCTAGCTCCTAAACGAACTTTTATTTTATTTTGGATACTTTTGGAAATATTATGGCTCCTTTCTTGTGTGAGGACCTGGTAACCTTACCCAGCACTGCTTGTACAGCAGCAGACTGGATCTTTCACACTTAGTTTCACCATTGCTTCGCACCAGTTTGTACACTATTAGAGTTGTTTTAACTGTTCAAATCGTGACTTCTTTGAAACTTATCTTGTGAATAAATGTATTTCTGCCCATGAGCAAGCATTTTCTACAAATGCGAGTGTGCTGTCTTTAATGGTGTGGCTGACGAGGAGCATTCTGACTGGATGATTGCTAGTCTAAGAAACACCCTTCTCTGGTCATCATCGCTGTTGAATGCATTACTAACTGCGCACGGCGTGATTGTGAATGTGTTGTATACTATCAAAACAAATCAGGCTTTGAACATGCTTCCCCTTTCACATAGTGCAGATGCCACGCTAGCTTAGCAGCTGTGGTGTTGCTCGAGGTCGCAGGTTCGATCCCAGTCGCGGCGGTGGCATTCCGAAGGGAGCGGAATGCTGCCTAATTAAATGAAACCCCAGAATTTAATTTAATTTAAACCTCGGGTGACCTGGTCAGAATTATTTCATAGTCAATCACTATGGTGTGCCTTACACATAATATCCCAGAATTTTCTTTTTCTTTCGTTCATATTCAGTGAGCTCAACTGAACTGTGTACTTTGCCACATGCAGTTGTTTACAGCACAGCTCTTCGGTGCCCATTCCTGCATTTCGTGTCAGCGGCGTCCATCGGTGTAACCGAGGGAACGAGCACAGCGAAGGATGTAAGACTGCGATAGCGAAAAGAGTGCGAGGAGAAAAGCGGACGATGGGGGCTCAGTCGAACCATGAGGCAGAAAGCAGAGGATGAGGATATGGTGAAAGCGTGAGGAGAAAAGCGTAGTGCTGCGCAAGACAGGCTCTGCAGCAGTGACTGCTACAAGATGGTGTCACAGTAGCGCTGTCGTCTGTTAACCTATGGCATGCAGTGGGCACGTCAACCGATACCGTATATGGAAACAAAGCACTGCATTAGCGTAGGTCTGTCTGAAGCGGCTGCTGTGAATCGTGCCCACGCGCTGCCTCTTGCGATCTCCTGATTAATGAGGCAGTCATGCCACACTTCACTCTGTTTGCAATGTGCCGCACGAGACAGATTATCCACGCCAACCAATATATCGTGAAATGAGAACGTGTAGAGCTGTGCTCAAATTTTGCATTAGGGAGTATCATAATTCTCAGTGAATTTTTTGACGCAACATATGTCATTATCATGCTGTAGTTTTGCCACATTGAAGTTGTAGCACATTGCACAACCAAAAGCGTTGTGGCTGGGCTTATCATAGGGTAATGTGGATACAGTGCAGCTGGCTTATGTTAGTATTGTATGTCTGTATTTAAGGTTCTCCTGTCAGTTCTACCTCATTTTATTTGAACAAATAATCAACCCCTTTAGAGTTTAAATTAGCGAGGTTCTACTGTAGATTTCAGTTTTGTAGTATTGCTTTTGTTATTTGCTTTGGTGTCCCTGCATGCCTAGTACTGGTGCTCAGAGAGAAATTTATTTATTTGTGCAGGAGGTATCTTAACTAGTACACCAAGCTTTGGGGGAAAGGCACATACAGGCACACCTTCACATGTTCGCCACCCATCAGAAGACTTCATGCTGCGCTCTGGTGCAACCAGCCAGAGAACCAGCATTGTGCCTGATACGCCAGCTGCCACAGCAACTACTTCCACTTCAGCTGATGACACCTCCGAACAAGCCACCTCCACTCAACCAGAGGCTGCAGTGCAGCCAGTGACAGCTGAAACTGAAACAGAACTTTCAACGCCTAGAGCTCCAGAAGCTGGAAGGGAAATCAGCAGTGACCACTCATTTATGCCAGAGATCATCGATGAGCAGGGTTCTACAGCTGCAGCTTCAGCACTGGTCATTCCAGCTGTTGAGAGCAAGGACAGTGGATTGACCACAGTGGTTGATCTCTTGGACCCTGCAACTTTTACGTTAGATCCTGGCCATGGCACGCCAGCCAAACAGAAGATCACGCGTGAGAGCTTCATGAACCCTCAGGGCACCCTGGCTCAAAGTAAACCTGACCCTAAGGACCCTCTCAGCCAGCTAGACCCTCTGTGGTCACTCAAGAAGGGGAAAGAGTGAACATTCCCCAGACAAGGTCTGCTGTGCAGATCTTGTGTTGCTTGTAGTGGTCCATACTTTTTGTTGGGTAATTCACTTAATTTCATTTTGTGCAGGCCACAAAGTGTGTGGCTGCTTGGTATGAACCTTGTGTTTCAGCCTATCATCTTATTAGCACGTGTGTGAATGAGCATTTGAGCTGTATTGAGTGAGGTTATACATATGTTGTTAAAGGAGCTAGTGTGGTGCTGTCCATTTCGTGGGCACAGGAAGGTGTGATGTCTTTTGGACCAAACGGTAACCAATTTTGTGTCCTTTTAATTATAAGCTTGTATATTTAATAAAAAAATTTTGCGAGTGTTGAATTTGCTTTTCTGCATCATGCTGTGGTCACCAGTATGAATGTAAGATGGCACAAAATGAAATATGCTGACACTTCATCTGCACAAATGTTTTAGGCGCCTTTCACCAGGCCTGAATTCTTATTGTAAATTTTCTTCATTGTGGAGCGCCATCTATGGAGTGTTCGACTACTAGAATTATACTGAAGTGTTTAGTAATGGCAGCAGATGAAGTGAGTGAAATGTTGCGAGATAATGGTGCGAGGAGCTGAGCTACCCTCCTTGCAGCAAAGGCTGTTGCCTCAACCAGTTTTCGAAAGTGGAATTCCTCCTTTGCCTTCTCTCATATTGAAACCAAGAGTCACGTCAGAAACCCCACTACCTTTCTTCTGTCCCTTCTTACTGCACGATGCATTTCGGTTGGTAGATTTGGGTGCTCTGCATTTCACAAAAGTCCCTGGTTATTGCCTTCATGGATACACCATTTGGTATGATTAGTATATGGCCCTTAAAGCATAATTAACTTTTTTGGACTTGCAGTGATTTGTGTTTAAGATTTCTTCCCAACTGGAACAATTGAAACGCCAGATTCGCTTTCCAGGAAGCACTTCCTCAGAGTCTTGAGAATTGTATGCTTTAGCTGTTGCATGTTCTGTAGCATGCTTTGCGCAACCAATTCATAGCAGCAGTAGGAGTGGACGACTACATAGCTTGCATGATGTCACCAGTATCACGAACATTGGCTCAACTTCCATTCTCTTAGAGCATGTATTCTCCATGCAGACGTGCATTTGCCAGCCAATCCTGGACTAAGCTGTGCCTTTGTAAAATAGAATTGCTGCACTTTGTGGGAACCATGTTGAAATAGCGGCCGCAGCAACAGGACACTGCTGCTGCACAAAGTGCCATGGCAGTGATCCCCTTTCCCATGCACAGAACATTGCGGGCCCACTCATGGCACACCTCTACCTCATTCCAGGTTGTGTTAACCATGACTTCTGACGGAGGATCAGCGCTAAAAATTCCACACAGATTAAGATGGGGCGAGCGCGTGCATAAAACTTCGAGGCATTGTTGCTCTCCGACCGGGCCTTCGTGTATCGAAGAGCTTCTCATTTATGGTACTCAACTGAATCGGCGACCATGCTGCGCAGAAGAAAAGCATTCCAAAAATATTGCGACTAGCTTGTCTAGGAAATGCATAATAAGCACCTTCCCCCCCCCCCTTTCTCTTTTCTTCTTTTTCTTTTTCTTGTCTCTGACTTTCATTATTTTAATAAACTTGAGAAGAGCTTGCAGTTCAGAATGAAAACAGGACAAAAACCGGGACAAGAAAGAAATACCTTGAGAATGCTGATTTGTGCACGGCGAAATATATCGAAGACGGGGGTGCTAGGCCAGTAAAGCTAAGTGTTGTATATTTTATACTGGGATATAACTATCCCCGTATAGGTACAGAATCGTGATCAGCACTGGGCACGCAGACACCCGAGCAGTGCAGACACTTGAGCCCCGGACATTTAAGCTCAGCGGGAGCGCAGTTGCACTGGTGATGTGGCACCATCTTATAGGTGCGCTGATAAACATACACAGCTCTCCTCCTTTCTTAATGAAAGCAAGCTATGTATATTTCAGAGGCTTTCGGATAGTTCAAGCGGGACGTCTTGCTATTTGCACTGTCCTTCCAGTCTCCACTGCAGGCATGTCGCTTGGTGCGTGGTCACAATTTGTTGCGACTGCAGGGTGTTGTCCCACTTGTTTTGGAAACCTTGTCGACTGTCGCTTGATTTGGTCATAGTGGCGGCGTACGTGTCCTTGTGGAGTTGACACTGTTACCATGGTCGATCCACTGGTGTCGTCAATGTCACCAAGCCGCCATTTTGGTCCTCTGCCAAAGTTGGAAACAACTATCTTATCGCCCTTCTTGTAGCGTAATCTGCATTCCTTAGAACTAGGCCACTGCTCAGATTGTGCAATAAATAGCCTCCTCATCACCCTTCTTGGGAATAACAAGGTCAAGCCTTGCCTTGATAGGATAACTGAGCATCTGGTCTGCTGGAGATGTTCCATTTGGACGAGGCACTCTGCAGTATATGAGCAGCCACTGAGCGAGCCGCAGCTTGAGGTCTCCTTCCATCTTTTTGAGGCCGTCCTTCATTGTACCACTCATTCTGCCAAGCCATTTGATGCCGGATGGAAAGGAGCAGTTCGGAGATGCTTGATTCTATTTCCTTCAACAAATTCTTGGAAGGGCTGACCAGTAAATGGTGTTCCATTGTCTGTGACAATACGCCCTGGTAACCCAAGGTTTGCAAAAATTACATGGAGATGTTCCACCGTTTTCTCAGAAGTGGCATTTGACACAATGAGCACTTTAAGCCACTGTGACTGCATCAATTATTGCTTCCCCTCGAAAGGTCCAGCATAGTCCAATTGCAAACATTCCCAGAATTCCTGCGGTTCTGTCCAGGACACTGGTTCTGCTTTAGGTGGCATTGGAAAATCTGAAGGCACTCGGAGCACCGTCGAGAGCAATTTCAGCATCTATGCCAGGCCACTAGACAAGGGATCTTGCCATGCCTTTCATGACGACCATACCCTGGTGAGCTCCATGGAGCAGCTGAAGAATACACTGGTGGGCAGGATGTGGCACAATCATGCGGTTTTCCCAGTAGAGAAGATTCCGATACACAATCAATTCATCAGGCCTGTTCCAGAATGGTTGTAGCAACTTGTCTGGCATGCCGTGTGGCCAACCTTCCTTTACCCACTGTAGAACCTGACTTAGGTTCTGGTTACTGTTTGTGAGATCTTGCAGTTGCTTCACTGATGTTGTCAGCTTTTCGAGGTTGTAGATTGAATTTACCAGCTATGGTGGTTCTGTTGGATCTCCGTACAACGTCTTCAGCGGCAGCCTGCTCATAGTGTCTGCATTCCCATTGAGGTGTCCCGGACAGTGCTCGATGCTACAGTTGTAAGCTCCAAGGGTAAGAGCCCAGCGTTGAATTCTTGATGCAGTCATGGCTGAAGTTGCCTTGTCTGCTTGAAAGAACCCCACCAATAGTTTGTGATCAGTCATTAGCAAAATACAATGGCACGTAAGATAGTCTCTGAAGTGTGTGACGCCAAAGATTGCGGCAAGGGCTTTCCTTTCTAGCTGTGAATAGTTTTGTTCTGCTCGCGTGAGGGTGCGAGATCTAAATGCTAGTGGTGACTCCACCCCATCTTGGCGATGCGACAGTACTGCACCTACACCGTAGGGCGAGGCATCACAAGCTAGCACAAGCTCGTTTGATGGATCAAAGTGGGCTGGAATCTTTGCTTCCATAATGGCTTGTTTGTTCTCGGTAAACGCGTCTTGTTCTACATCTGTCCATCTCCAATGGGTGTTGTTCTGTAACAGTGCATACAAAGGTACTAGTAGCGTCGACATGTTGGGTAGGAACTTTCCGTAGTACGAAAAAAGTCCAGTATAGGATCTTAGTTCCCCCTCATCTTTGGGTTCGGGTGCTCCGATGATGGCTTCTGTGCTTTTTTTTTAGCAGGCTGAAGTCCAGCTGCACTGATCTCATAACCCAACTACGCCCAAGTGATGGCTTAAAGAACTCGCACTTCTCCTGTCTCAGCTTCAGACCTGATTTCTTTGATCCTTTGCAGGACTTTTTGGAGACTCCGCAGACGTCCTGCTAGTCACGAGGACATCATCTAGGTAGATGGAGATTCCTGGAATTCCTTGCAGAGTTTGTTCTGTTCTTCTTTGGAAGAGTGCCAGAGCTGATGACGCACCAAAGGCAAAGCGGTTGCATGTGAAGAGAACTCTGTGTGTATTAATGACCAGGAGTTTGCTTGTCTCCTCATCCACAGGCACCTGATTGTAGGCTTCCTTGAAGTCTAGCTTAGTGAACTTGGCTCCACCTTGCAAAGATGCGAAAATGTCTGCAACCTTTGGATGTGGGTACTGGGTTGTAATCACCGCAGGATTCACCCCTAACTTGTAGTCTCTGCAAATCCGGACACTTCTTCCATCTGCGTTCAGCACTGGTGCTATGGGAGATGCCCAAACTGAGTGATCAATCGCAGTACCGCAGTGATGATGCCTTCGTCTTCCAGTCACTTAAGTTCATGCTCCTCTTTCTCTCACAGTGCATGAGGTGCAGAGCGGGCTCAGTAGCACTGCAGCTGAGCATCAGGTCAAAGCTCTACATGAACTGTAGGTCCCTTGAGCACTCCACAACTTGGCTTAAACGTTTATGTCTTCAAACTCTCGCAGCATGTTTTGCACCACGAGCTCTGTTGCATTTTTTAGCAGCTGTGTTGTGTACACCTGCCCTTGTAAAAGGTTGAATGTTGACAACCAGTCCCTGCCACACAAGTGTGGGCTCTTGCAACCAACTAGCAAGAGTGTTGGCTCGTAGTCTCGCCTAGGCATACATCTACACGTAGGGAACCAAGCACAGGGATGGCCCCACGAATGCATTTTAGCTTGACGTCTATTGCAATTAGCCGGGGTAGCAAACGCTGGTTCACTTAGTATGTGTCTTCCGAGATGATGGATACCAGTGACCCAGAGTCTAACTCCATCTCCAGTGAGGCTCCATTCACCTTGAAGGTTACTGTGATGGGGTTTACAGTTGAATTTGTTTCCAGTGAATGCAGAAAGTACTTGGTTAGATTGTTACCTGGTTCGAGACTGTTTAGGTGACCTGACTGGTTTCTTGCCTTGTCAGTGTTGGAAAGACAGCAGCTTGTCAGATGTCTCACCTTGCCACACTTGTAGCACTTGGTGCTGATGTGCTTGCAATCTGGTTTGTGGTCATGTCCTCCACAGCAAATGCAGGGTCTCATTTTCCTTGGGATCGAGACTTGTGTTTCCCCTTTGGCTTTATTGCTAGATTTTTCTGTCCACTTGATACAGAACGCTTTTTATGGTGGTACTTGATGTAATTGGTGGCGCCTTCTTGTGTTTGAGAAGTGGGTGATTTCGCAAGACTTTCCTGAAGTTCCCTTGCGTTTCGCTCCGTTGCTTCCGCTGTTCTCACAATGTCCATTGCCTTTTCCAAAGTAAGGTTCTTTTCCACCTGCTGCTTTTCCACCTGCTTTTGCCTCTGCTGCACGGTCTTGTCCCGTATTCCACACACAAGGCAATCCCTCGGCATGCAGTTGAGAGCTGTGCTGAAGTTGCAGTTTTCTGCCATCTGCCGAAGTTCAGCAACGAAAACCATGACACTTTCATTTTCAAGTTGAATCAAAAGCTCTCGGCTATTTCCGACGGCGGCAGGCTGAAGTGGCTGTTCAAGGTCGCCATTAGGTCCTTGTACTTTTCTTTTGGCTTTGCCAGTGCCAACAAGCTGCGGAGGGTGGAGTATGCACTGGATCTGACACTGGACAAAAATATCCACTCCTTTATTTTTTCTTTTTTTTTCTCCCCCCCCCCCCCCCCCCGTTCGATGCCGTTTGCACTACAGAACGCATCAAGCCATGCTGTGTATGAGAGCCAGGACTCTTTGTTACTGTATTCCTCCACCTTGCTGAATGTTGCCATATCCACGTTTGTGTGGGAAGGCTGCATAGTTCCGGTATTGTTTTGTGGGAGTAGAATCACTCACCTGCTTGCATCGGGGATTGATGTCTTCACCAGGCTGGTTCTGCGTCCACGATCCATACGCTCGTCACCAGTTGTATATTTTATACTGGGATACAACTATTTATTCACGTATAGGTACAGAATCACCATCAGCCGTGCACCGGTTTCTACGGTTGGAATGTGTCTCTCACTTGGCGCGCAGACACCCGAGCGACGCACACATTTGAGCCCCAGATATTTGAGCTCAGCAGGTGCGCAGTCGCACTGGTGGTCCGGTGCCATCTTATAGGGGCGCCGATAAACATACACAGCACTAAAAAACCACCACAACAAACAGGTGGGAGGCCAGGTAGGTGTATGGCCTCGAAGTCCATGCAGAAACAGAATATAGGAACGTTAGAGTCCGCCACGCCGTTCAACAACCCGGTGAATGTTAAAGAGTGCAACAATGACTAACGGAAAACAATTTTAGGAAGGGAAGTGGGGTGGTAGATGGGTGGAGGGGAGGTGGAGGGGAGCATAAAATGCGTCAAGTACGAAGTTGGCGGATAGTTAAGGACATAGGAAGAGCGTCACTGCCCGATCGCTCAACTCCAGACGGTCGTGGCTAGTCTTGTAGCTGAGGCTCACCTACCCCATCGTAACACGTGCTGCTTGTTGCGGAAAGCCAATCCTAACTCAAATTCTTGGCAATTTTCAGAATAGATGGGTGTTAGGAGATGCGACACTTTCAAATCTCTCGGAGCTACTGGCCCTTATTGTAATTCGAACTATGAATGCTGTAATTATCACAAAGGCTTCCAAATGGGAAGCAGCCCTGCTTTGGATTATCTGCCTCATCATTTCCCGAGTGCGATCAAATAATATGTGTCGCGTGATGACTACAATACCATAATCACAAGTTACTTCCAAACATCTCTTCAAACAAGTCGGACGGCAGGTCACTAAAAGTGAGTGAAACTTGCATCATATGACACTATTGAAGTTCTTGCACAAAGCTTCGTTCTTGTATTTTTATATCTAGAATAATAAAGCATGGCCACAATGCCAAAAGCATGATTGAGTGATAGGGCACTTGCAAAATAGCGCCCACTCTCTTCTGTATGTAGCCATGGCCGTACTACTCACTAGAAGATCTGGCTGGAAAACAATGGTTATCTCCACTGCTACCTAGCCTGCAAACAAGAAAACACACGATAGTGTGCTGTCTTGCTTTTGTTTGGCCCTGATTTTAGCGCTGTTTGTTTTTCCAAGTCATGTACCAGCTAAGTCATCGACATACATCATATAAATGCATCAATAAAATTTTAGTTTTCTCTTATAGAATCATTTCATGCGAAGTGGCTGCATGCCTTAGCAATAAAAAACTTTTGTTAAAAGTTAAAGTGTTGTTTTGGTAATGCAGACATGTGCATCCTCGTTAAAGCATTATTGTCCTGGGAGTGCTAGGAGTTTCATCCTGGTGTGAACAGTGCAATTAGACCGGGACAAGAGACAAGAAGACGACACCACATCACTCGTGGTGTCGTCAGCTTGTCTCTTGTCCCCATCTAATTGCGCTGTTAACACCAGGTTGGAAAACCAACAAACTCAAGCTGCCTTTCTATAGCTAGTAGTTCGTTTGTCATTGCTTGGTTTACAGCCTCCACATATATATATATATATATATATATATATATATATATATATATATATATATATATATATATATATATATATATATATATATATATATATACACACACACACATACATACATACATACATACATACATACATATAGAGAGAGAGGTGAAGTGGGGGGGGGTGTCGTGTACGGAACGGCAGCAACCAATGGACCAGATGGAGCATAATAGCGGGCTTAAGGGAATCGAAATGTGCATGTGCAGAACACTAAATGACCCGTTGCGTTTAGTGTACGCGTGCTAATTCTCATATTTAACGTTGCCATCTTTGCGTGGTACATGGCGGCAGTCCCGGCCGCCCGTTTCGAACTGAATTTGGCATTGCTTTTCTAGAATTTGCTTCATTCATAGGAAATGACTGTAAACGGCTTTCGCTTAGCCTCAAGCCACTTCTTGAGGAGATTAGTGGTGATGATGATTTGTTGGCATCCTTTTTGAAACGGGGTGGGGACAAATAGTCGCCTAGCCTGCTTGAGTTGCAGTGTGTATGAATAAAGCATGTATAGGTACGCTCAGTGCCTCCTTTATGCTTATAGAGGAAACAAGTATAGAGGAGGCACTGGTACGCTATACATGCTTTTCATTCTAGGATGGATGGATGGATGCTATGAGCGTCCCCTTTGGAACAGGGAGGTGGGTTACACCACCAAGCTCTTGTTATTATACTGCCTAATGTCCTACCTAGGTTAAAGAAGAAATAAAGAAAAACAATATGAACTCCCACAACCAAATTTTCGCACCACCTATTGCGAACTCTGCTTTTGTGCGTCTCCGTTTTCTGTTGTTTCCCTACTTCCAGCAATCTTCCAATTGCCTGTTACTAATCTCTATTGCGGACATGTTTACTTTTCCCCTGCTCTCGCTGAACCCAAGGGCTTAAAGGAGGCCAGTGGTGCCTAAATCGACCACTGGGCAGATGTCTTCACATTCTAATAAAACATGCTCCATCGTTTCCCTAGCTTTACCGCAGCAAGCACATGCTTCTTCTTTCTTCTTATATCTCGCTTTATAGGTGTGTGTTCTAAGACGTCCCGATCTCTCTCCAAAAAGTAATGAGCTTCCCTTTGAGTTATCATAAATTGTTTCTTTCCTGATTTCGTTTTTTCCTCTTGAGTAGTTACTCATGGCCGGTTTCTTTTGCATTGCCACCACCCATGAGATTATTTCAGCATCTCTGACTTTCCGCTTGATGTTCCTTGTTGCTGTGTTGCCCACCCTACAAGCCGCATACTTGCTGGTAAGCTTCCTAGTTCTTTTCCTCCACTGTGAATCAATGTTTTTCCTGCACAAACACCTCAACACTCTCCCAGCCTCATAATAACCTCATAACCTCAGTCATTCTTCATAATCAATTTTACTGTGAGCTTCTCTCGCTTCAAAACTAGTCCAGCCCATATCACCCTGCACAGCTTCATTTGTAGCCTTCCCGTGAGCGCCCAATGCGAGGCGTCCCACTGACCTTTGGTTGCCATTGAGTCCTGATTGTGCCTCTGATTTCAAGCAAACAACCACATTTCCGAAAGTAAGTCCTGGAACCATTACACCTTTCCACATACCCCGGAGTACCTCGTGCCTATTGTATCCCCATAAGGCTCTGTGCTTCGTTATGGCTACATTTCTCTTCCCCTTTACAGTTATTGTTTTTTCTTGTGTTTCCATATATCTATTGCCTTCGTTCATCCATATGCGAAGTTATTTATATTCTCTTACCCGAGATATTTTCTGGCCCTGTATTGCCGCTGCCTGTTAACTGTTTTCATTGAATACCATAACACATGATTTTTCTAACACTAAATTTCAAACCTGAATTCTTGCCTTCTGTCCACAGATATTAGCCAGATGTTGCAAATCACTTTGCTTAGCTAGCAACACAGTGCCGTCCGCATAAAATAAACCTGGAAGCTGCTGCTCAACTACTGTACCCCGCCTGTCTGTATGAGAGATTAAACTCGATATTACTTCCTTCTAGCGCCCTCTCCATCCTCACCATGTACATGTCATGAACAGCAGTGGGGATAAAGGGCACCCCTGCCTCAGTCCCTTGTTGATATGAACTTTCTCCTCGCTCCTCATCCTTTCCCATTCAACGCAAACGGTACCTTCTAGGTAAATCTCTCAAAAGCTGCAGACAATCATCACTTAGGCCTTCCCCATCCAATATATCCCACAAAATGTTGCGGTCTACGTTGTCATACACTCCTGTAATGTCTAAAAAGGCCACATATAACGGTCTGCTTTCTATTCTTGATATTTCAATACACTGAGTAAGAACAAATAAGTTATCATCCATACGCCTACCTATTCTGAAGCCATTCTGAAGTTCTCCCAAAATGCCATTATTCTCTGCCCATGCTTGCAGCTTTAATTTGATTGCCTGCATTGCTAACCTGTAGATTACCGATGTAATGGTCAACGGTCTATGCGAGTGAATTCTATCTTCCTCCCCCTTACCTTTATAAATGAAATTCATTATACTTTGTCGCCAACTGTCTAGTATTCATCTACCTTTTAACATTTTTTCCACTGTTTTCACCAGAGCTTCCTTACTTTTTGCTCCTAGTTCATTAATCAGCCTAACAGGAACCTCGTCTAGCCCTGTGGCTGTGCACTTAGGAATTTTCTCTTCAGCTTTCTTCCAGTTGAAATTTGTCAGCACCAGCTCCTTTTCCATCTGGTTCTCTCTCGTGCTCTTTTTTTCTTCGAATACAACTTCGTCATTGCCTTGGAAAGATTCCACTGTTATTTTTCTGATGTAATTTAAAGCCGCTTTCCCCTTCCAGTTTGTTTCCATCTTCGTCTACGATATGTTGTTGTATTGTTATTGACTTCCTGCCTTATAATTTTGTGATCCAAAATGTTCTAGGTGCGGCCTTCTTTTTCTCACGTATTTCTGACAACCAACGTTCACTTTCACCTTTTATCTTTGCTTGCACCAGTATTTGAACCATAGACTTTTTCTCCCAGTATATTTTCCATTTTCTGGCTACTTCATCCTGCGGCAACTGCGCCTTCTTTGTCTGCCTGTGCTCTCGGGATGCTTTCTGTCGTTTGGCGATCGCTTCTCATATCTCCCTGTTCCACCAGCTTTTTGGTTTCTTTTTCCTTTCCAACGAACATGTTTCTCTTTTTGTATTTCTGTCGTTATTACACTTAGAAGCTCATTATATTCCCACTATTTGGCCATTTGCCAAGTTATTCCTCGACTCTAGTGACTATATTTGTTATGTGTTCAGCGTTCAAATTTAGACTGGCCATTTTGCACTGCTTGCTCTCTTTCCGAACTACAAACCTCATTTTGAAAATGATGCGTTTATTGTCACTCCCTATGCTGCTACACCCTTTCTCATCAATGACCATTTCTCTCAACTTATCATGGATTCCTTATGTCATCAGACAGTAATCAATGGTCGATTGCCGGCTTCCCACTTCCCAAGTGATCTGCCCTTCACACTTAGGCCCCGTATTCACGATAACGAGGTTATGTTGCTCACAAAAGTGCAGCACTGACTTCCCGTTGTTGTCGGTATAGCCATCTAAATCCTGTATGTGGACATTCATGTCACCTAATAGGATAATTTCAGCACCATTCCCGAAACCCTTAATATCAGTGCTTATACATTCCACTAACTCTTTATTCTCTGTGCAATTATTTCCCGTCCACAAATACGTAATACCCAGCCAAGTTTTTTTCCCGCTCATTGCACCGGATAACCAAAGGTGCTCTTGACATTTTGAATTTACTCTTCCATTTGGCTCCCTGACAGATGAGCATTCCAACTCCCCCTCCCTTTCTTTTGGATTTAGTTCTGTTGCACCCTTCCCAAACATAATTCTCAATCACTGGCAGCACTTCCGAGTCTCTTAAGGTGCGCTTCTGTAACCACATACACCCCTATTTGTTGTCTGTTTAACTGCTCCTCAATCTCTGCCCACTTTTCCTTTCTTCTGCCACCCTGCATGTTTATGTGGCCTATTGCATGGTGAGCTCTCTTGCTTTCTTATTTTTTCTGTTATTTACGGCAATGCTATACTGAGGCTCCCTTAGGGGACCCTCTTCACTACTTCCTACTCTAGCCTCTTGAGCGCCTGTGGGCCCCCTAAAAAAGCAACAGCGCGACCAGCAAGTCACCAGCCCCTTCTCGTGCAAGCCTGTAATTAAAGTGGATCGCGTCTCATTGAAAACCACCACACCTCATTTCCCTGTTTACTTCGACAAACTCGAAGCCTTTCTCTTGGCTCATTTTCCATATCCCTTAATTAGCAGCCACTACGGCTCTTTGTATGTGACTGTCACGTACAAGCACCTCAGGCACCGTGCACACCACCATCTGCACCTGAGGGGACAGCTCGCGCAAGTCATCCACCCCCTTCACCAAGCGCTGGGCTAGTCCTGTCCCTTTCCTGTTTAGGACATCATTTAGCCCACCTGCTACTATGACAAGGTTGCGCACGTAGGCATTTTCCGCGAGCTTTGCTTTTGCTCGCACCATGACAGAGCCCAGCATAGGCCCCGGAAATGTCCCTACCGCTACTCTTTTATCATCTTTGACCCTCTCCACAATTTCTTGTGAGCACCTAGCCAGGTTTGAGTCGCCAGCAATAATCACCATTTCACTCTCTCCTACCTCTCGCTGCTTCCCTTTGATCTTTTCAGCGTGATTCGGACTTGACAAGGGGCATTGACCCATACGCTCCTGCTTTTTCGGCGTGGCGGCCTCAAGGTAGGTGCCGCTCTGTCCAGCTAACCTCTCACCACGTTGCACGCATTCCACGTACTTTGCTGGCACTCCCTCTCCTGTCACGTCGGAGGACTGCGTTCCATTGCCACGACGATTCTCGTCAATGGCTGCACCACCTATCGGCGAAGTCTAGAAATAGGCGCGGTGGCGTATTGCCTCTGAGATTTGGAGATCTCGGAGGCCGCAGGTGACACGCTTAGTGATTTCGCTGCGGACTGGCAGACATGGAAGTACAAATATAATGTGCTCCGGGCTGTCATTTTGCTGCCGCTCGCACTTTTCGGACGCACACGCAAGGCTTGGCGAACAGATAAAATCCCTTATGTGCACTCTGTATGGGAAATGTAAAGCAGTTAAATAGCGCCCCCCCAAAAAAATTGCGCTATTGACCTATACTAAGACTTGCTTCCTGCAAAGTTCGCTTGCGGAACGGTGACGCTGTTTCACTTAACCCTGCTATTACGCTACTAAACTGCTTAGTGATTCGTTCGGTACGGTGTGCGATCGGCTGTGTTTCCAATCGGACGTAATTATTCCACCTGACTTCTCGGGAGGGAAAAGGGAAAGAAAAAGTATCGGTTTTGCCCGAAAGGCGAAGCGTCGATGCAATAGCGAATTAGCAGGCAGCCACAGGAAGTAACGATAGTACTATTATCGCCCGTATCAACTTGTAAACATTCGCTTGCTAATTAAATTAAGCATGGTGTCGGCGCGCACAGCAAACATGGACTCGCTCGATGACCGCGGAAACTCGCTGTCAAAACGCTGGCGTGAAAAAGCGCAGCGGCAGCGAGCGAAGTGGCCTCCGTGCTGTCTATCGCTTCAACGCAAACAGCGCTGAGAACACAGCACGCACAGAGCTACGAGCCGTCGACGCACCTAGACTCTGCCCCAACGCAGATCGCTACAACCGCGCGCAGCCGCCACATACGCAGTTGCAGCCGGCGTAGGACGCCACCCCTTCTCCCTGGCGCCTCGCAACGTACGGGTGCCTCGGGCGCGACGAAAGCGGGGCGCTTTCTCCCAGCTTTCCTGTGTTTCGAGCGGGCGAGATTGAGCCGCCGATCGTTTGCTCTCCTCGCACACTTCCACTCGCACATAAAGCGTAGGGCCCGCGGCGACGGTCTTATCGCCCTTGGATTTTATACGGAACATCACGGCGACGGCAGCAGTGCGCCTGGAGTGGGCGTATAATTGCTATCGCAATAACACCATCCCGAATCACGCGTCCCGAACCACACAAGCCATCCGCGTGGCGCATAGGCGCGTTACTGAACGAACACTGAATTTCTCAAAGTAAGATATCTAAGAAATTTCGTAAAGTACACAACCTACAAACATGATAGCGTCGGGCTGTAATTTGGATATACGAGAAAACATGATTCCGTTAACACAGACCCCTTTTCCAGCTGCTGTTTGAGGTGTCTTAGCGGCCGCGCCCCATGCAAGCAATTTTGCACGCGACAGCGACGCGACGGAGATGGCTGTCGTGTTCGCTTGTCGCTCGTAACAAGAGTGGACACCGCGGACACTCACATAAGCGGCCGAATCGACGGTAGCGCAACCACCGCGCGCGCGCGCGCCGGGTCACGTCGAAGTGTATTGGCGCCTTAAAGGGAAGCTGAAACACTTTTCGAAAAAAATGAGTTCTCTGCAGCATTCTACAGTTTTGAGTCCCCTGAACACGAATATCTGGTTCAAGAAGGGCGGAAACTAACGCAAGCGGCTGTTTTTTCAAGAAAACGCGCACCAGCGCCTCAGGGCATCGCGCGAACGCCGCTGTTGCCCGTGATTGGTCGGGGCCGCTGTGACGTCAATCGCGGCAGTCGCCGGTCGTCGCCGCCGCATGCCGCCGTTTCAGAGCGTAGCACGCTGTTCCGTTCTGGCTTCATAGCTGAGTTGTAAGCATTATGGAACGTTCTCGCTGTCTCGGACAGCTTGTATTTTCGCCGTACATGTTCGAACCGACAGCCGATACGGAAAACGATGGCGGCAATGGCGGTAACGGCGGCAACGACGATTTTGAGCACGGAGGAAGGAAACTAAGGAGAGGCCCTGACGTCACTCTTTGTGAAGCAAAAGTGAAGCCGGACGTTGGCGTGGCTCATGGCGATGCTCCGCCTTTTGGGCCACCCTCCTCTCTTGTTTACATCTTTCGCGAAACAACGCGCGCTCGCGCAACATCCGGCAGAGCACGGTGCAGGTAACACAGCGCAACAAGACACGGTGACTAACGCAAACCCGCCCACACAGCGCCTTTGCCACGGCACGAAACCTACCAGAGCAACACGTGTGAGCGCTCAAAATCATAAAAACGCCGCCATTGTGACCCAAAAGGCGTGGCCATACAGCAAAAAAATAAAAACAGCAAAAAAATGAGAACCTACTACGTCATTTCCGCCACACTTTTCTCCTAGCGCGCGGAGGGGGTAGGGCCTCTCCTTAGTTTCCTTCCTCCGTGATGTTGAGTGTGCCAACAGCGAGAGCTATTTGTGCACTTTCTCGCGCGTTGGAAATCTTAGATGGTACGTATGTTTTTTTTTTTTTTCATGTAGCTGCACGTTCCAATGACGGGAGAAAAAATGCGCTAAAGTGTCACTGGGAACTTGCTGCTGGAAGAATGCCGAAGCACTAACTTCTCATTAGATTGTAAACACGGGTGCAATTCCGCGATGTCAAGCCCCTTGCCGCTGCTTGTCTAAAGTCCCGTGGTTTTTCGAGTGTTGATACACGATCGCGAACATAAGTGCCGCGTTTCAAACCGCGCACATGCAGTGCTGCGAGGTACAGTCACGGAAGTTGCTTATCATACACATCCAGAGATGGCCAGAGGTATTATATGTGCAATATTCATACTGTGGTTCGACGACTTTGCGATTGTGGCTCCATCAAGAATCGGTATGCGTGCTCCATGCTAGTGTTGACATAAAGATATTAGGCAGTTTTAGCACCGCCGTGTGGTAAACACGATAACTGCAACCGTACGTCGAATGTCACTAGGCAAGCCTATACTCCATTTCATACCTCAGGTGCAACGCTGTGGAAGCTACGCACGAAGTCCGGTCACCAAAATTTATTACTGCGCGCGTTTCCGTCTGTGCTTTGCAGCGTGCCAGCGGCGTTTGCTCGCACGAGCATGCACCTGAACCTGCCGCGACGGGCAGCTTCACGAAAGAAGATTTTACGAAAATCGCAAAAGAAAAAAAAACGTGAGTGGCGGCGGCGGCAGATCTCTCGCAGCGTCGTTCAGTAAAGCGCAGGACGCGAAGAGGCATGCCAGCACATGCCAGCACGCCGGTCCGGCAGCTCGGTCCCCGCGAATCGCGTCACTCTCGCCGGTTCTCTCCTCTGGCAACCACCTCACCCGGCGCTCCGGGAAGCGATGGGGGCGTGTCCGCGGCGGTGATTTAGAAAGCGATTTCCGCCCCTTATATTGACAAAACGAAGAAAAAAAATCAGAACCGTAAATTATTAGGTCTGTTCTTCCCAATCCCAGCAATTCATGGAAATTGAAAACCGTTTCAGCTTCCCTTTAATACCTGAATCACATTTCCGGTTTCGGATCTTGACGCGCGTGTTTTGAACACAAGCTGGAACGCGTCACGCTGGCTGCGCTGATCGGCGCGGCATTAGTTTTGCTTCCACTGCTCAACCGCGCGCGGTCTTGGTGCGGAATCGTTTATTCTGCAGAAATGATTGCCAACGATCTTTACAAGCTTCCATCGAATATGCGCCCCGTGCAATTTCTAAAGTAGACGCAAGACGCCTTGTGAAGTGTTTATTTTGTTCTATATAAATGCTCGTTCCGGGCTTTTTGTGCGTTCATCCAACGTTGAGGCACAAGGTAAGCAGCAGTAGTTCCTGTACGAAGCTTCACCTGGCAGCATCAGTTGAAAAAAGTAAATTACAAGCATGTGTCACTTCGATATTTAGACCTTATAGGAGCACTGCGTGTAGAGGCGAAACGTGCGAAAGTGATGAATGCGCGGCATTACAAACAAAAGCAATTCGGTTTTACATACATATGGGGCAGGCAATACCCGACTCATCCCAAACAATATAAAATATGAAAAACATCAGATTTTCAAGCATTTCCCCATTACCGGGCATTACTTCCTGCACTTTAAGAGCAGGAATACACGGGCGACTGCGTGTTTCCAGAACAACTTGGTACACTACGTATGTACATTCAACGACAAAAGCTTACGGACCATTGGATCTCAGAAAACGTTCAATTTCCGATCAGCCTGTGACAGTAGGCAATAATGCTAAGAATGCCTCCTACTCGCACTCAAGACCATGGAGGAAGAAAAAAGATAGGACGGAGCATACCGCAACGCGATTGAAGCCGAACCTGGTTGCCCAACACGTGGTCACTGTTACGCTAGTCCTGCAGGGGTACTGAACTGCAAACCTTTCACCGCCCGCTGCTATTATTTCGATCGACCTGCGGGAGTAGCGATCTTCGAAGAAGCGACCTTCGAACCTTTCCCGGCGCCAGCGAGTCTAGCCACGTCCGGCGGACCGTGTATTGTTGGTTGATTCGCTGTCGCCTTCACGGACTACTTGGAGCAAGGGAACTCCGGGAAAAGGGGGTTTTGCGGTGCTTTCTCACGGGCCCCAGAAATCGTCACAGTCAATTGACAGACGCGGCGACTAGCTGCGGGGTCAGCTCTGGAATCAAGAGGCGCCTGCTCCAGTCAAGCGTATCAACCCCTGTCTACGACAACCCACTCCCCGCGGTGTGTTCAGTGAAACCAAAATGGGGAAGTGAGTGTGTGAACCCTCCCCTTCAAAGGCGGGTCGACTATGATTACTTTGGACGCTCCCATTGGACGAAGGTTGAACGGCAGTTTTCCCTCACCTAGGGATCTAGGGAGGACAGAGGGTTTTTAAGCAGCCGTTTCGGGCTGCTTGGTGTGCTTTCTCTTTCAGTCATGCTAGACTGATGAAATGTAACGTTCTCCACCCTTCATGTAGATATTGTAAATAACTCTCATATTCCTCGTTCTCTATGAGAACAAGTCCCTCCCTTCAACAACGTCCTCAGCGTGCATGAGTCGGACGACGGCATGGGCCAGCTGCCACTTATTTCATGCCCGACCGCAATCCTTACATCACACATCAAAGTGCGCGACTGCCTGCAATGGTTTTAGTGTTCCCGCTCTGCAGGCAGAGCCACGGCAGGGCAGCCGAACAAACGCGCGCCGACTAAAAACTACTGGCATAGCTACTGGGAGCCGAACATCTCAGCAAATCTCGATTCTTGCTCCGTGATCTCGACGCAAGAAGTCACGTGTTGGGCCACCACTGCGGCTTGACGGAGCGTTCGCTTGCCAAGGCTGGCTACGTGACGTAATGCCCCCTTCTATATTTTTCCTTACTCCATGCTCAAGACAAATACTGGGTACAAGGCCTGTTTTCAGTCGTAAGTAGAAAATTCTGGCTTCTGAACAAGTTCCTGGTTTTTGAGCTCCTCGGCGTCATCTTTTGCGCGTTATGCCAATATACACTGCTGCTCTTACGCGCGACCGCACGCGTGCGGTCGCGCGTAAGATTGCACGTATCAAACACTTGTGCTCAAATTTCGGTTTACAGTGTGTAAGGTATACACTGTGCACACAGTGTAAATGGTAATTTGTGCACAAATGCTGCATACGTGCAATTTTTCGCGCGACCGCAAGCGTGCGGTGCGGCTTGCGGCGATGGGAGGCTCGAGCGTAAATCGGCCCTAAGCACTCCCCATACCTGGGCCGATACCAAAGATAGTGCAATGCCGGGCCGACCCGCGGCAGAGGTGAATCAGGCGTTAAGCACTCCCCATACGTGGGCCGATCCCGAAGATTGTGCAATGCCGGACCGACTTGCGGCGGAGGTGAAGCACTCCCCATACGTGCGCCGTGTTGCGACGCCTGTTTCTCGAACCTCGACCAGCGTACTGTTGGGTAGCGTGGCGTTGTCGGCGGGCTGCAGGCGTCCGGTAGACCATGGCGACCAGGCAGGGACGAGACGCTTTCCAGTGCGAAACTTGCACTGTTTATTCAATGGTTGGTGAAGAATAAGAAGAGAATGAATGAATTGAAAAAGTACCATTGCGGGGCCCCTTAAATAGGCCCACTAAAATTGTAGGCGGGATCTTGCTCACGTCAACGCCACGTGACATGCACTCAGTCCCCGTCGTTGCTTTGCAGCTGCTCATTTTCTCCTGGGCGATGTTGCACGTGCTTGCATCCTCTGGCGGCAACCCGCGGAGTCTGGTTGGGGATGGGCGGCTGATCCTTTCTCCAGGGTTGGACAGTTCGCGGAAAGTTCTCCCTTTGGTCGCACAGTTTGTGAAAAGGGTTCTTCCCCAGAGTCTCTCACACACAAAGGGGCCTGTCATCACTGCGGGGCGCCTGCCAGACCGGCAACCACTTGAGACAACCATAGCAAATTAGGAATCCATCTTCCGTTTTGATTAGGTATGGCATTTGAGCATCCTTTTTGCCCGGGTTGTTACATTCCAACCGTAACAGGCGATTCCAAAGATAGTGCAATGCCATGCAGACCCGCGGCAGAGGTGAATCGGGAGTTAAGCACTCCCCATACCTGGGCGGATCCCGAAGATAGTGCAATGCGGGCCGACCCGCGGCAGGGGTGAATCAGGCGTTAAGCACTCCCCATACCTGGGCCGATCCCGAAGATAGTGCAATGCCGGGCCGACCCGCGGCAGAGGTGAATCAGGCGTTAAGCACTTCCCGTACGCGGGCCGAT
This sequence comes from Dermacentor variabilis, assembly GCF_050947875.1. Taxonomy (NCBI): domain Eukaryota; kingdom Metazoa; phylum Arthropoda; class Arachnida; order Ixodida; family Ixodidae; genus Dermacentor; species Dermacentor variabilis. The sequence goes on from NW_027460280.1 coordinate 28,970,204, forward strand.
CCCAAAGATAGTGCAATGCCAGGCCGACCCGCGGCAGAGGTGAATCAGGCGTTAAGCGCTCCCCGTACGCGGGCCGATCCCGAAGTTAGTCAAATATATGACGGGCCGACCTGCGGGGGAGGGTCGCCATTAAGGGGCCCACATACACAGCTTCGCTGGTCATCCTTCTTCAGAGAGTGGAAGGTCAGAGTTTTATTTTTGTGTGTAAATTTTAGGCATGGATAGCAAATTGGAGCTTTTCAAGTAGAGGACTAGCTTGCATTAGTAAGGAACATCTAGGAAAAAACATCTAGGATTCACAAGCGCAGCCAGTCTGGCTCGCTTCAGTGGCGTGTCTGGCGCATGACGCATGCATCTGGCGCTTGTGGCGTGCCGTTAGGTTGTTGCTAGGTGACGCAAGAAAAATAAGTCGCGAAGTATAAGTTCATTTATACGCAGAATTTCTTACTTTTAGCGGAAAAGAATAAGAAATAAAAAAATTCTATTAGCTTCATTTCACATTCTTTTTTCTCCGATGCTAGAAGAGAAACGCAAACATAATCTCAATAAGGAGCAAATGGCTTACATTACGGTCTCTCCTTCTCCCCTCAACATGCGCCCACAGCACAATGCGGGGAGGCGGAGGGCCAGGGCTGAAGCCCTGCTCAAAGACGTTCGTGCAAACCCGGAGTCTGCATGCTTCGTAGACGCGGCACAGTACGGTCGATCGGCCAACTTCTCGACCGTTACAATTGACCACACAGCTTCTGTTCTCCACTCCGCTTCTATCAGGAACGCCACTCCCGCTAAAGCTGAGCAGGTAGCTATCGCTCTCGTTCTCCTTGACGATTCTAATTAAGACAAATCTACACAGACTCACGAGCAGCGGTCAGGGCCTTTGCGTCCGGATCGGTATCAGCTGGAGTAACTCGCATTTTAGGTCATAGGGATATTTCTCCTCACACAATCAGCTGGTTTCTGGCTCACCTCGTATCACATTTGGCCTCCATGGCCAACCTGAACGAGATCGCCCTTACAAAAAATTTTTATAGGAAGTCCATAGACAGTCTATAGACATTTGTCTATGAAGTCTATAGACTGTCTATAAACATTTCTTTAGACTAGTCTATAGACAGTCTATAGGCTTATGGCCATACACTTTTTATAGACTCGTCTATAAAAAGTCTGAGTCTATGGACAGTCTATACATTAATGAAAATTCATGCTTGTAGACAATTGTCTGCAGCATGTCTATAGACAAGTGTATAGGCTTATAGTTCTACTTTTGTAGACTGAAGTCTATAAAATGTCTATAGACATATGTATACAGACTATCTATAGACTATTCCTATAGACTAGTCTATAGACTGCCTATAGACTTAAGGCCATACACTTTTTATAGACTAGTCTATAAAAAGTCTGAGTCTACAGACTGTCTATAGATCAATGAAAATTCACGTTTGTAGACAAATGCCCGCAGAATGTTTATAGACAAAAGTGTATAGGGTTATACAGTTCTATTTTTGTAGACTGAAGTCTATAGAATGTCTATAGACTATCTATAGACATTTTAAGCACTTCAGTCTACAAAAGTAGAACTATATATACAGTTCAACTTTTGCAGACTGAAATCTATTGAATGTCTATAGACAAATGTCTATAGATATCTATAGACATTCTACAGACTTCAGTCTGCAAAAACAGAACTTTATAATCCTATACACTTCTTTCTATGACATTCTGCAGACATTTGTCAACAAACATGAATTTTCATTAATCTATAGGCAGTCTATCGACACAGACATTTCATAGACAAGTCTACAAAGAGTGTATAAGGCCATAAGTCCATAGCTATCTGTTATCTACAAGTTAGCTTACATTTTTGTTTACATGTGGTAGCAAAAAATTTTGAATTTATGTATGTGCACCTGTTGCTTTTCATCTGCACTTATGCATTAACGTTAGTAGATTAATAATGCTCCTGAACCAGCTTTACTTTCATATATGTTGCTTGAACAGAAAGAATTGAGTGCTGAATCATGCAGTGCAAGAAAGAAAACAAATTCACCGGCAATAAATTAACTGTTTTTATTGCACGATATAATAGATGAATTTCTTAAAATACATGTCTTATGCTATTATAGAAAGAGACTAAATATTTACGCTACTTACCCTTGGCAAGCATGGTCGCCAAGCTGGCCTTGACCTTTGTGTCATTAGACCCAAAGGTGATGCAGGTGTATGCTGCAAATAAGTAGATGCAGCAATATGAGACAAAAATAATAAGTGTGTATTCTTTGTATGTTCATTAAGCAGCTTAATATATTTGCTCAAACCATATAAGTCAATACTTTATGCTGTTTAACTATGACTAATGGCGGCTTGTCAATACAAATCAGTACCATTGTACAATGTTTTATTTTATGGTATGGTGAACAATTAAACAGTCACAACTGCTGATCGTGCCAGCAACAGTAAGTTCCCTTTTATGACAAGTTTATATATGATGCATTAATGTACTTATCCCAAATGATCTCTATATTTATTGCTGAAACGTTACCCAGTTGGACTGTCTGCACATTTTTTGGCTGGTAGTTAAGTACGCCCGTGCAGAGGGGTATGCTGAGAAGACGTGACTGGAGTATTCACAGTATCATGCCAAAGATTGTCATTTATTTTGCTTAATACACATTTAAATGTCTTTCTTCTACTCTTAAATGAATGGGTCATTGGCTATAACTTCAACAGAAGGCAGATGGATTGATTGTATTGATACGGTCACTTAGTTTCTTACAGGTAATGAGGCCTCTTGGGCATGCTAACAAGTTTCCAAGTTAGGTATACCACATGAGCACCCGAAATACCACGCGAGCACTTTGTGTCATGGCACGACAGACATGCACCTCCTAGGAAACAGAACTGATACTATAGTTAGAATGAATTCTATTACAGTAAATTATTTAAGGTGCTTTCAAAGATGAAAATGTTTTCTAGGGTTTCGAGGTTCAGGACTTTTAGTTAACGCAAAAAAAAAGATAAATTCAGTAAGGAATGCCATGTCAGTATGGTTGACTTTCATTTTTTTCAATAAATGGGCAAATTTCCCCTGAACTTTTTATGAGGTGAAACGTTTTAAAAATATATTTACCAGAGAGATTCTCTGGAAACTTTGTATGACATATAACAAGACAGCATACCTATGTGGTCATTTAAAAATTTTCCGATCGTTTTCCAAGCCTTCCCTGACTGTTTTCATGAAAATTTTCTGGCAATCTATGAAGCCAGCAGCTTAAGTGCAATAAAAAAAATATTGTGGTTTAATGCTTGCCAAGTACTGCCAGTCCATAATATTTAGATAAAACAAATAACACGTCAGTCACTTGACATGCAGTATTAGATCCAATTGACTTGAATCCCTCGTTTAATAAAGCTGACAAGGGCTTGGGCAAGTTCGTAATTGATGGCCACACGAGTACAGCACGGAAGACAAGGACACAGAGACACACACGTAAAGCAAATGCAACAAGGTGAGGGAAAACTATTCAATGAGTTATTTTTACGGTTGAATAGTAGTTTTCTATATAATTTGCTCTCATCACTCTTGCCTCTAATTAACTTTGTTTACCTCTGACTAAAGACTACTTGGCAATATGAATCAGTACCATTATGACGTTTCGTTATATTACAGTATGATAAGCAGTTAGACAACCGTAATGGTCGCCGGTGCCAGCAACGGTACGTTTCGTTTCAAGACAGGTTCATGTGACACATATTGTACTTATAAAAATAAAATAACTGCAAGAATCCCAGACGATTCCTATAATAATAATTGTTGAAACAAAGATACCCGGCTGGACTGTGCACATTTTTCAGGTGTTAATGCAATGTGCCCGTGCCGAGCGAACGTGCTCAGCATAGTGACTGCAGTTATGAACAATCACGTTAAGAATTGCAATTTATTTCCGCTTAGAACAGTCTGCAATGTCTCTTTTCTCATACTTCGAGATGAATATATTTGCTGCACTTTCAGTAGAATGCACATGAATGGGGACGTATAGGTAAGGTTACTTACCAACTAAAACATGTTACGATTTCTTAGGTGTGTTGATAAGGGTAGAACAAGTGCAATGTCCACTAAATTATTTGAATAATATGTGCATTATCTAATAAGAAAACACCACCAAATGGATAATCTGGCTATTTTTTTCTTTTGTACAGCGCATATATTATACAGTCTGTCCAAGACGACGGCACTACATGCTACAGTAATGAAAACCGGAACACTTATTACGCACGACAAGGGCTTCATACCATGCATGACTGGCACAATGTGAATCTGCGCCAGCAGCTGCCTAGTGATTAACAGCACGTAAACTGCATAACACCGAAGCATCGAAACACGTGTAACGCTTTTTCATATAGCCCGAAAGATAACTTCTGCTGCTAAAATGTTCATAAAAGAGACAAAAAAAAAACCTAACTACCGTCAAACGCAATGCATCCAGTTTGAAACGTGTAAAGGTGCTTCCCGGAGCGACTAATTTATTGTTCTCTAATTTTTTCGCCTAAGTTGCGAAGCTGCGAGTGACTGAGCTTATCGCAGGTTTCATGCTCCAAAAGCGTTTGTGGTTGCGTATAAATAGATAGGGTGAATCTAGATATTTATGCTAGATATTTCTTCAAGTCTCGTGTTTTGCTTGCGGTAACTAACCAAAATTATTTAGATTGGTTGCCAGGAATCTTAAAGATACTGCTACTTTTAAACTATACGAAAACGGCAGCGCACACACTGCTGATGCATGCCCCACAAACACGGCCTTTCATCCGAGTACGCTAGCAGTTATTCAACTATACGTCTCTGTTTGAAAATTCATGCTAACACAATTTCGAGATATATACGTAAAGCGTGTCACGAGAATTTCACTACACATGCGGCGCAGCATTCATCGCGGCCGGATCGAGCGCCACGAAATGAGATCTACCACACTGGCTGCTCAACACACACAATCCGCTTAGTGGCAGCTCAGTATCAAGTTAAACCATGGTGTACTTCCTTTTTTACGCACATCAACTATAACGCTAAAATCAACAAGCCCGAGCGATCGCTGGCCGTAAAACATTCCGCATCGTAGAAGCGAGAACAAGAGCTCGTTATCAAATCATGTCAACGACAAACCGATACTATGGGCGTCTTGCGCTGGAGTTTGAGGTATATTAGCGACGCCTGGTGGCGGCACGCGAAACGTTATCTGGGTAGTACCCGCTTGGGTAGTATTGAGCCCTAGCTGGCTGTGGCGAAGCACGTTTCTAGCCCGAGTTTTGCGTCGATTCGCACTTTTTTCTGCCGTGTTGCGAGTGTGAAAAGGCTCGTCACTTCTCACAGACCACGCCGAACACGCTGCGAGCTCGTCGCAGCCTATAGTTTAACGAAAACGGACTCTCCGTGAGACGTAATGCTGGAAGCAGAAGGAATCGGCGACGCCGATCCGGAGAAACTAGCTCAGCCTCGAAAAAGCGTCACCGTCGTTACTTCTGTGTCGTCGGCTGCCATGAACAAGGCCGGAAACCCAACATCAGATTCTACCGTTTTCTTTCAAGGCCTCACGAAGCGGAGCGTCGGGCGCGCTCGTTAGCTGCAGTTCGTCGCGCTGGGTAAGCGAAACTTCGCGCCATGCTGACTGCTTCGCCTGCCTTGAACCTTGCTTATCTGCGTTCTAAAATTCGGTCTTTTGCACCTACAGTCCCGACGGCAGACCGACATAGCAGCAGGCATGGTTGGTGATTCACGATTCGAGACCCGGCCACAGCGACAATTCGACCCGTGCGAAGTGGTGCGTGCAAATGAGCACAAATGGTCGGGCTGATTCGGTGACAGTTCACTAGCCCACTACGAGCAGCACAGGTTAGAGAGTTAAATGTGCTTATCCTTGACCTCAAGCCAGCACGTTGAGGCAGCGCAGCAAGGTAGTACTGATTGCAGCACATCGATGTTCGAGCGCTGTCATTAAAAGCTGTATCAAGCGAGCAGCGCACGAGCTCGCGCTGCAGCGCTATTCGCACGTACGTTACTGCGAGCTCATATGCGTTGCATCAGTTATTTATCAGTTGCTAAAGGGACAAGTGGCCGCTACTACAGTGCAGGCATAACTACTTGTCTAGCGGCATGCAGTCAACAAAGATTGCAGGTGGCCCGCCGTTTCGCGACATGTCGAAAGACCGCTGCCGTCGCGGCGCGTACGATCGTGCGCTCGAGCAGTTCGTACATCGCGGCATGCTGAAAGACCGCTGCCGTCGCCGCGCGTACCGTCGTGCGCTCGAACAGTTCCGTACACAGGATGTCGGCTTATCGCTGCTGTGAATTCATTTATAGCAAGCATTTCCTCGCGTTTGTGCGCCTGAATCTAGCAGCGTGCAAACCTTAAGGCGCCAATACACTTCGACGTGATCCGGCGCGCGCACGCGCGGCGGTTTCGCTACGTCATGCCGGGTCGGCTACGCCGCGTCAGGCGTAAATCCGTCCCCCTACAGTACAACGCCGCGCCCCTGCCGCAGCTGGAGTAGCGCATGCGCAGAACACCGCGCCGCTCCGTGGCGCCTGTGGTGGAACATCGAAACAAATCTTTCGCGCGCTTTCTCTTGTAGCGATTGCGACCGCGGACCGGACTGTTGCTCGGCGATGGCACGGATGCACACATTCCGCAAGACGAAACATTATTCGGAGTGTATTGCCGCCTTAAGCAGGAGACACACGGTACGATTCGGCGTCCGATCCGACGTGCGGCGCCACATAGGCCACATTGCCACATGCTCCGGCATGCGGCATACGACGATTCGGGGCACACGGTGCGTGCATCCGAAAGATCGAGCGACGCGTAAGCTCCGCCCAGATACAGCCCCCCAGCTTCACTTCATATAAACATCGAGAAACACAATACAAACAACTCTGAACAACACTGCTTCGCTTTACGCGAATACTGTCGATAAAATTATGCCCCTGCGAGTGACGGAACACTTCACGACGGCGCGTTGTCTACTGACGGCTCCGCAAATAACCAGCGATAGGGCCGGTAGGCCTAGCTAGGCGGACGCTGCGGCCGACGGCGCTGGCGATCCAACGCGAGCTCGACAAAGAGCGCTTATTTTTGCCAAAACAATTAACATTTTACATTTAGGTCGCCCGTAATTAAATACAATTGGTTTACTCGACGCAGTCGTTGCGAAGGGCAAACGTGCAAGCGAAGCGAGCAGCCTCGCTCAGACGGTCGGTGTGTGCTGGCTGCCCGCGAAATGCCCTCGCGTCGCGGCTCCCGATCTCGCCAGTAGCTTGGTGCTAGTGTACTAGGCGCTGCTTTGCATAACAGGCACACGTTCGAGATAATTTTACTGAACTGGTAACTATTTCTTGTCGGAAACAAACTGCAGCAGGCAAGGAAAAAAAAAAACACTGCGAGAAACCTAACTTGCTCGGCGCGGTCGGCGCGAAATGCAGTCGGTTGCATTCGGCGCCGGACGACGTCCGAGCGTGCTGAATGCCGCCGGCCGCGTCGGCGCCAGATGCCGCCGGACTGTGGGGGGTCGTGTTTTCGCCAACGTAACGTCGGCATGACGAGCGCGCGCGCACGTTACGTCGGAGTGTATTGCCGCCTTTATTACACTGTAAGAACAGTTTACACCCTTTGGCTTGCCCCTTCTGCCACACAAAAATAATCGTCATCTGCCTTGATGCGTTTCCTTTCTTTATCGCTGCAAGCCCGGAACTTTCCAGTGACGAACTGCACGCGCGTTATCAGAAGGGGCACTCCAAAGGGTGTAAACTGTTCTATGCTCATAACGCGCGTGCCATTCGTTACTGGAAAGTTCCGGGCTCGCAGCGATAAAGAAACGAAACGCATCAAGGCAGATGACGATTATTTTTGTGTGGCAGAAGGGGCAAGCCAAAGGGTGTAAGCTGTTCTTAGAGTGTACCTGAAGTTCAACTTCGTACGCGACTCGCTTCACTTGCGATTGAAACCGCGCTAAAACTTCGCCGCTTATTTCTTGAACGGCGTACACGTATTCGGCGTTGCATCAGTTATTGCCTTTACGCAGCGTGCCACCCCTGACAAAAATCTTTGGCGCCCGATATTCGCTGCAAGCCGTGGTGCAACAAAACCGAAAGTGGCGGGTCCATATTGTAAACGTGCTTTCCGAAGCAGACGACCGAGCTTGCTCCTACCCAGTTGAGGACAGAGGGCGCTTTTTAGCAAGAGCCATACCCGAGTCGCCTGCGCTGCATGCAGCCGGTTCGCGCTACAAAATGCGCTTACCTAATCATGATCTATTGACGCAAAAGATCTTTGCTAAAGCTTACCGTTCAGTGTAGTTGACGTGTGATGCCACAAAGAAGATACGCATACAGAGACACCAACGTTCAGGCAGACACCGCACACCGCTACAAGCGTTTACGTGCCTGGCGCACTCGTTGAAAATTCAAACTGTTGCGGACAGACGGCGCACCGCTGCGCATGCGCAAGAGCTCCGCGCATGCGCAGGAGCGCCGGGCGTGCGCGCTCTGAGGAGTGTGAGCGCCTTTTCCTTTTTCTTTTTTCTTTTTGTCTCTTTCTCTCTCTCTCTCTCTCTGCGCGCCGGAACGGGTTGCTTTTCTTTTCCATTTTTCATCCTTTTTTCATGAACGAAGGAAATGCGCTGGCAGGTTGTATTACAAACGTTGTGGGCTATCGTATGAGACTGGAACGCCCACATAGATGAATGCGCTGTTTGAAAAAGCCATTACAGGGCCCTTCAGGCGCTTGCATTATCGCCAGCGACGATGAGTAATACGGCGCATTTGTAGCATATCTTCCAGCGTACCGTCAAATGTGATGCCCGCACGTTCGTTAGTGCTAATTTTCCGCTCCGATGATAGGTCAAAGCAATGAGTAGCTCGGCGGGAAGAAGCCGAAGTGAGCGGATGCACTTCACGCCGGCTCTGTCTTTCGTAAATGATTTCGCAGTGTTTATGCAAAATATCTCTGTAATTTTGCACCATCATCTCCCGCAAGTTATCCTGACTCTACCGATATTTGTCTTCAAGGTGGGAACTGCATTTTCACCGCTTTATTGGACCATTTCTGCCGAGCCGCTGCACCGCCGAGCTAAGCTTACCGCTAAGCTTAGTGCTCCGGCCGATACGTGAGCCGCAGTTACGGCTGCGCGTCACATTTCTTCAAGCCGCCATGGAAATACAAGTTGCAGGAACTGATATCTCACCCACCGAGATTTCCGAAGAAACAGGATGGTGCACCATTGGCCCGCGTGCGCGACTTTCTCCTTGGGGCAAGCGCGCTAACCCTAACACTGCATCAGCCTCCCAAACCGGCGTTGGAGGCACGAACAAGGCGCAGCGAGGCCCGCGCGCTCACAAGCAGCAAGTTCTGAAGGCAGGGAAGATGCCCACTCTTCCACGTGATCACCACAAAGTAGTTATCAGGCCACGGGGCGGCTTGAACGTTGCAAAAGTCGGTGTCGTCCGCCTCGCTTCGGCCTTATATAGGGCAGCAAACGTATCTCCACAAGACGCGACGGAAGACATTGTCTGCCCAAATATTCAGCAAAATATCATCGTTGTGAGTACCCCTCACTCTCCTAATGCAGAACGGTACCGCCGACTCGACAGCTTTGAGGTCGACGGACACCAGTTCGAGATACGGGCATATGAAACTGCGCCCGACTATACAGTCAAGGGGGTCGTCCGTGGCATTCCTCTCGAAGAAGACGCGAAGGACATTCACCTCAATATAGTCAACAAGAGGAACCCGAATGCCTTAGCGGCCAAAAGACTCAGCAAGACCACGTCGGTCATCATCGCCTTCGATGGTGGCCGAGTACCAACGTGGGTGTACTATGGGGGTGCTATAGGCTCAGGTGTACCTTGTACAGAAAGCAGATTGACGTGTGCCACCAGTGCGGACGCGTCGGACATCGCATGGACGTCTGCCCGAACCCCCAAGACCGTGTGTGTAGAGGCTGCGGAGCCTCGAACCCAGACCCCAATCACACATGCACGCCAAGGTGTCACCTTTGTGGGGGAGCGCATCCCACTGCGGACAAGGCCTGCAAGGCTCGATTCAAGACCCCCTATCTTGTTAAGAAACGACGCGGAGACCGCCAGAGGGCAGCGGCGGAGGCCGCCCTCGAGCTACAGCAACAGAACTACGACGAACATTTCCCACCTGCCTCCCGCTCCGGCTCTCGAGGCCGGGCCCGGTCTCGCTCGGTTGCGGGGCCTCCATCCCGCCGGCAGAGCAGGTCTCGGAGCCGGGCGCGCAGCAAAACCCCCGGGCCGAGCCGTAGCCGTTCGAGCTCTCGGCGTCCGAAGCAAGCCGGCCAGCAAGATTCGGACCTACCTGACAAGGTGAGCTGGGCAGATGCGGTTAAGGGCTCGCTGAGACGCAAGGCTCAGGGAGCTACTGCCTCCGAACCCAATAATAAGAGGGACCCCAGGGATGTGGCATTGGAAGAAATGCAGCGCGAAAACGCACAATTACGTACGGTCGTGCTACAATTAACCCAAGAAATTCGAGAGATTAAACAGTCGATGGCGCAGACATCTATACCTAAACCTGCTTTAGTCCCGACTCCCGTCACGAACGGTAACGACAATGCGGCGCCGCCCACAAAGAAACGCGCGGCGGCCAGTTCCGAGTCTCAACAGCTCGAGAACCTCGAATCAGCAGTAAGTGATTGGCGCAAAGCACATGTCACGATAAATGACTGGCGGAAAGAACAAGAAGAAATGAGGAAGCTGCTTTCAGAAATTCAAACCGGGATCCGCAACATCGGCGTTGCGGTCAATAACCTCACTGCTCGAACAGACAGGGTTGAAATCCATATAGACAAAATCGAGACTCACATAGGCCTTCGCCCAGGCATGGAAATGATGCCCACCATGGGCCCTACAGTCATTCACCCTAGTCCTATTTCAGGTAACGCACAAGTACAGCACCACGATGGCCAGCCCCACTAACGAGCTCGTGGTGTGGCAGTGGAACTGTCGGGGCTTCACTAAGAAGCAACCACTGCTGCAACAGTACGTCCGACACGCGCAACCCAAACCCGACATCATAATGATACAAGAAACAGTAGGTACCGTACCAAAACTTCCAGGTTACACTGCGAATGCCTCGCCGATTCCCGTTGATCGCGGACTTGCAATTTTAATTCGGAAGGGAATAGTGGTGCAAGAACACAGCGTAAGCGGCACACATGCGGAAAACATGCTTGTAGAGCTCCTTCCCAATAGAACACGCAACCACAGTTTATTTCTCCTCAACGTATATAGTAATCCGGCTCACTCACGGGCTCGTTTCCTCTCTCTGTTCCGAGGCGCGCTTGCCTTGGCGGGCGCAAACCCGTTTCTGGTGGGGGGAGATTTTAACGCCCCGAACGAGGCCTGGGGCTATGGCTACACTACCGCCAAAGGTCGACGCCTGTGGCAGGACCTACATGATGCCGAATTAACTCTTATTACCGATCCCACGGCGCCAACCCGCACGGGCACCTCTACGGCACGGGACACGACACCAGACCTAACGGCGGTCCGTAACATCCCTCAAGCAATGTGGCGCAATACCTTTGAAGATCTCGGTAGTGACCACATGATCATAGAAACACGAATTCCTCAGGCGGGTACACCCCCTTTTCCTAAGCTATTCAAATGGACGGACTGGGACAAATTCCGAAAGCAGCGAGCTGAACAGAGAGGTGAGGAGAACATCGATGACATCGAGGCATGGATGGAGACGCTCAACGACGACATGAACAAGGCGACGCAGACGCTCGCACCCGAATTCCAGGTTGACAAGATCGACAGCCGACTAGCCCACCTCTGGGAAGCCAAGACGTCACTAAACGCAAGATGGAAGCAGCAAAGGCACAACCGAAAGCTTCGTAAGAAGATCGCACATATCAATCGCCAGCTGGAAGACCATTGCCGGACCTTAAGCCGCCAACAGTGGTATGACATCTGCAACGCAGTCGATGGGCAGCTCCACAATGGCAGCACGTGGCGTCTCCTTCGTCACCTCTTAGGGGAAACGCAGAGCAAGTCTGCTCAGCAAGCAAACCTGCAACGCCTTTTGCACAAGGAACAGGCTACCACGAGTGATCACCAGCTCGTGACACGCCTGCTAGCCAAGTACTTCCCTCGACGGCCCGATGTTCAACACGGGGATTACACTGGAGAAACAAATGTGACACTCGATGAAGAATTTCACGAGTCAGAGATCCGCGCAGCTCTCCACGACCTTAATGGCAAATCAGCACCTGGTCCCGACAAGGTTACGAACAAGACTCTAAGAAACCTCGATGATGCCTCGATAACCGCTCTTACGGCATACATCAACAAATGCTGGCGAGCAGGTTGCATCCCAGAGGCGTGGAAACGCTCTAAAGCAGTCCTGATACCGAAGCCAGGCAAGCCGTCCAGCCTCGATCACTTGCGGCCCATTTCCCTCACATCCTGCGTTGGCAAGGTGATGGAGCACGCGTTCCTCTCCCGCATCAACCACCACCTCGAGGACACTGGAGCCTACCCACCCACTATGGTGGGCTTCCGGTCACACCTCTCCACTCAAGACGTCATGCTCCAGCTCTACCACGAGATTATCAATGACCCAACTAGTGGCAACCGGGCCATCCTCGGCCTGGACTTGGAAAAGGCATTTGACAATGTAGCACATGCAGCAATCCTGAGCCGCATAAACAAGCTCACCTTGGGTGCGCGAAGCTACAACTACGTCAGAGACTTCCTGTCGCGCCGCACAGTCACCCTCGCGGTCGGCAGCATGACATCCGACGAACATACACTAGGAAGCACCGGCACTCCTCAAGGATCGGTCATATCCCCGCTCCTTTTCAACCTCGTGATGCTGGGTCTCCCGGCCTACCTCGACGAGATCGATGGCCTCCATCACGCCTTGTACGCAGATGACATCACCCTGTGGGTCAACAAGGGCAGTGACGGTCAGATAGAATGCACCTTAGAAGTAGCGGTCTCTGCAGTCGAAACGTACCTCCAAGACACAGGTCTCCGACTATCTCCACTGAAATCGGAGCTGCTCGTCTACCGCTCGCGCCGCCGGCCCAAGCCTACAGCCGAATGGCGCCAATGTGACGACATAATCCTCTATACGCAAGACGGCTCCTGCATTCCCCGAGTCCCGAAGATACGCATCCTAGGCATGCATATAACAGCCAACGGGTCAAACATAGAAGCTATTCGCAAAATCGAAGGCAAGGTTACAGCGGCTACCCGCCTGATCAAACGCATTACAAACAAACACACGGGCATGAAGGAGGACAGTGTCATGCGCCTCATACACTCTTTCGCAATCAGTCACATCATTTATGTGGCTGCCTTCCACAACTGGAATGTCACTGAAAGGGAGAAAATCAACACCCTTATACGCAAGACTTACAAGATCGCCCTTGGCCTACCGTAGTCCACAAGCACTGCTCGTCTGCTACAGCTGGGGGTATACAACACGCTTGAGGAAATCGTGGATGCGCAAAGAACCTCTCAACTCGAACGCATGTCTCTGACAGCCACGGGCCGGTACATCCTGCGGAAACTCGGCTTCAACTACCACGTCCAACACGGTCAGAAACAGGTCATTCCACCTGACCTCAGCGACACGCTGATTGTCGCCCCTATACCTCGAAACATGCACCCCGAATTTAATCGGGGCCGACGCCAGGCCCGTGCCAAGGCACTGCTGCGCTCCTTGGGTGGAAAGAGGACTACGCGCTTTGTAGACGCCGCAGAATACACGCGAGAACGCCGGTTCACGGCGGTAGTCGTAGACGTTAGCTCCAGGCTTACGCACGCGTGTAGTGTCGCAACGGAATACCCCGAAACAGCAGAAGAGGTAGCGATTGCGCTTGCGCTTACCGACCCCCTCTGCGAGGTGGTGTTTAGCGACTCACAATCCGCAGTTCGCAACTACGCGCGGGGGCGCATTTCCTCCGAAGCTCTCCAGATTCTAAGGAAAGCTGGTCGACAGCACTTCGATAACACCGCCATCATATGGTTTCCAGCGCACGTCGCCACCCCCACCGATGAGGGCCTCATTAACTTGAACGAGGTAGCACACCGCTCTGCGCGAGAACTGACCCGCCGCGCAGAATCGGGGACCGCCTCTTCGAGTTCGGAACTGCTGGCTCAAAGCACGCGAGAACGCCTGGTCAGGTACAATGACATCACCAAGCACTACCAGCTAGGCAGGCGGTTGCTGCCCCCACCTCACCCCATGCTGAAACGTCGCCAGGCAGTCATCTGGCGACAATTGCAAACACAAACATTCCCCAGTCCGGTGCGATTGCAGCACATTTTCCCCGCGCAATACCCGAATGCTCTTTGCAAATTATGTCAGGACACTAGAGCGACGCTGTCACACATGTTGTGGGAGTGTCGGGTTACATCAGCTACAATGGCAGTAGCTCCGGAGGCTCTTGCGTCGAAGTGGGCCGCCGCTCTGCGCAGCTCCAACCTCAAGACACAAGAGTGGGCTGTCCAGCAAGCCCGAGAGGCGGCGACGAGGCAAGGCCTCGAAGTCCCCTCATGGGAGACCTGAGCCCGGGTCGTCAAATTTGCCGGATTCAGAATAAAGTTGTTTCCATCCATCCAAAGCAATGAGTACGGCAATTAGGTACTCATATGCGTGGCCGCGCAGGCGTACCGCCTGCGAAATACTGAGTGGGCTCAGAGAATTTGGCACATATTTTAAGTGAATGAGAAACTTTGATGAGTTTGTAGCGCAGGATATCAGTCAACGAAAAACCGCGCGATGTTAGTGATGCAGCCGAGATATGAAGACAATGTGAAAAGTATCTCAGAATCGGACGACACGTAACGCGCACAACACATGCGCGACATCGGTTCATCGCACACTCACAAAGTCCGCGTTGTCAGCTACAAACATTACGAGTCTCTGTGCTGTTTGCTTGATGCCTGTTTGGAATCCGCTTGTAGCTAAAGTTGGCGTTCATACCATATATTATCACAATTGGATCGGTGTTTTGCTTTCTTTTCTTTTGCCGAGAGCGACTACGTAGATCATATCATGTGGTCAACAAATGCGGAGGCATACACTATGTGTATACTAAAGTCTACAAATAGGCTTTACAGCAATCTCAGCAGTATACAACTTCAGTGGCTTATGTCAAACGCAGCTCCGTATTATTCACCGGTACCTGCGCTTGGTTACAGCGTACACGGGCTGGGCCCAGATTAACGATTTTTGTCTATTGTCAATCTATAGACGGCATGTGAACCTGGAGCAATAAGAATGTTACAGTATCGGCTGTTTTCTACTTCACCTAACGCCTTACCACAATCGGTATACGGGCTGTTCGCACAAGTTAACATGACCTTTGGTGACGTCCCACCCTATGGCCTTCATCGGCGGTGATGTAGGAAACCGTGGAGAATAATTCGAATTGCAAAGAAGTATTGGCGGCGAGGAGTTACGGAGTAGTCATCTATCGGAAGCGACTCGCTGGCGTAGTATGAGGGATCATGCGGCGCGCTCCTCATAGGTTTTGCTGTCAGCGCTCACTGAAAACATCACGCGCGAGCTCTCCCGGACATTTCTATAAGTACTTTTGAAACGAGGGAAGTTTCTTACTGTCTAAATAATAATCTTGGGCAAACTGAAAGCACACAATCGTTTACAGACGCTATCTCCTTACCGAATACGTACAGTGAACGCCACTGCGCGCGGTCGCCGCGATGGAGTCTCCCGAACCGGCTTCTTGCGTGAAAGGTAGGTAAACGCTGAGAGCAAACTATGTGAAATATGTTCTTATAGTGTTTGTATAACTAAATGGAGCGTAATAGAACGAAGCCTCAATGCAGCGATCGCGCAGATTCGCAGCGACCGACTGCGCGTCTGCATGCTTGTCCGCGCACTGTTCCGCTTTCTCCGCGCGCTCGTTTTCGCACCGTGCCATGAGCTTTAGGCCGCAGAATATGAGCATTTGACAGTATACAAGCAACCATTGTTGCGTGGGCACTATCAGAGCTGTTCAAAAATAATTTCATTGCAGAGACTTCGACGCCTACGGGGACTGTGAGGTCCCGTCGCGACGATTGAATCTTTTTTTTTTCTTCTAAATTCTTTGACCTTTCAATATTATTTCTCGAGTTGCGTGGCACTGTATGTTTATCGGTGTTCTCAGCGTGCAATTTCCCGCTGCTCCTTTTTTGTAATCCAGTGCATTAATTCATAACACAAACATGACCATATGCCATGCTTTTTTTTAAATGTGCTTCTTACCGCTGCCTTTCCACACCACTGAACTTGCGAGTATCTATATCATCGACAAGTTCATAGACCAAACCGTCATGACATTAGTCGGGCAGCGGACTCGGGCGAGCGTCTCAGTGCGCGTTTTCAGAACATCGCAGACCGGGCGACGTAGCAGAAATCTTCCTCGCGTCTGTGCTTCCTGCATACCCGAGTTGTAGCCGATGACTGTTTGCCGGTTTTATGTTTCGCGAGCCAAGCTTCACGCAGCTTCTTGTCCTGCGGCTACGTGTGAATAAGGCTGACACCGGCCTCCGTTACGTGCGTCCGGCCCTGCGGAACCGAGCAGTAGCCTACCATGTTGTGCGCCTTCAAAGGCAGCCACTACCCATTGTAGTGCTTTGAAGCCTTGTAAAGGAGACACTCGAAGCGGGAAAATTTCGCCACTAAATGAGGACTGCAGCGTACGAGGGAATTTAAACTCGTTTTCAGCTCGCTTCGGCGCGCCCGAAGCAGCCGACGCGGCCGCTATGTCCACGTGATCCCTCCTAGCACGTCACGCCGACGGTGGCGCCAGCTTTTCCAGTGGTGGAGCTCGAGGCCAATACGGGATGTTTCACTTAATTTGAGCCAGACTTTAACATATGCAACTGATACGTAGCTGGAGAGAACCAATGTAATGTTGTTTGCAATCGCTTGGAGATACTCAGATTATTGTTTGCATTCCCCTGATTAGATAATTAGTATTAATTAACTTCTCAATTATGTTAATTAGATGAATATTCTCAATGATATAATTGTAGAGCAACATTAGAAACTCCCGATACAGCTTTCTGTTGCTCAATACGAGCTCCGTACAAGTGTTTGTCCGAGCGTGAAAAAGCCCGCGATTACACGCAATGTGACTAGAGCCGCCGGTCGCGCAGCAATATATATATATATATATATGGGGGGTGCGGTGTACGTGAATGTGTGCAGGTGCGTGTTTGTGAAGAACTAGATATATAGAGTGAGAACAGACAAGAAATATACAATCTTATCGACTCTCGTCTATACAGAGTCTAAAGACGAAGAATGAACAACAATAAATAGACTGTATCGACTTTTTTCTATGGACCGTCTATAGACTGCGAATAGACAAAAAGAAATAGAAATATTATCGACTTTCGTCTATAGAAAGTCTATAGACAAATAACAGAGAAAAATAAATAGAGGCTGTATCGACTTTCGTCTATAGGTAGTCTATAGAGACGAAGTAGACAAAAAAAACACCTTATCAACTTTTCTATAGACCGTCTATAGACTGCGAATAGACAAAAAGAAATAGAAATCTTATCGACTTTCATCTATAGAAAGTCTATAGATAAATAATAGAGAAAAATAAATAGAGCCTGTATCGACTTTTGTCTATAGGTAGTCTACAGAGGGGAAGTAGACAAAAAAGAAACATACACCATATCGACTTTTTTCTATAGACCGTCTATAGACTGCTAATAGACAAAAAGAAATAGAAACTTTATCGATTTTCGTCTATAGACTTTGTATCAACAAAAGTCCAAATCTATAGAAAGGCAAGGTCGTCTATAAAAAGTAATAGACTTTCTATAGACAGTCTAAAGTCATTTTTGTAAGGGCGCCCACGTCCGAGCGCGTGAACTAACTCACCGCGCTGGGCAACCTGTGAGATCTTCGGACTCCAATCTAGCGGTCTTTAGGGACGTTCTTCTCACTTTTAATGAGATCATCAAACGTACATTATCAGTTGGGCAGGATGGTCTTCCCCCTCCCTCATGAGAGGCCCTCTATAGAGCACAGGCATCTATACCTCCGCATGCTTCATACCAGGTCATACCCTAGTCTTTATTCCTACAGCCATTTCATCGAAGGCCTTGATCCAACATGCCCAGATTGTGGCGCCGATTGTACGTTAGATGCAATTTACAGAATTGTGATACTTTTCATTGCTGAGTTAGGGCTGTAAGCTTCATTGTTTCGTTTTCTGAAAATTTGCGATTTTTTATCAATCTTTAACAAATAATTAACGACCTAAATAAAAACTCGCAAGCAACAATCACTAGATTTTAGCTTTTTCTTTTGAATTCAACAAACATAATCCAATGCGGTGTAGTGGTTGCCGAGAAAAACGATTTCTCCTTTCCCCTGTGTTTGTACAGGAGGTACTTGGCAGCCAGAAATTTGCTGCCAAGCACTCCACAGAGCTATCCTAAGCGGTTGTCTTTTTTTTTTTTTTTTGTCAGAAGGATATTAAAGCAGCTCAACCAAGCAGCAAGAGAAAAAAATAATAATAAATAGGTTGAAGCCTTGCATAGCTTAAGGCAACATCCAGCTGAGACTCGGGGATAATTAATCTATTCCTGATAAAGTTATGTGCAAAGCCATGAAAAAAAAAAGCCTTTCAGTTTCAGTTTCTCCACAATATTAACCTTATATAGTGGCTCCACGATTGCATGTCAAGCTTACACTCAAAGGTGCATCGAGCAAAAGATAATTCCAAAATGGACACGGTCATTCGCGCCAATTAGATAAATGTCAGTGAATGCAGAGTAAGAGCCATTATAATGTCTCGCAGGTTAGCGCACAATGATTTCAGAGCAATGAAACATTGAAATATTGGCAAAAGATACCACTTTCCCAGCTTGAGCAACCTCGGCCAACTCTCCTTAACATGAATGGATCACATAAAGATTTGGAGATATCATTTTGCATTCGCAATACTTTTAATAAAGATGTGGAACTTTCAAAATGTGCCTTATCAAAGAATGGTTGTATTATGGCTGGATTATTTCGTTGGCGTAAGGTTCGTGCTGATGTCGTGGTCGGTCTATATCATGAAAGGGCAACGTTGAATGTTAACGTAATTAACACCAACGAAAAGCAAGCAACATGTGGCACAAGTGCAGTGCCACAGACACCGCTACCACTACCCGGCACCACTGCAGCGGGGCCGCATATCCCGGCAAGCTTGGAGCAGCTGGTTTTCAAACCACTCTAGTCGGGTGCATAGGCGTATGTATCATGGGGAGGGGGGGGGGGCACTTTCCCTCCCACTCTAAAAACTGGGCGGGGGGGGGGGGGGGGTTGCGCATCCCCTGCTTGAGCAGCTAGGATTGTCTTTCGGGCGTCGCCGTTACGTTCTGTAGAAGATGACGCTCGGCTGTCTGCACTGAGGGTTACTTTGCGGTGCGAGACGCCTACGGGACGTGCCTTGCAAGCCTGCATTGCTGAGAAGCTGTCGCCGGGCAGTCCGAAAAAAGTTTAATCTACCACCCCTTGCATCATCCCGTGTTTGTTGTGGCCGTCCTAACCTAACCATATTTTAAAACACAAAATCAGATTTACTTTTTATAGTTTACCGGTATTTAAAGGACCCCTCACCAGGTCCCCTAGCAAACTTTGGTTATATGCTGGAAGCTGTTACGTGTCTTCTAGGGAGTGTTCTGCCACAAAAAAATTCAGATCGACACATTAATAGCCGAGATAGGAATATTTCTGTGCAGCGAACCCATTATTTCAGGAGGTGAGCTTCACTGCCCAGCGAGACTCTCCACTTGCCGCGTCTAGCCTCCGCAAGCGAAATTCCTTCCCTGCGGTCTCCCATACCGGACCTCGAGGGTCGCGTGACGCATACTTCACGGGGTTCACGGGCCCTGCCGTCATTTTTTTTTTCTCCTCGCTTTTTTTGCGGCGCGGCGCACTTCCGCTGACGGCGTCGCGCGCGAGTTGTTGTGTCTTGTTCGCGCAGCGCACGGCTTTGCGCGCTGTGCACGAGGTCACCTGATTAGCGGTATAAGTCAGTGCTACACGAATACTGAGGCAGACATAAGAGGATCACAGAGTACGATCCCGCGCTGGAGCATGGTAGAATATGACATGGCTTCGATGTCAACGCGCGCGACTGCACCACGTGGGAACAAGCAGACGAAATGGAAGTACATCTCTCTTGCTGCGGTGCGAAGAAAAACGTCACAGCAAACACCTGTACGTAGGTGCACTGTCACGTGCACGTCATCCTCCGGCTGGGAAAACGGCGTTCGGTTTGAAATGTCAGATCTTTCAGCGGTGCGTAGCGATGTAATACTTTGTAGGCACGATCGTTATCGCGCATTGTGTGCATGCTCTGCGCTTGTCAGCTCAATATGGCCAGACCTGATGAGAGGCCCTTTACTCAGTGTTGCCAATTTAACGATGTTGCCGCTAGATCAGCAACCTTTTTTAGCGACTTGAATGAACAATTGGCGATATGGGAACGACTTATAAGTTTAAAAGGGCGCTTACGAAATGGTCTTCTAGAACACAGTTTAATCAAGAGCTACATGTAAGTGGCCGATCGCTGTACGATGCATAGGCTCCGTGAGCATGATGATCCAACAGTTGCCTTTACATTGGTAGCATTCACATTGCGATCGTGCTTCACAGCACAGTGGTCATCATATCCATCATAGTTTTCACAAAATGTTAAAGTCTTTAGTTTTACTTTAAAGTAAAAAGTTTCTTTATGATTTACAAAACCTATCTGAATGCGTTTAAATGCTGTGGGTTCAGTGGTATCACTAAATTCACTGGATTGGTAGACGTGAGCAAGCGGGTCAGAGAGCTAATTTGCCAAAACCAAATAGAATAAATTTTGTGTTCAGGTTTAGAACACAGAAGGTGAACGAAACATACTGACTGCGTAAAACAGGCGTAAATATCGGACCAGCTCAGCTCGTTCACGCGCGTCTGAAAAAATCGTTTGCGTACGTTTCTCACGGCTTTTGCACCAATCATTACTTCACGGCGGCTTTCAGGCAGATCAAGGGCGAAAATGTGGTATTTGAACTGTACAAAGCCCGTGTAATTGTCATTGCCATGTTAACAACATGCGGCCAAGCGCGTTCCGCAGAATGCAGTTTGCTACCACAAACTTCGAGAAGCACAAACGATTTAGGGATAATATGTGCATTTTCATGCTAGGAAAACTAATTAGTTGTTTGCATTTTTTTTAATCGTGCTGTATTTGCAACCTCCCAATCTGAAGGTAATAAAAAATTTAAGCTGTTGCAATTCGTTACATAAGTATTAGAGGTAGGCGATCGAATATCGACTTTTTTCTAATACAAATCGAATACGAATAGTAAGTATCGAATATTGGACAGACATACGCATGCACACATATTTAAAGTAGGATATTTATTTCGGTATAGTTAGGAACACGCTTGTACTGAATAGACCGTCAGCTATCACGGACAATTAGGCTTGTTTTAAACATGAGATCACTACAAATAGACACTTGACACCTTTAGAGCTGCATGGTGGCAAACGAGCTTTCCAAGAATGGCAGGCTGCTGAATGGCCAACTTTCCAAGAACGCAAAAGAAGTGGTTGTTGAAAAATATCAGAAGTTATGGAAAAGGAAAAGAAAAAAGCTAATGAGGTATTCGTGTGCCCTAGACACAATAAAAGTCCTGTCACAAGGAAAACATCACTGGTTATAATGTAAAAGTTAAACCTGCTACATGAATAGACTGCAAGAAAGACTAATTGGCAGGCCAGAAGCAAAAATAATCGTTTGTCATGTATCGTTCGAAAAGAAGGGGAACCGAGCGGCCAGGTTTTGCAAGGGCGCAATTTTTATAAGAACGCTCGCACATATTTGTTAGTCAGGACCATATGAAACCAACAGATAATGACGAAAAAGAAAGTATAGGGGAAATTATTTGTAGTTTTTAATTGAAGTGTAAAATTGAAAAGCTAAAGGGAAATGGAGGAAAAAGACTACTTGCTGATGGCAAGAGCCAAACCCACAACCTTCGCATTAAGTGCGCATTGTACTACCGATTGTGTTATGGCGACGACAGCAGTTCCCATGTCCACGCATTCTTGGGTATTCATGCATTCATGTATTAACAAGATCTAACCCAATGAGTGTTAACCAGCGCCACATTTCCACCGCGAAATTGAAAAAAAAAACACTTGCATTACTGATTTTGTTTCTGCATTGCTTCGAAAACTTTGTTGCTGATTTACATCTGTTAATTATAATTTGCGATGCTTTCTTGCGCAGATGGAGACCAGTAACCCGATTTTAACATTCAGTTGCGAAATATTTGGTTAGTTTTTATATTTGAAAATGCCAAATAGTTCATTTTCCAATGCGAATAAAATATTACACACTAACTACTCGTATTCGAAACTTCAAATAGTCACCCACCCTATTGGGGGCGAGCTCCACCACTGGAAAAGCTGGCGCCACCGTCGGAGTGACGTGGCATGAGGGATCACGTGGACACAGCGGCCGCGTCGGCTGCTTCGGAAGCGAGCTGAAAATGAAAGTTTAATGTCCCACCTGCGCTGCAGTTCTGATTAAGTGGTGAGGCTTTCCCGCCTTGGGTGTCTGCTTGACAACATTTGAAAGCACTATTATAGGTAGCGGCAGCCTCTGGAAGCGTGCAGCATGGTAGGCTACTGTTCGGTGCCGCAGTGCCGGACGTACGCAACAGAGCCCGCTGTCAGCTTTATTCACACGTAGCCGCAGGAAAAGAAAACTTAGAACCGGCAAACGGCCATAGGCTACAACTCGGGTATGCAGCAAGCATAGACGCGAAGATTTCTGCTACGGCGCCGGGACTGCCATGTGTTCAGTGAGTATATTGCAGAAAACGCGCAGTGAGACGCTCGCCCGTGCTCGCTGCCCCGCTAATGTCATAACAGTTGGGTCTATGAACTTGTTGATGCTAGATACTGGCAAGTTCAGTGGAATGGAAAGGAAGCGGTAAGAAGCACATTAAAAGAAGCATGGCATATGGTTATGTTCGTGTTATGAATTAACGCACTGGATTACGTACGATACAGACGCAGCGGGAAATCGCACGCTGCAGAATACCGGTAAACATTCAGTGCGACGCAACTTGAGAAATAATATTGAAACGTCCAAGAATTTAGAAAAAATAAAGAAATATTGAATCCTCGATCGCGACGGCACATAACAGTAGCCGTAGGCGTCGAAGTCTCTATAACGAAATTATTTTTGAACAGCTCTCATAGAGTCCACTCAACAATGGTCGCTTGTGTACTTTCAAATGCTCATATTCTGCGGCCTAAAGCTCACGGCACGGTGCGACAACGCGCTCGCAACGAAAGCGGAACATTGCATGCATGCAGACGCCCAGTCGGTCGCTGCGAACACGTGCGATCGCTGTACTGAGGCTTCATTCTGTTATGCTCCATTTGGTTATAGAGAAAGCCCTCTAGAAGAACATATTTCACATAGTTTGCTCTCAGCGTTTGCCTACCTTTCACGCAAGAAGCCGGTTCGGGAGACTCCATCGCGGCGATCGCGGGCAGTGGCGTTCACTGTACGTATTTGGCAAACAGATAGTCTGTAAACGAGTCTGTGCTTTCAATTTGCCCAGGATTGCCATTTCGACAGTAAGAAACTTCCCCCGCTTTGAGAGTACTTAGAGAAATGTCCAGGAGGGTTGCCGCGTGTTTTTACTGAGCGCCGTAAGCCAAACCTATGAGAAGCGCGCCACGTGATCCCTCATACTACGCAAGGGAGGCGCTTCCGACAGATAGCAACTCCGTAACTCCTCGGCTAAGTGGCCCTATACCCTGCTGGTAAATTCATTGTTTTCCTTCAGCTGCAAGAACATTACACCAACACGACACGTCTAGGTAAACTCAGAACGACAGAAAGCCGAGCTAGTTGGCAAGGATTCATTATGCAAAAAACAGGTGAGGCGTGCAGACAGGACACAAGAGTAGAGAAGTGGACAACACGAACGCCGACTATCAACTGAAGGGAGCACTGAGGCCAAGAAAGAAGACACAAAACTCATCTGCGCAAGCTCAGGTATGGTATCACCACGTGTCAGTCGGGTACATGTGTCGGTCTACGTGAGAGATAACTGTTCACGTAATCTCTTCCTTATGTAAAGTAATCGAAGGCTGACTCACGCACGCACTTCTACCATTATAGATATGCCATGCCTCTACCGTAAGACGCATATCTTCATTCTTATGCCTGTACAATATCGCACATTCATCTAACTCTGGCGTGCAGTCACAACCTTGGCAATGTAGGGAAAGATTAGAAGGCGATCCACCGGTTAACGACCTTTTATGTTCCATTAGCCTCTGATTGATACACCGTCCTGTTTGCTCTACGTAGAACTGGCCACAGCTAAGGGGAATTTTATAAACCACACCCATATGACAGTCACTAAAACTTGTTCTTATTGTGTTTCACTGGACAAATATCTTTTCTTTCTTTTACCTGCTCCTTTTTCCTCTGTTCGGCAGCGCATATCTTACCTAGCTTATTGGGAACAGTGAAAGCAACATTAACATCATATCTACTTGCAACTTTTTTAAGCCTGTGCGACACTGAATGAATGTGCAGAATAGCGAAGCATATTATTGCGTATTACTGCATATTTATGCGAAGCATATTACCAGAGCTCAACCCAGCTCCTCAGGCGCGGCGGTGTCGCCTTCAAGGCTGACCACGTGACACCGTGACGTCACGACAGAGGAGAAACGGGGCTCCAACTCGCGCCGTCGCTCGCGGCGTCGCGGCGGTACGTAAGCAGCTGCGCTTGTTTCGAGGTGGCTTTGGCTCAACTCTTGCATGGTGGGCTGGGTGGGAATCGAACCAGGGTCTCCGGAGTGTGAGACGCTACCACTGAGCCACGAGTACGATGCTTCAAAGCGGTACAAAAGCGCCTCTAGTGAATGCGGTGTTGCCTTAGAAATGAGCTGTTTCTAAGGCTCAGGCGTGCGTCGCTTGCTCAGGCGCACATTTCGTTGCCGCGCCGAACGCTGCGTTGCTCGACGCTCACCGCGTCCAATGCGGGGCGCGTAGTCGCTGCGCCGTAGCCCATTGTCTTACACCCCTTGGCGGGTCGACGGGAACGCTGTCGCGTTCCACTCTTGAAGGCGAAGCAGAGTAACGCATGAGTTGTTTCTTCGTCTAGCCGAACCAAATATAGCCAAGCAACAGCAGTTTACCAGGCTAAACAGTGGTTCAACAACTAAAATAAAGGCTAGTAAGCTTCGCATCCTGGGCTTAACCTTAGCTAAGCCACAGCCATTTTTTTTTGCTATTACTGCTTTCTGTAATGACGTCCGTCCCCCCCCGAAACAGACTTCTTTAGGCGCTCAGCCATAGTGGCCACTGCCACAGTAAGCTAACCTGCTTCTAATAAGCGCCGGACCTGCACATTAAAACTGGCGCTCATTTTGTGCATGCAGGATCTGGTGAGAGAAGACTTCAGGCATGACATGGCAATTCCGTTTTTTACTTCTTTAGAATGCTTGGATTGAAAATTTAGCAACGGCTTCGAAGATCTTGGGGAGTACTGCCAAAAAACGTGATTTTGTTCGAAGACCAAGGAAATGTCAAGAAACTGAATTACACGTCGCTGAGGAAATTCGTTGGTAAGCTTTAATTCTCCTCCATAAAGTTTAAATTGTTCACTTACTCAGGTAGCAGAGGAATCGAATTCTTCCCTATTGCTGAAAATCAGGTAATCATCAACGTAACGAAATATCTTGATAATGCTATCACCTAAGGCTTTCTCTAAGCAGCTCCTCTACTCTTGTGTCCTGTCTGCACGCCTCACCTCTTTTTTGCATAGGTAAACTCACTTCACGTTAGCTTATATTAGAGTGTTTCAAAACACCTGCGTTCTTAAAATCCACTTCAGTTATAGCGAGAATTTTAGTTACTTTTTGTCTCACTTCAGTGACATGCTTCAGAAAATATTGGCAACACTACGCTGTAATGTTTCGTAAAGTGCGAGTGAAAACCAGGGGGGGGGGGGGGTAACCTGTAAGTGTCCACCTAGTGGACACGTCTGTTTCATCTGCTGCTGAAGTACTGATTGGCTGGGCTGGGGTACGCATGAGAAGGGGGCAGCACTTCAGCAGCAGACGAAACGAACATGTCCACTAGATGGACAATTACAAAATACCATCCCAGATGTGTCGATGGCAAAGATAACTTTCACTGACGCATTTTTCAGCCTTATTTTTCATTGCAATGGCAATCAGGTAATCTGCAAAGGAGGCGATGTTTACAGTACATGCCACTTGGGCCCACTCTGAGTATGCTCCGCCTAGTCATGAACATGAACTTCTGTATAACCTCCAATGAATAGTTTACAAGTCAACATGTCATTAACACATAAAATAAAAGAATGTGTCATTGCTTATCGGTCTGCGGCTGCTAAAGCGGCATCTACCTAACCCCCTCCCACCCACGCTGTGCGCTGGCTTGGTCTGCTACCCTTGGCAGGAGCACTCCGTGTCAGGCTTTGTGGTAAAGCTTATAAAAAACAAAGATATACTGCACAAGTCAAAGGGGAAATTATACAAAGGTTTACAGCAGTAGGGCTTCCATTGTTGGCGTGATGTCCGAGCTGACACGGTAGTCACGGCAAGGCAATCCCAGGCAGCACATACTGCGAAGATCCTTTCCAATACCACCTGACCCACCCCCATCTCTTTCGCTCTCTCCACATATATATATATACACACTATAAGCACACAAAAGGTACGAATGCACAAAATGCTTTTTTTTCCCCAATGTTTCGGCTGGGGTCCGGTTTTTGGCACTGAAATCTTGCTTATATATATATATATATTATATTATATATATATATAGACCGATAGATAGGGATGGCTTGCACCCTCACTCGAAAATTAGTTGGTACGCCACTGGTCGTGTGGCACTCTGCAAAAGCTGCGGGCGCACGAGGGTTGCTTACATGGTTGCCTAGGCTAGAGTATAGAATTATACTATGGACTTGAATGATGGAGAGACTGAAATGCCTCTGCCCATAGCTTCCTAGATTAGGCCGCGCATGCTGCGTGATCTTGGAGTCTTTCCTCTACTCCAACCACTTCTCAGCGGAGTGTGCTCCATGTCAAACTCCGCACTGAACACATGCGTGTTGTCGCTCTTTGGTGTTTCAGCTTGCATGCGGAAAATAATAAAATAAAATAATGTAAGAAAGTTAATAAAAAGATGCCATACGCTTCGAATGTTGGTTGCACATGGCTGTCTTATATGCTTTGCACATCTGCCAGTACCGCTTAGTGCGTGGGTATTCGCGATTCCAGCAATTTAGGTTATAAATGGTCTACGCTGTATCTGATCCTGGATCTGCCGCCGTGCTAACACAGTGCTATACACAGTGCTTTAATCCCAGTTTTGTTCAACATCTGCTGAACGACCAGAGTTATGTCATGCCATACTACTTTTGCCTCACAGCATCGCACCATATCAAATCATACAGTTGCAGCATGAAGATATGCTTGAACATAATGAAGTTGTTTTTAAGATGTCAAACTTGCAGGTGTGCCCTGCAAGAAACGTGATGAGCTTCAGCAGTCAAGGCAATCTTTTCCCTACTGTGCAAAGCGATTGCAGACATAGCATTACCATGCATCACAATTCACTATATTGCAGCCCTTCCCCATTCCATACTTTAAACTTGATGGTGACCCTTGCTTCACTGCTGATTTTATATTATTCACACAAACCAGAGGCAAGCAGCACAGATTTATTTTCAATAAATAGAAAACTGAATAAATGAAGTTTTGTACAAGCTGAGCAGGAGTGGTCTGTAAGTACTGCCATCAAGGGTTCACAACAATTCTGCACTTTCTTTCTTCTTCTTGGTATGGAATAAATATTAGTCAACTTATGCTACATGAACAATGGTCAATTAAACTTCTTCTTTAACCATGCTCAGCATGGTTAACCAGCAGGTTCTTGTAGATTATTACGCAAGAAAAGGTCCCTAATTTAATAAAGGAATGTAAAAAACCTTGGTTAATTTCAATAAGAGACACCTTGCTGACATGTAGAATCCAAATGGCTGTGTTGAGCACAAGAACCGAAGTTTCTTCTGAAATCTTTGAAGCACGAGAGTAGTGGTGATGTACAACATGGTAGCCTCACATGGCAAAGCAATTTTCCAGGGCTCCCAGCAAGCAGCACACACGCATTTTATGTACAACGCCCTTTCACCTGTTGTAGCCAGGTTGTGAAAACGTCTAGCTTCTCAGTTTTCATGCTTGCTGGGTTTTGACAGCCCAAGCCAAAATAAACATTTCAGCACCCTACAGTGCTATTCTTTGCCTATTACAAAATCCTAAGAATGCATTGGAAACCACCTCACTCTCACACGCATTTATCACCCATGCTTTACAACAGCTTTTACTAACACGCAGTTTGATGCTATTTCAAACAATCTTGTAACATGACTTTTGCAAAATTCAAGCCAATTCTTCACATCTCAATGTCGAATTAATGGAAACAGCAGCATGAGAACTATATATCATACCCTGAATACAAGTTTACTTTTCCACAATGGCCAACAGCAAGTCTTGCATAGAAATATTCTGCACTGTCTTATTGAAATCCAGTGCATTTTTCTTCAAAAAAAAAAAAAAAAAAACGAACAGTAGATAAAGGGAGCTATGTTAAGAAAGGACCAGCTAAATCAGCCTGTTTTTTTCAGATTTGACTCTCACTGCAATGATGTTACAAAGATTAGCAAAGAAAAAAAAATGAAAACCAAGATGGCAGCATTTTACAAGCACTTCTGAGTTTGTTTTTCCAAGAAATTGCAATATCTTCAATAGGTGCTGCCGAAATTCTTACTGTCTGCTGAATGTTTAAAAGAAAGTGATGTGAAAAAAAAAAAAATGACAAACCATTTCTTCCCGGTGGTGCAGAGAAGATGGCCCACATAGGAATTTCTCACACCTGACCATCACTCCATCCAAGTCCAGTGGTTATGTACAGCGCAACAAGCACTGGGCTCTACATTTACAAGTGCACCTCATCTGCAGCCATACACTTCCCATACTTAGGATGTCCAAACAAAGCCATAGAGCCGACCAATGACGAGGCAGCCGTCAGAGGCTGAATGTCACTTCCACACAACTAGCCACCAGTGGATGGTGAGGTGCTCCCGTGCAAACTCGAGAAGCTTGTGGTCGAGCCGAGATACTTCGGCGTGTTGGCATGTTGGAAGCCAATTTGGAATGCTGGCAAGAAGGCTTGGTCTTCGATACGCTGAGAGGTTTGTCCGGAACACATTCGACAGTGTCTTCTCTGTCTCGATCGGTGCAGGAGCTCAGGAAAGGGGGCACGACACAAGGCACGACAATGCTGGCATTGGAGTGAGCGGGAAGGAGGTTGATGTGCTGGTTGCCAAGACTTGAGCACTGCAAGAGCTGCTGGCTTGTGTGGGCCACCTTGTGTACAAGGACTGCTGAACCAAAGAGAGTCAGTGCTGCAGCAACATAGGCAATGGCAGATACGGCAATCACCTGTGCGAGAAGAAAGAGGCAGGGACTGAGGCAGCAAGCAACACCACTGGCACAAAATTAGTGCACAGCCTCCAAAAGTTGATTTTTTTACAAGTGCTTCAAAGGTCAATAAACTTGCATTCACAAAACACTAGCACAATAGTTTAGCTACTACAAAACACGACTTTGCAAATGCAAAGAGGAAACACTTTTCAGACCCCTTCTATACTCCATTTAAGAAAAAACATTTTCATACTGCCAACATGTGCCATATCTACTGGAAGCAAAATTTATGACCACATATACGATTTGATTTAGTGTCAAATGCATATGCTTACAGGAGTTGTACCTGACATGATATTTTTAACTCCATTTTTTGCAATAAATGAAGGCCCAGAACCAAACATTCACAGAAATAATGCTGGCAAGCTTAACAGCACCCTGCATAATTCAGCATAATAGCTTTTCTACAGCCCATTTCGGTTTTCTCTGGAGCTGTCTGTCATGACGTCACGACACGCTAAGTGGTTACATGAGAGCAGGACAAAACGACATTTTGACACTCACTCCAGCTCGCTGGTCACCTAGGCTGCTACTCTGTGTGAGGCCTGATGTAGCAGCATAGCAGACAATGAGCGAGCCGGAGCGAGTGTCAAAATGCCACAATGTGCTGCTTTCACGTGACCACCTTCTATGTCGTGATGTCACGGCACAAGACGCCTTCTGGAGAAACAAAACCAAAACTGGCTGTAGAAAAGCTACGTATTGTATTAAATTATTTAGAGTGCTCCTAGGCTTCCCTGTATTTGCCTCGTGTTTAGAGGCCTAGCATTTTCATTTAAAGTAAAGGTAGAAGAAAAATGAAAAAAGTATGAAATATGTCATTACTCCTTTAACAGTAATATATAAAGGTATCACATGGTGTAATTACTTTAAATTGAGCTTCCACTTTTATGTTTCCCCCCCCCCCCCAATTGGTTTGGCAACTATCCTTCACCACTGCTGCTGGCAGCTTCAGCAGTTTCCCACCCAGTTTTTGTGGCTATCCTAATGATCAAATCCTTAGCACACACAAGCTTCCAATGCTGATAAAAGTTATTCACACAAAATTTATCAGTTGTATAGGGGTCTTACTGCATGCAATACATTACTTGATGCATGCTAAAACTTCTGGGACAAAAAATGAAAAATATTAAATTGTTCCATATTTAGACAGGATCTAATTGCCGTAAAAAAACCTGCATATAATACGAGTTTTTTTGTTGAAAATTTGACATGCATTATCTTTGTATTGTATTATATTCAGGTACCAAATTTTCCCCATTCGGCTTCTTTGATTTTCCACTTCTGGCTACCCATGGGCTTCCAGAGCCAGCCATAACAGCTTCGTTTTTCTAGGGTTGCTCTGCCCACCGTGCGACGCACTTCCGACGTGCGTGTGTTTTATTCAGGCTGGACAGTTCTGGCTACGCGCGGGCTGCCAGAACTAGCCAGGATGATTGTAGTCTGACTGCTCTCTGGAAGTTCTCCAGCTAGCAGACTACAAAAAGAGGCAATGAGCGCACGCTGCCAACTTTATGGGGACTTGAATTGCAACGCGGGCGCTTGAGGACTTTTACCTCTCTCAGCCAACTGCATAGCTACGGTCCACTTTCTGATTTCCTTACTTCTAGTGTTATCTAAGGTTCTAACGCGCCATTCTGCCTTGTGAAATGGAGCTACGGTCCACCTTCCGATTTCCTTACATCTAGTGTTGTCTAAGGTTTTAACGCGCCATTCCGCCTTGTAAAACAGTGCGATACGAGCGGCAGCGAACCATTTGAAGCTTTTTGTGTGTGTGTGCGACCCATGAAGGCTTCCTCACAGCTGTGAACAGCTTGCCATGCTCTCATGCGTGCATGCTATGTGCATCGTGTTATGTGTACATTGTGGACGCTCATTCCCACACATTGCAGTGGCTTGTCGGTTCATATTTCTCTCTGGTTTTATCCCTTTTCACACCTCTTGCATATATGCAGTGATATCTCCTTTTTCTGCAGTTAGCAAAGGCATTGCAGCTATAGCCAGTGTTTGCTCCATCTTTTCGTCGTATGTTTGGGTGGCGGCTTGAAACCAATGTGTTCTAAAGAGGCCACTGATGTTAAAATAATGCTCTGGTTGAGTACTGGGTACATGTACATTAGCTTATTATTCTCAGTATCACGACCAATACTGTTTCTCGTGTGAAACGCCTTGCTGGTCACAGGCAGTGTGCATTTTCATACGCCAGCCACATCCCCAGCTCCTTCAGCACAGGAGCAGAAGAGAAGCACCATCACCCGCAAAAAACTTTCTGAAATTGAAGCCCAAGCAGGTTGGGATGAAATGTTATTTATACAAGACGTACCTGATATCCTGCTTTTTAATGTCTTGTCAAATGATGACAAAACGGCAACTCATCAGTGTCGCCTGTGAGTGACGTGATCGCTGTGAGCAGACATCCTCGAGCTATCAGCTATCAGGGATACAATCACTATGCGCAATTCACGTCTTGCATCGGACACATCGGAGGCCGTTTGTGAGCTGTGAAAAGTGCAGTGCTCTGTGCACGTCCTGTGCTGAGTCACACGAAATCTCGTGAAGATGATCGTATCCCAGAGTGGAAATAATTATTTTCAAGATGACAACATATAAATGGCCTGACCACTGATTGTGCGCTGGCCTTGCCAGCTGCTGCCATGCTGGTAGCATGTTTACGTTTATCCCACGGCCAGCTGTCTCGGCGTTTGATTTTGCAAACATCGGGCAGCTTTGGGTTGTCTTGGGATACCAGCCCATGTGACTTCCTATCAGGTCCGGAACTAGCAGGCTGCCAGAACTCCGTAAGTCGAAAAGGCCCATAATTTGCAGTCTCTAGTCACAGTTTCAGCTTTAAAATGTGCTGCAAAGCATCAGGCCTTTATTGTCATCAGTCGCTCAATCTTCTTTTGTTCCTCCATGACTGCAATGGAAGCACAAAACCGAAATCATAAATGCCTGCGCTTGCTGTGCTGAAACATTCACCGAGACCTGTACGTCAGATACCATGCGAGTGACTATGCTGACCATCGTCCCCTTTCCCCATTACTGATCTGCACGATGGCAGCTTCATAGAGGCAGCATGTGGAAAACGATTTAGGCTGCCGAAACTAGCAGCAAGTGTCACAGCATGACAGTTAGGAGTGACAAGTTTAACACTATATCAAACTCGAAGGGTATCGCGAAATAGTTCGATATATCGATGATTAAAAATATAAAATCCACCTATCAGAAGCTTATCTGAAAACTCCGCACGCCGTGGACCATTTCCAGAGATTGCGAAAAGCAGGATTTAACCTACTTGTTTCACTAAGGCCATCTCGAACACATAAATGTTTAGTTATTTTTTCACACATGATTGTCTCAAGTCACTCGCGCTGAAGAATGGTTTTTGATATACACTGATCACAACGCTAACCCTAAAAACCCTTGTCACACAGATGCGAGACCACAGTGCACTTCGCGCATGTCCAAGTGCTTGTTGCATGTTCTTATTCACAATAACATAGAAAAAGACATAAAATGGAAGTAAACCAGCCTATACAGATTTGAGCCACGCTACCAAAAGCGCACCCGTACTGGAAGTCACACGTGAAAGTGCTCAGCCACGTGTTTGTTGCAGTATGCCATTTAAACAGACGATTTTCATATGTTAGCAACAAGTCGCCCAGGCAGACACAGTTATTCCCAAGTGGCTTTCAGCTTGCAGAACATCCAACTCCATCCCCACTCACGTGTAACTCTGCAATCAAGAATGACATGAATACAGCGCGGGCCGAGAGCCAAAGAATCGCACAGCAATGAGTTTTGAAAGTCGTTGCCGTGATGGTCTTTTCGGGAAGCGCAGATGTGACGAGAGACTGTTTTTTAATTTGAACAGTAATGTAAAAGTTCGTCCAAGTGTTGGTTGGGGCATAATGCTGACATTATGCAAAACGCCCAATAAAAGGCCCACTTCCATAAAACACCGCCCACTCAAAACTTGTGAAGCATGCAGTAGGGCCCGCCGCGCTTAGGAACACTGTTTCTAGGGTTTGCCACCACAAGGTCGAGCCGAGCTTCAACACTCGAGTAACAAGTTTAATCAATGCAAGCTTTCCAGTCCAGCTACAGTTAAAAAAGATGAGTCATACACTATGAATATGGCATCTCCCACAAAATTAAGAAAGCTGCACAGCGGGTAGGGAAGTAGTGTTTTCAGCCCTAAACAAGTTAAGCCAACTTTGCAGCCATGTGAACTTCGAAGGATCGAGGAAGGATGTGTACGCCATCAAGCACACGAAGCCGCAAGTTAAGTGTACTGCCAGGGTCTTGCACGAAATTCTACTCTCCTGTGGCAACACGCACATCAGCGGCGCTGCCTCTACGTTCGCCTCAACAAACACTCTAACAACCTTCGGCAAAAGCAAGGAAGCAACTTGACACTACACTGTAGTGAGTGTAGTTGCACACCCGACTTTCACGCATGAAAGGTTATCAGACTATATAACGAAAAGTATACCTGAAGCTTACACAAGTCAGAAAGGAGGCGCTGCATGTGTTAGCATACCTTCAATAGCTAAAAAGGGAACCAGATTCTCGGAAGGTGCCCCCTAGATTCCCTTCTGAGGGGGATACCACATCTGAAAAAATTTGCGAAGAGTCACCTTTTTTGTGATTTTTAATTTTAATATTTTTTATCAGTGACAATCGGTGCGCACATGTGAGGTGGAGGCTGTACTCACTTTATGTATTGCCATATTACGATAAAGACAACATTGTTAGACATTGCCTGTGTTGTCTACTTCCTGTCATTCCGTGTCTTGCCAAGCTGTTTCCCACTTCAAAGGACAAACTCAGCAGTGCAAACATCTCCATTTTGGCATTCCATGTGTGGAGTCATTTAGTGAAAAGATAGTGTGTCATTCACCCTTTTTCATGGAACACATATCGGACTGGGAGGTCTTTAGCATTCTTGAAGCAACGCGGTGATCTGCTCTTGGCAATAGCAAATGGCTGCAGTTTGCACGAGCCAACCATATTTTCAGCAAGCAAAACTTAGACATGCACCTTCCTCATTTTTGCTCCATGGCATGCACTGCCCTTCATGTTCAATGTCTTCTTTGACGGCATCTGCCAGAACAGTGCCGTTTCAATGGCAACAAATAATTCCGATGGCGCGAGAAGTGATTGAGGCCCCACTGGGATAAGTGCACTTGCAGTGGCGCACCACAGCATTCAATGTATCAAATATGGCAGTGAATGGGAGTATGATATGCGCTCAGTACAGTGCAGTACTTTGCATGAGATTTCCAAGGGAATGTTCAGACTGTTTGATACAGACAAAAATTCTATGTATACCCAGAATGAACTGTTTACAAAAAATTTATTCTGGGGTTTTACATGCGAAAACCACGATATGATTATGAGGCACACTATAGTGGGGCTCTGCAGCGCATAGCCACTGGGCGACTGTGGCAGATATGGTGGAATAGCAGTTACGTGAATGGGGGATAGGTGTTGCATAAACTTGTCATGAATTGCCGCATGCGTCATGAACACCAAGCTGTCCACAGTAACACCAGTGATACAAGCAATGCACTGAATGTGGCAAGAAATGCCGAGCTGCTCAAGGCCACAAGTGGGCACGTAGACTTAGTCATAGGGCTCATTCACACTGGTGACTTGCAGAAGTCGCACAACCAAGTTGGTCGCAAAGCGACTGCCCACATACAGTCAAACCTCGGTATAACGAAGCTGTACGTGAAGCACAAAACTTCATTAAATTTCACATTTCGTTAATTCAAGGTTTCCAAGTTTCAGCAGTAAAGATAATTTCATAAATTCCTAGAACATTCCTGGTAGATAGCATATTGTAAGTAATCATTCATAAACAAATTGCAAGACGGTCAGGCCATAATAGTGTGGTTATGAACGCCAGCACACGCAGTGGAGATCGTGCTGCGAGCAATGCATCGGCATGGCTCCCATGGCACCCGAGATTACCATTTTTTTATTTACTCATACTGTTGGCCTGTCGGCCGTTACAGGGTGGGTCAAAGCGGCACTTCAACAATTAGTACAATACATGGTATTAAAATACTACAAATAGCACAAAATAAAACAAGTAAATAGCAGTATTTCGGCAATTAGTACAGTACATGAAGGCAGTACATGAATAGTGTTTTAATTGGTGAACATAAGCGAACAAAGAAGATACATAAGCGAAATATTCTACAGATACTCCGATCAATATGATTATAAATGCAGTGTTAATAAACGAGGTCATACACCCCCCCTCAAAAAAAAAAAGGAAAAAAAGAGAAAAAAAGCATGTATACGTGCGTGCATCTTTCAATGTTGCTTTAAGTTTTTCTCAAATTCTTCCGCACTGATGCTTTCTCGCGTTGACACCGGTAATTCATTCCATTTTTTAATGGTTCTTGGGAAGAAGGAAAATGCGTAAGCGTTAATGTGCATCTGAGGTATTTGAAAAGTATTATATTTGCTTTTCTGTAGTGTTCTACCTTGTCGTGCTATCAAATACTGTTCGCTATTGATGATGAATGTGTTTTTAGTGAGAAGAAAAAAGAACTTTAACCTAGCTATGCGCCTGCGTTCCACAAGCGTAGGCAAGTTCAGCAAACCGAGCATTTCAGAGACTGAATCTGTGCGAGAATAACGCGATAGAATAAACCTTGCTGCTCGACGTTGAACTCTTTCCAGTCTCTCAATTAACCCTAACTGATAAGGGTCCCAGATTATGCTGGCATATTCTAATGTGGGTCAAACGTATGTTAAATAAGCTGTTAGTTTTACCGACTGTGAGGCTAACTGCAATTTCCGTCACAAGAACCAAAGCTTCTTTTCCGCAGTTTGGCATATTTTTGTAACATGGTTCGACCAGCTTAAATTCGCAGATATATGTATGCCTAAGTATTTCAGCACGTCAACCGTGGAAAGCGCTGAAGAATTAACTGTGTAATTAAAATCAAAAATATGATTTATTTTATTCGTTATGCGCAATACAACAGTTTTACCCTCATTTATTTTCATTTTCCATTTGTCACACCATTTTTCTATAGCCCTAAGAGCTTCACTGAGTAATTTCTGATCATCTGTGCTATTAATTTCTTTGTATAGTAAGCAATCATCGGCGAAAAGTCGCGCCGTGATACCTTCGTCAATTGCAGAGGAAATCTCATTAATATATACTAAATATAGTACAGGACCTAACACAGACCCCTGTGGGACACCAGACATTACGTTCAACGGCTTTGATGTAATGTGATCCACTTCTACGTATTGGGTTCTGCCCCGGAGGTAAGCGGTTATCCATTTTACTATTTTCGCGTTTATTCCCATATTAGTCAGCTTCACAATCAATTCTGCATATACCACTCTGTCGAATGCTTTCGACAGATCAAGACAGATGGCATCTATTTATTTATTTATTTATTGTACATACTTTCAAGGCCGGCAGGCACAACAGAAAGGAGTGGTAGGGTACATTATTATTTGCAGAACGAAAGAAAATTAACAAAAAATCGTGAAGGAACTATAAGACACTTTGAACAGCAAGCTTGAAATTGGTACTGTCACAAATGGTGACTAAGGAGGCGGGAAGGCGGTTCCATGCAGTGGCGGTTCTTGGTAAAAATGATGAATGGTATAAATTAGTGCGGCAAGTTGGCACTTCAACTTTGTGTTGATGATCGATGCGAGAGGAAATGTAACTGGGTCTGGTGAAGAGATTTTCTTTCAGGAAAGGATTGAGGTAGTATATTTTATGAAAAAGACAAAGGCGAGAATGCTTGCGACGTAGTGAAAGGTCAGGTAGATCTAATGTTTTTTTCATGGATGTTACGCTAGAATGACGTGAATAATTAGAGAGGATAAAGTGCACTGCACGGTTCTGAATGCTTTCAAGTGAATTAATGAGATTGGAATGAGCAGGGTCCCATATGGCACACGCATATTCTAATTTTGGACGGACGAGCGTTTTGAACATGGTAAGCTTTAGTGAGGTCGGAGCGGATGCAAAGTTACGTCTTAGATAACCTAATGTTCGGTTAGCATTGTTAGTGATATATTCAACATGCATGTTCCAGGAAAGATTGCTAGTAATATGCAGGCCAAGATACTTATAAGAGTTAACAACCGACGGGACAGTACCATTAATAGAATAGGGGGGCGGATCAGAAGGGGTAGAGCGGCAGGAGACACGCATATGTTTGCATTTATTTGTGTTAAGCTGCATTTGCCATTTGTTACACCAATTTGATACACTAACCAGATCATCTTGAAGCTTACTGGAATCATTAAGGTTAGTTATTTTGTGGTAGATGACGCAGTCGTCCGCGAATAGCCTAATGATTGAGTTAGAGATACAGTCAGGAAGGTCATTAATATAGATGAGAAAAAGCAGGGGCCCCAGTACGGATCCTTGCGGTACACCGGAGGTAACTGAACAAGGTCTAGAAGTACAATCATTAGCGGTTACATACTGGGTCCTGTTAGAGAGAAAATCCTTAATCCATGCAAATACGTTTGGGTCAATATTAAGAAGAGAAAGTTTGAAAATAAGTAAATCATGAGAAACAGAATCAAAAGCTCGCGAGAAGTCCAAAAATACACAGTCAGTATCAAGTTGCTGATCTACATTAAAAAACAAGTCATTGGTAAAAGACAAGAGTTGGGTTTCGCAGGAAAAGAATTTTCTAAATCCATGTTGTGCATTGTTAAAGAAAGAATTCATCTCAAGGAAATTAATGAGGTGTGAATAAATTATGTGCTCTAATATTTTACTTGGAATGCATGTCAATGAAATTGGTCGATAATTATTGGAGGAATGAGTGTCACCTGATTTATGGACCGGAACCACCTTTCCCACCTTCCAGTCTTTGGGTAGGGTAGAAAGCTGTAGGGACTGGTCAAAAATCTTTGATAAAATAACACTTGAAAAAACTTCAGTACACTTTAGCATTTTTGAATTAATGAAGTCGGGACCACAGGATGAAGAAATTTTTTGGTTTCTGATAAGTTTGCCGATGCCAATCCAGTCAAGCGAGATAGGATCCATAGGCGGAAAACTTGGGGACGATAAGAATGGAAATTTTGGCTGTACTGATCGCTGAAAAAATGACGAGAAGGTATTATTCAGAATTTCGCAGCACTCGTGAGTTGGAACTGGCACGTCTGATTGGATTAATTGAAGAACATTGTTTTTAGTACCTGCAACAATAGACCAAAACTTCCGTGGGTTAGAAACCAGAAACGAGGGCAGAGTATTATTTAGGAATGTGTTTTTGGCACTGGCTATTGCCGAACAATATTCACTGGCAATGCGGTGATATCGACACCAATGATCAGGATAATTTGTAGCTTTAGAGCGGCGAAATACCCGTTTTTTTTTTGTTGCACAGGCGCTTTAGTGCATTATTAAACCATGGTGATCGGGGGTTAGAAGGCACTCTTCTTTTAGGTATGTAGCGGTCAATTATCGATAGAAGTTTGTTTTTATAGAGAGACCAGTTTTCATCAACTGTTCGTTGCGAAAAGTTCATTAAGTAATTCGTAATGAAAGACTCAAATTCGGCTGTTATTGACGAGGTATCAGCTCTGTTGTAATCTAGTATAGTCTTTGAGCTTCTTTTAGTAGTAACATGCGCGTTAAGAGTGAAATGGATCATTACATGGTCGCTGATACCTTGCAGGAACGTTAGAGGTGAAACCAAGTTGGGGGCAGTGGTAAGAATGAGATCCAGGATATTGGCAGAAGTCAGTGTAGTGCGCGTGGGGTAGTGTACAAGTTGAATAAGGTTAAAATCGCGGCACAGGTCCAAAAATTCTAAAAATTGAGGACAACTCTGTTTCACAACTACGTCATCCTTCGACCACACAACATTGGGAAAATTAAAATCCCCTAGTATAAACAAGGGTGATGTGGGGTATCTAACAATGAGGTTATTAATCACATCATGAAGTTCATGGCAAAACGAAATAGGGGCAGCGGGTGGTCTATAACAGGCACAGAAAATAAGCTCGCGATTGGAAATGACAACCCGTACACACACAAGTTCTAATGACGATGTAATCGGAATGATGTGAGAAACAAGAGCATCTTTGACACCGATAAGAACTCCCCCTCCTGATCGAATGTCGCGGTCATATCGGTATAAACTATAAGTGTTTTCGCAATCCAGTATTTCACTGCTGCTTATTTTTGCTGACAGCCACGTTTCCGTAATGATAATAATGTCAGCAGAACAGGAATCAATGGCTGATGACAAAGCTATGCGTTTGTTGAGTACACTTCGTGCATTAGTGAATAGTATTGATAGGCTTTTGACGTTTTGGTGTACGGCAGATAGCTATGAAGAATCTATCTGTTTCTTATTGTTTAATGGGCGGGCAAAGTCATGGATTGTTCCAAGAAGCTGTGTTGTTGGGGGGGAAAGGCGCTGTCGGAATCCGTGTTGGTTGGGAAAAAATGAGTTCGCATTTTCGATGTACGTGTAAATTGACTTGGCTACAACATGTTCTAGGTGCTTGCAGCAAACGCAGGTCAGCGATATTGGACGATAATTTTCAATGATCTGTCTATCTCCAGATTTGTGCACAGGTATAACCTTTGCCGTAAGCCAGTCATCAAGGACTCGGCCTTCCGCAAGTGACACGTCAAACATAATTTTTATGTAATATGCAACCCATTCCGCATACCTGCGCAGAAATGCGTCGGGTATGTCATCGAGGCCTACCGATTTTTTGACGTCAATGTTTAGTAGAAGAACTACAATTCCCTCATACAAGACTTCAACGTCTGGCATCTCTTCCGAGCGAAGCGATGGGGAGACTATAGATTCAGTACTGGATTGTGATGGAGCAGAAAACACAGACTGGAAGAACTCGTAAGAAGAAGCAATCACTGCAGGATCAGTAACTACAGTGTTATCAACTACAATGCTATGTGACTCGTCCTTTTTCGACATGTGACGCCAAAATTTATCGGAAGACGACCTCATGAAGTCTGTCAATGTTTCTTTGTAATATTTACTTTTGGCTTCAGTGATCATAGAACGCAATTGTGCAGACAACTCAGTTATTTTTGCGTGATCTTTTGTTACTTTCCGTCTCTGGCGGCTTATTCGACGTTTTAGTTGGATGATTTTCCTGTTCATCAACGGGTTCCGTTTAGTTTTCTTTCTTTTACGAACCGGCACAAATTTGCTAATACAATGGAAAATAATATGCTTGAACGATTGCCACATGGTTTTGATATCACTTTGAGAATCAAATTTGTTCAGTGCAAATGACAAGTAAGCAATGATACTTGTGTCATCAGCTTCCAAAAAATTTGGAACGTATGTAACTGCCTCTTTACATTTTGACTTTGTCTCGTTATGTGCTATCTGAATGAAGACAACTTCATGGTCTGAGATACCCTCCTCAACCGACACTTCAAACTGGTCAAAGCGCCCGTCAAGGAATACCAGGATAGATGGACTTTCCCCTGAATTTCGTGTACTTTGACGAACAATTTGTGAAAGGTCATGAGTGAATGCAATGTCAAGCAGCAAATCGCAGTGTGCCTGTTCCCACAATTCTGTTGCGAATGTGTTCCAGTTAATTGCAGGTAAATTGAAGTCACCGGTTAGGAATAGTCGGCAGTGGCGCTTCTTGTTTGCTTCTAAGTAACTCTGTATCGACTCTAAGAATGAAAGAGGTGAGTTTGGGGGTCGGTAAATTGTACCGAGAAGGACTCGTGACGTTCCAATATTCATTTCACACCAAAGATATCACATCGAATAGCATTTTATCATAGTCAATACGCACGCGCTGTTTTTGTTTTCGTTCATCCTGCGCAGAATTCCAAAGAAGCTTGCGTTTGGTAACTGTTTCCTTGCTGTAGTTAGAAGCAATGGATATGCCAGTTCCCTTTAGTTTTTTGCAGTTTTTGTATACTTTTGACTTTTCTCTGGAATTGTAAAGCTTTAGAACAACAGGTCGTGGCTGTTTGCTCTGCCGTTTCCCGATCCTATGTATTCGTTCAACTGTGTGCAGAGTTACGTTCAGCTGTTTGTCAAATAAATCTGTAAGCACTTTTGTAGATAGTTCTTCTGTTGTTTCTTTTTCGTCCTCCGGAATTCCGAAAACCATGAGGTTATTTCGTCTACTTCTGTCTTCCAATGACACAAGCCTATCGTACAGCATTTTTACAGACGCATTCAGGGGTTTTCCATCGCACAGCATCGTAAATCTTGGACGCCATGGCTGACTGCGCTTAGGGCCTGCAGCCATCATCAGATGGTGCCCTAAAATTAAAAACAAGAGTGCAAAAACATACGAATATTCGCTCAGAGAAGAAAAACAAACAGAAATGATACTGTTTCACCAGAAAGGTGTAGCATTAATGGCAATAGCAAAGAGACAACTACACGAAGTAAGGCTCATAGTTTTATCGGTGTCACACACGCAGAGTGCGTTCAGGAAAAGATCACTCAATGACCAAGAACACCTGCAGTCACAATTTGAGTGAATGCTTTACACCTCTGCCTTGGAAAGCTGATATTACGCGACTGCCAACACTAGACGTGCAGGAACAAACTGCGCATGAAGGCACCGTCTTGGCTCTGCCTTTGCACTTGTAAAAGATTAGCTCCAAGATACGGA
Organism: Dermacentor variabilis; assembly: GCF_050947875.1. NCBI lineage: Eukaryota > Metazoa > Arthropoda > Arachnida > Ixodida > Ixodidae > Dermacentor > Dermacentor variabilis. The sequence goes on from NW_027460280.1 coordinate 29,012,503, forward strand.
ATGTTGCCCGCATATGGACAGTCATGTGCAGCTACCACCAGGGTAGAGGAAAGGAGACGTGCGCGCTAGGGAGAGAGAGCGTATAGGCATGCATCCCCTACACCCCTACGCCCTCTAGTGCACGTCTTCCTTCCCCACCCCGCTTGTGCTGAAGGAATCGGCAGCTCTCGTGTCTCTGAGCACGCCGAGCTGCCGTGCGCCTTGCTGCCGCACACCCCGCTGCCGTGCGCCCTGCTGCCTCCACAAGTTGTTAATTAAAGGGACACTAAAGGTTAATATTAAGTCAATGTGCACTGTTGAAATATCATCCCAGAAACCTCGAAACGCTTGTTTCATGCGAAGAAGAGACTTAATTTAAGAGAATGCGTTCTGAAGCGTCCGCGTACCTCTAGTGAAGTTCAAATTGCCCGCCCTCTGATTGAGGAGTGGTGACGTCATGGTCTCATAGTGATGCTGCGCCGTCAGTGAGTAAAACGGCACCTGCAGACGGCGCTATGGCTTTTCTATGCAAAACGCCAACGCGCGGCCAGAAACAGAGCCGACAGCAGTGCGAAAGCGGAACTATGGTGGCTAGCGGAAGGAAAGCACGCGACGATAAGCTGGTTCTTTATTTTATGACACAAACTTTGACGCTCATTGCAATGGACGACCCTGACAACGACAAATTGACTCGCAATGCTGGGCTCGACTTCAGCGATTTAAGCACTGACGAACGTGACCTGCTGCTAAGGGCTCGCGCTGCTGGTGTCGTTGCGTGCTACTACGATGGCAACTGTATGTCATGGCTGTACATATTCGCACACTTGTAGCTTTTCCTTCGTGAAAACCAAATGCCCCACTCACCGCCGCATCTTCAACCTGCAGTTGTTCTTGCGCTTCGGAAAATGCAGGCAAGACCGACGGAACAGCGCTATGGGAAAGCATTGCTTTGAAAGGCACTCCACATCACTTCAGTAAGTCGGCATTGAACTCGTAATCCTCTGGACGAAAGTGCAGCGAGCATACTATGCAATTTTTCGGCTCTTTGCCAACGCGCTGTGGCAGAGGTACGGCACTCACTTCGAACGGAGAGGTTCACTCGTTGGCACACAGTGATAAGTAACATTGGATTCGCCACTGCAACTGCCCTTGACCAAGTTCTGCGGACTGTTCGCGCATCCCACAACATCACATGGACGTGGCATTCTCGCTGCTTGTTCCAAATGCAAGTTTCGCGAGCCAGCGGAACCAGTGCAGCACGATGCAATAACGAAACAACTGAAACTCCAAAGAGCGCACTGCGCAGAGTCGAGCGCGCAGAGTCGAGCGCGCAGAGTCAAGCGCGCAGAGTCAAGCGAAAACGAAATCTTTTGACCACCCATACTACTGAAGGGTAACGTCAATATGTTATTTTTTCTTAGAATCGAACAGAACTAGACAAGTAGCATTTTCTTCCGTCTTTTAACCTAATGAAATGATATTTTTAATACAAGTAGTCGAGTACTAGTGACATAAATTAGGGTAAGAAGTGCCTTCGTCATCGGGCTAGTACCGGAATGTCGCTGGGGGGTCTCAAATCGTGTCATGCATTTACCTCAATTTCTCGGTTAATAAAGCTCTGTTCACGATTATATTGAAGCTTTAGACGTTCTAGAGCATTGCTTTATCACTTTAACTTGACTTCATAGTAACCTTTAGTGTCCCTTGCTGCACTAGTAAATGGCGCAGCACTGTTTCCTGCATGCGCAACGGTGCGCACAAGCTTCGACGGTATTTTTGCCGCTATAACTTTTCATGTGGAAGGACGCTTGCAAATAACTTGTTTCTCGGATGACACTTTTATAGTTTTCTGCTAGATTTACCAGCCATACAGGCTCCAAGTAAATGCCTGAAATGGCCGAAAACTTCCTTAAATCAAAACCCTGTCGCAAAATTACCTATTAAATTGTTAAAAAACACACACACACGCTGTTATCAATGGAACCGAGATCGGTAAATAAAAATAGTTCATTACATCACGAATTTCGTTAAATCGAGGTTTCACTGTATAGGGCCGCAGATGGTCGCTTTCATCAAAAAACTACTGTTTTGGGTCAGTTGCTCGGTGCTCAATTGCCGGTGTGTATCAGCCTTTACCCTTCTCCTAAAATTGGAGCTGAAAGCACTCTGGAGGCATTTTGGCTTACATTTAACTACCAGATGGGGAAAACGTTCCCTACACCACTTCACGGTATGCACAATGATAGATTTTTATAATTCCGCTAGTACTTCCACTGCACTGCATGCCAAGTATGAAAGGGGGTATGTATGCAAATGCAGACATGCTAAACTACACAGCCAGATGATGACGAAATGTTTCAAATGTCCATGGAATTCTTGCGATTTTTTTTAATGAGTGATGAACCCACCTTGATCACACCGTCATAGATTAGTAGCCAACAACGCTTGAGCACAGCACTCTTGCTCAGCACACACACATCCGTGTAAGTGGTCCAACCTCGCTTTGTGGACTCCAAGTATGCAATCCTGAAAAAAATTTCTTTCTCAACACAGACAACCAGGTTTTTCTGAGGATGTGCGATCAGCATGAATTCAAACGTGAACAATACCAAAACTACTCCAATGCATTGTTCCGTTTCCAGGTGGCTTAAGACTACAAAATGTACACTGGGGACCACTCCATGCTTAGATACCAGCTACAGAATGATTACACATCACACTTTCATGTAATTATGTCAAAGGTGCTCTGGTCAGTTATTTCTAGTTTGCATTTCAATTTAAGTTAATGGTATATTCCATTGCAAAAAAGAAAGACCAGTGTACCGCTGCTGGCAATGCCGAGCCAGAATTTACATTTTTGCAGTAGTGTGTGCTGCCAAATACCTCCAGACTCCTCAAATTAAGATGTTGAACTCCTTTTCCTTACCTTGTTTCCATGTTGTCCAGAACACGTGCAAATGCCTTGGGTTTCACGTACAAATTCCAGTCCTGGAAGTCAAACAGATAAATATAAATAATCCCTTGACAAAACATGCCAAAAAACAAGTTTGGGGGAGGGGGACAGTGTTAATACAGTTGTCATACAGGCATTCCACAGGCCTTTGAACCGACTGTATGACTCAACCACAAAACAAGCACTGTACATGGACAGTTTCAATGACCCAAGTTAATAGCCTACCGAGTCGACAGAGTTGTCCAGTACTCAATCAAAAACTCGAAGGCCTTCGAGTGACAGGCATAGGCACCCTTGAAAGCAGTGTTTACGCTAGTGTGCTTTAAACTACCAGTGTTGCTCGCGATCCACTACAGAAACACTGCAGACAGCAGCCTCAATGCTGCTAGAACATTCAAACAAAATCAAAATTCCATAAAAATACACAAACTTGACAACAACTCAGCTAAAAATAATAAATTACTTCCGTGCAACATTAATATCCTCACAGAATTCAAATGAACTTTTTGGATACTTAGTTTGCAGACACATAGCTACTGCTTGCAACAGTGGTAAATAAAGCACTTGATGAGATTTCAGGTTACTGAAATGTTTTAACAGCCACACAATTTTTCATGTAGCAGAGATAAAACTTTTTCAAGTTACTGAGAGAATTTAAAAGGCCACTTACATTACAGCCAGAAGAGTGCCTGTGCGACACAGCTAAAAAACTGTATGAACTTTTTGTGCATACAGAGATTCTATATAAACATGAGAACCAAGTGATAACTAAATGTTTCACTATTATTTCCTTATAAAGTGTGGACAACAGTGAATCTGAATTGCTGTACCTGTAGCAGTCTACATCACTACTGCAGTGGCGGCAGGGTGCAGCTCAATAGACCAAAATGTGGAGTTCACAGCTGATTGGCTTATGAACGCACAACACAAGGAAACTAATTTGCAGAATCATTAATCAAATGTTACTAAAGCTGTTGCAATTTTTACCTAAAAGGATGGTTCTATCATAATACACCATGCAGAATATTTCATTCCTAAGACGTGCTGCTCACCTATTTTTATCTGAATGTTAAGTTAATAAACTGATCAAGAAAACTATAAACAAATTACTAGCAACATGCCTTCATTCAATAAAAAAAATCAGTTACAGTAGAACCTCCTTAAACCGTACCTACTTAAACAGTAGTTTCGTTTTAAAAGTTGTATAAAGTCAAATCACCGACTCAACGGCCATTGAACATAATGCGTTTTGTATCCGCATAAACCGTACCAGCTAATAGCGTACGTATTGGTTAACATGTAATGTTGCCACTTTTCGTCGCGCTATCACGGCGGTGCATTGTCTACATTGGGCGGCCCGGCAGAACAACAAGTCTCAGAGACCAGAACAAGGGCCTCCAAGCAACCTGTGCGTTTGCGCATGAAGCCACATCAACATCATTTCAGTGCCGTGCCAGAGCGTTGTGGCTTCGTGTAAGCTAGGACTTGCATCATGCCGAAGCTTGGATAAAAAACACCCAGTGCTATCAAACGTGGCACGAAGAAAACAGCGCTGGCACGTGACAAGGTTCTACTTTGACTACAGTGTGTGACGTTTGGAATGTGAAGTAGTTGCTCGGCAGCGCTTCTGCGACCGCCAAAGGGTTGCTTAATTAATGACAGTGATGAGGACGACACGGAAAGCGACAGCACAGGCGATTTAGGCCCAACAATGGCAGAAGCTGCACGTTACGTCAGTCTCATGGATGCAATCGTTGCGACGAGAACAGCATTCTGTAATGAAAAAGGCGCCCCACGACTTCTGCAGCACTACCGTGCACGGAGAATATGCAACGCCAACTAGGAATCTGCCATGCGAGTGTTTGCCGAAAAGAGGGGGCTGGCTAAAAAGCTGGCTCGCAGCTGGACTGCGGCATCGAATAAAAATAACCCACTTTTAGCGTGCGGAGTGAATAAATACTGCATGTTTTTGTCTTTTTATCGCACTGTTTCCGAGCTCTATTTTTTACAGGTAAGTGGGCAATCTCATGCTATTTCGCTTAAGCAGTACTACCGATTAGTACACACTTTTTCCGAGTTCCAGCCACGGTTTAACGAGGTTTCACTGTACTCTTGTTAGCATTTCCATTAAATCTGTGCAGAAACAGTAATTTTGTTCATTTCGTGCTAATGATAAGTGCATACCATCCGGCAGGGGAACTTGCACGAAACCGCTGTTGAATATTCAGATCCTGGTGACTAACTGTGCAGTACACCAGCAGTAGACATTTCTGTATTCATGCAAAAATATTTCCTTGCCAGTGGGCTATCCCACAAGTAACCACTGATCATGACGTAGTCAGCAAGATTGACACTCACATGGGTCACAGCCTTAAAACTGATCTGCCGACAACCTCTGTAATGTTTGTCACACTGCACACCTCATGCTCAATTGAAATGAAAGCACTGCTTGCTGCAACTGCCATTACTACAATGGAGTTCCGCGGGCAGCCGGTCAACATGGTGTCATGTTTGATGAAAATGCAGTAAAGAAAGTAAAAAGCATTCCTACATGGTTCCCATCATGGCAAACAATGATTGTGGCAATGCGCTTTGCAATGCGATCCTGGCACCAGTATGCTTTGGTTGGATGCTAGCCGTAATTTTATGTAGTGCATTTATGGCAAGTGTGCGTATCAATATTCAACTCTTCTTTCTTCTACTTTTGCTCATTTGCTCTACTGTTCCCTGTGTTTCCAACCTCAACTGTCGCTTCATGTCTTCTATCAATATCAGCGTAAAATGTGCATTAAACCTATACAAGATTTAAAGGTGTTCTAGAAGAGCACGTGAACGAAACATCACACAATTCCAAGAATTAGCAACGGCACTGGTAGACCTGCAAAGAAGTCACTGGAACGTACCAGAGCATCCAGAAACTCCCTCTCCAAAAGGTTCAGGTCCTTCAGCTCCATGTTTGCTGATGCAGCCCATTCATTGTTGAAGACCTCATCCTCTTCACCATCGTCATACAGGAATTTTGAAGCCACGAGCTACAGTTTCAAAAATAAATCTCCCTCAGGTTAGAAGTCCTACATGGCAGGTAGCTGTTAGATACTTCATTATCTATTTAATAAACAGAGCCACACTATAGGAGTAATTGCACAACATTTCTTTTTGTGTGTTTAAGGAGGACCTAGCCCAACAAAACACAAGAAAAGCTACTAGTTTTTCATGACAGTTAGTCTACTAAATTTTTACTTAAGAAAAGACAAAATGCAACAAAGCATTTTTTCATAATAAATAAGCTTACATAGTGTGCTTTGTAGGTGGGTATAATAGCTGATAAAACTGCTTTAATAACAAAAAACTAAATATTCTGTCAAAATTGTGACATAGATGGAAAACATTGCATTTTGACGAATGTTTGGCATCAATTACGCTGGGCAGCATTCCGAGCAAGAAAGAAAGAATGCTGCAGTTTTGCCCAAGAGGCCAAGTATCGATAGTGTAAGCAAAATATTAGAAAACTACACAAATTAAGGTTTTTAGTTATAGCGGTCTTATAAATTGCAGTAAACATTCACTTACTAATTAAATTAATTCACACGGTGTCACACGCACATGTGAACAGATGTCACTTGATGACCAAGAACACTCGCTGCCACGTGATGAAGGGCACTAGCCTACATGCAGTGACGTTCAAAGTGTGCAGTGAAGGTAACGTGCATGTGTGTGTCCGTGCATGTGTGTGTGATGCCTGTTTTCTGTATTGACACGTCAACCATCTCAAATGCCCTAATTAACTAGACCTTACGAGAGGAAACAAACTAGCTTTCCCACTGAAAGGAAACTAGAGAGAAAAATGATTTCACCTTTATTAGTAAATTACCCTTCTACATTATCAACAATACCACTATTACCACGAAAAGAGGCTTGGCAATTCAGAAAAGGTACAAAAAGTACAGACTGGCGGCAACGCTGCCTTGAAATTCCTGCATCAGCTTGCCGTGATGTGGATTTTAACTGCATCCCCTAGGCCAACCCAGTTAATTGTCCATCGGTAAAAATGGACTACTAACGTCCTATAATGGAGCCTAAAATTGAATTAAGCAAGTTTCAATAATGTTTACTGAGCCAACGCCGGCCCATATACGAAAACTTATTTTGAAATTCGTGACGTCATACTGACATACCAGAGCTGGGGTTTTGGCACGAAATCTAAAAAAATGGAAACTCTGACCTTCATTTTCTCTTCTAGTAATCTCACAAAAATAATGAGAATATAGTTTAAAAAAAAATACTTGATCAGTTTAAACTGATCTAGCGTTTCTCTTTAGCATCCCTTCAAATTCTAAAACCTCTTCTGAACGGAAGTCAGATAACACAGCTTATTGACATATTCTTAAAATAATAATAATATAATGATATATTATATAATATATAACATAATACAGCATATATAATAACAATAAGAATATAACATAATATTCGAAACCCTTTGATTGGATTAATCATACCACACATTTAAAAAAGCTAGAGCATTACGGATTCCGTGGGGCATTTTACACACTTATGCAAAGCTACTTGAGTGATCGCCAGCAGCAGGTACAACTATAAATCAAGCTTTCAATCCCTAAACAGCAGAGTACCGCAGGGAAGCATCCTAGGGCCTCCACTTTTTAATGCATATATTAATGACGTAGTAAGAATAGATGAAAATACCCAATTTATAGTTTATGCTGACGATACTAGCTTATATTCTTTAGGATCAGATTTATTGGAAATTCAATCCAGAGCAAATAACGTACTCGCGAAACTGAACACCTGGAGTGTGAACAATTCGCTAACCATACATGCGTCAAAAACAAAAGCGATTTTATTTAGAGCTAAAAACAAAGTCAACTTTGATTTAGTGCTTTCTCTTGGTACATCAAAAATTGACGTGGTTCCTGCTGTGAAATGTCTTGGCGTACTCTTTAATGAAAACATGTCCTGGGATTCACAGTCTGATTCTGTTTGTTCCAGCCTTTCTCGCTCGGTTGGTATATTATCGCGCAGACGTTTTCTTTTGCCTGAGAAAGTAAAACTGTTGTATAATTCACTTTTTCTTTCAAAACTGTGCTATTGCTACCTTGTCTGGGGAACCACCACAATTTCCAACATTCAGAGGCTTTCTAGATTACAGAAAAAGGCTGTTCGTTTGATTGTCAATGCTCCGTATGACGCACACACAGGGCCCATCTGTAAAAACCTAAACGTAATACCTGTTGTCGACTTGTACGATTCTTTACTAATGATACGCTACAAACACGGCATTAAAACACACAATCTGTGCTTGAAAGAACTTGCTAATTTGACTGAAAGAATGCACGTTTATGACACACGCAAAATCACTTTTTAGTTTACACCACAGTCCCGTACTAACTATGGCCAACAAATGATCACATATACATTGCCTACTCTTTTAAACAACCAGCATTGTTTTCTGTAATGCTGCTGCTGTTAAGTTTTGATTTTGTGCTGAAAAGTTTCTCCAAGTTTTCATAAATTTTGATGCCGCGCATAAAAGTAAACTATTTCCGCTTTAATGTTAATTTCAACACTTTTAGTTTTATTTTTCAAACATATAGTTTTGGCATTGTAAGCTTGTCGCATACGAACATTTGCTGTTGACCCTGTGAAAGTGCAACTGTAGGGTACAGACCCCGTCAAGCTTCTGGCTTTTAGTCTGTGCCCCCAGCATTTTTGTACATGCTGTAATGTACTGTAATGCTGAAATAAAATGAATGGATGAATGTGAAAAAATTCCGAGACAGATGCTTTCTAAGTCTAGACCCAGTATTAGGCGCATCAAAAATAATTTCAATGTCACTTTAACTGAAACGCAAATGTATTTTTTAACCCTTTAAGGATGAGACGTATAAATACTCAGAAAAAATGTTTCTTTTCTATCTAAATGTGCAAAATACATCAAGAATAAGCATAATCATCAAAAAGCGAAAATATTTTGTGGGAATTTTTTCAGCAATAAGGGAAAACCCCAGACAGGAAACTGGAAGTGGACTTCACCACAAGCCACCTAAGCCTTCGTTTTCAATTTGTACAGACAGCTCTCATCACATGTGAACCATAGGTGTACATTTCATTTGCTTTTATATCACAGCCGGATATCTTGCATCGGCCTGTCTCCTCTGACCTTGCTTTGTTGTTGTGGTTCTTACCCACAATGGGTGATTGGCCAAGAAATGGGTGGATTATTTCAAATTAATATGGAGCATAAATTTCCCAATATCTATGGAATTGGCATGAATAGCGTAGAATTACCTGTTAAAATAAAATTAGGAAAATCATATGGAATTAGTAATAATTAATTGAAAAGTACAAAAAAATTGAACTTAGCAGGGCATTCGTTTCGATTCTGTCAAATGTTTGGACAGCAAAGCAAGCATCCCGGTAGCTGAATCCCAAAGTGGATGCCCCGAAAGAATAGCAGGTTCTGTCAAGTGTAGGCCAATTATTCGAAAAGGTATTTCTAACAATCTTTTTCTTGCCGCAGTAAAGCGGCGACAAGATAGAAGAAAGTGATGTATCGTCTCCTTCTCATTACAAAATGAACAGAGGAAGGAGGGAACCAAACCCGACCTGTGTAAGTAGAAGTTCATGGAGGGAATGCGGCAACGTAATTTGGTGAGAGACCTCAAGCATCTGTGTTACAGGATTCGCTATGCCAGGGAAATGCCAGGTGCTTATAATCTGGAGAAGCAGTAAGATCTGGGTTTGATAAGGCTATTCTAATTGACTGCAACCGAAATCTAGCCGCCGTGATCTGTGCCGTCGCTGGTACAATAGGAAGAACAGGGCCGGAAAGTAATGTCTTTGCAACTGAATCGGCAGTTTCATTAAAAAAACAAACCTTTATGACCAGGTACCCAAATCAAATGAACACGTTGCACATGGGCAGGTACTAGCAAGTTGAAGAGTTTTAGCATGGGTGAATCATTAGTAGCGGTAAGGGAAGAGCATACAGAAAGGGAGTCGGTAAGAATAGCAGCTGTTGTAATCATTTCGTCTAATTTACGTAAAGCTAGAATTACTGCAAAAAACTCAGCCAGAAAAATAGGAACAAAATCAGGCAATCTGAAAAAAAAAAAAAAAAAAAAGACCAGTCAAGTGCAGGACAAAATATTCCAATGCCAGCTTTTTCTTCGCACTGTGATGCATCTATTGCAATGATAATGCTTGTTTCTAGGGTGCATAGGTGGTCTAGCAACATGACGTTTAAGATGCCGTAAGGGAGTAGTTTCACGTGGTTTGGGAAAATGTCATCGAACCTGATCTCCTGGTAATTTGAATGTGTATTATTAGGAAGCACATAGTTAATTTGCACATTTAGTGGTTCAAGTAAAGTTTCCACAAATATAATCTGTGGTGTATGAAACCTAGGCCAATGAACAGGAAAAAATAATTCTGGATCGGAGAGGAAAATTATTTCAGGATGGTTTAATGGTGGTTCATATAGTCTTAAGAAAGTCTGAACGGTCAGAGGGGGAAATCGCCATAAAATGGTTGGGATTCTTGCTTCCAGGTATAATACGGCATTTGCAACCTATTTTGGAAGGCCTAAGCACCGACATAGCGCCTCTCGTTCTAACAAATAGTGGCCGAAGCGTGTATGATGGAACACCTGAATATAAAACACATACAAATTCTAAAACCGGACGAACATGCATATTATATACCATCAAGAGGGATTTTCTTCGCATACCTGTTCTTCGATTACTCAACTTGTGCAAAAGGCCCATTGTACGAGCTCCTTTTGTCGCAATATATTCAATATTCGGCCAGTAGTTAAGATTTCTATTGTAAATAACTCCAAGGTACTTGAGTGACTCTACTTGTGGGATATCTTCGATATGATAGTTAAGCGATACGTATACTGGGTCTTTAACGGGAAAAACAAGGAAAGCACACTTATTAGCATTCAGGTTTAAATGTAAGCTATCCAGCCAGCCAGCCAGCCCTGAAATATGACTGCAAAATTTCATAAAGAGAGTATATGTCACTAGCCATACCAAAAAAAAGCAATGTCATCAGCATAAACGTAGGTACTGACACCTGGGTGAACGGGGATTTTGCTGAGTAAAATATTAAATAATACAGGTGAAAGTACCGATCACTGAGGCACACCTCTTGTTTGCTTGTGTTTACTAGAAGAATAGCCACTTCAAAAACAATAGAATTCCCTGTCTTTTAAAAATTCATGCACCCATACTACAATATAGCCTGGAAAGCAATGGCTCTGTAATCGATTTGTTAAAATTGTATGTTCAATGTTGTCATAGGCTTTACATATATCTAAAGAACTAAAGCCGCATATTGTTTTTTCTGTCTGGAAATGTTAATGCGACTTTCAAGGTCTACCATGCACATGCCATATTGAATAACCAGATCTAAATTTAACTTTACAAGGACTCAACAATTGATTTTCGTCAATAAACTCTATTAATATGCCCGTGAAGCACACAGCGAGTCGCGTGCCACACTTCTTCCTCATCCAGCGCTCCTGCTCTAAACCAACAAATGACGCTTGCTACCTGTCATTCAGTTTGGCCGAAGACATTTAGCCAGAAATTTCGTACTCAATACTGAAACTTGGCAAGAAAAATGTTTTCTTCTGGTACGTTGCCTGCAGGCAACACTCATCAATAAAGGGTTAAAGATTGATATCTCAAAAGTGGTGTTTGCTTTAGAATTTCTGCTAAGCAAGCAGGACTTCACTATTGCTCAGCTTAAACTTTGCAATTGCAACATTTGCGCTAAAGTGACTAATTAAAATAATTAGTGAATATTTTTGATGAGCTACCTGGACATTGCAGTTTGTGGAAAAAGTACGATGTTCCACCTCACCTTTAGGTAATCCAGAGAAGCCGACTAAATTGCGCTATGTGCTCCATGCTATCTGTCAGGGCTGGGCAGTATCAAAGATTAAGATACTATTTGGGTATCTTGTATCTGTATCATGATACAGTTGTCAGTACAGCTATTGGTATTTGTATTTTCAATACATCAGTTGAGATATCCTGTACCTTAAGATACAAGATACACCTACTGCCAGAGTCACTGAAGGCTAGCAAATAACGGCAACTTAAGACGCAGCCATTTAATGCTAGCTCATAACTTTAATAGCCACAATGATCAGAAAGATGACTACTGCACAGATACGGTGCCTTCTAGAATCCCCACACTTTCCAACTGGAATGACTGTAGAGCGCCAGTAGGCCTCTACTGATAAAATACGGAACTGTGCAGTGCTATATAGCATGTCAAAAACAAGAAGAGCGGTGTACCAAAACTATAAGCGATTGTCAGTTGTTAGCAGAGTACATGATTAATCAGCATTAGTTTCAGAACACTTTATTTATTTAATTATTTATTTATTTATAGATACTGTGATGTTTTACAAGATCTTAGCAGGGTGGGAACATACAAGTACATTCATACAAACATACAGTTCAAGCGATCATGCTGACGCTTGAATTCAACATGGCAAAATGACAAAATGCATGAAGATAGGTACAAATAAACTATGTGCGGTTGAGTCATGAATGCAGGTGCGCCTGAAAATATGGCAAGTTCATACCACTTTGTACATTGTGTGTTTCTTTCATGATGGTTTCTGAATATTAAAAATACGAGTTGAGATAAAGTTATCATTTTTGCCAACCAAGCTTTGTAGCAGTGACAGTCATCATAAGTTAAACAATAATTGACCATATATTAATAATCAGAAGTTTTATACTGCATAACTAAGTATTTCCCTAATGGGGCACGTTGTAATTGTGCAATAAACTTTGTGCATAGCACCAGTTTCATTAAATAACGACTGAAATTATATAATCAAATGCACCACTATTGCAGTTAATATTTTTTTCGTACTTTCTCCACTGTGAAGAATCATATTTACTAAAACAGCGATGCATGTCGTGGCAAATTTTAATACTGCACATTTTATGAACACAGCTCGAGTCATTGCTAAATAGTGGCACAGGTGCCTGTAATTTAATTCAAAGCAGCCCCCAAAAGTATGGGATAAACCCGATAAACTTTTTGTTGCATTTCTTCTGCTCTCTGCTATTTTGTGGTCGCAACTGCGGCAGATAAAGAGCGTATCATATGTGCAATGAAGGCAGGTGTCGCTACACACTGCAAAGGTGTTTAAAGTTATACCAGCCAAGCAATTTCTTAAAAAGAAAAAAGAATGGCATCACAATTTGTAAGCATAACTTGTACTGCAATTGTTGTGCTCTGTCAAATTGCCACAATATCCCAGCCTTCACATGCATAGCAGCTTTATTGTGCACACAATGAGGCTGCCACCAGAATACACCAATGTTAGGTGCAAGTAGAACCCTCATCGTAGCTGTGCTATATACTAGATGACAAAGTATTTTTAATAATTCAGAAAATTTTATTATTTCCACAGTCTACTGTAACACAAATCTAACTATTTTCATGAAGGAGTAATTGTGAATTCTGTGTTATAGAGATTTTCAAAGTAAATGACAATTCCACACGTAGCACAGCACATGAGCAGACAGCGACCTTCTAAAATCTTGACTCACCATAGATACCAGGAACAAGTCACAAGATGAAACAGAAGTCATGTACTGTGGGTTCTTGTGTCGCAGTTGGTCCAGGTAAACCATAGCCAGCATCATGGAGCATGGAGTGATACAGGCCCTCCTAGAGCAATGAACACAACGCACTGTAGATACTCTTCAATTGCAGATTTCCTCTCCCCACACATAGGGAGAAGATGGTTCCCCACAATTTCCACCACTGTGACACTGCAGTTGAAGAGTGCACTATGGAGCAACCATTAACTGATAGCATATGACACAGTCTGCTTGCACAGCATTTCAAATTTGTGTCATGCTATTGTTCTCTAGAAACTTACTGCAGCAGCCACGATTACCTTGCCTACTTCCAGCAGTAGACAGCATGTGCACAATTTCACTACAAAATGTAAAAATCAGACAGCATGTGTCCATCATCAACACGGTACCGAGATAACTAAGGCGTAATGGTTCAGAAAGTGAACCGTTACGAGATTGCACTACTTCGCGTTAGATAAGGACCGAATATGCCTGCCAAAATCTGCTTGTGCATCAAAAGGCAGCCGCTTGTTCACAGTGCCCATATTTGAAGAGGTCTTCGTAAAGATTGATGCAATCTTTGTCACATCAAAGCGTTGTCACGTTCACAGCATCCTTTTTTTTTTTTTTTAGTTCTGCGAGCTCTCTTTTTTGTTAGAAAAAAGGTTCGTACGAATCCTAGATTGCTTTAACCCTACAAAGCCCGAACACCATTTCAAGAAAATTAAAATAACTTGTTCACTATTATTTCTTGTCATGGAGAGTACAGTGGTATGAAGAAAACAGTGAAATGATACTTAATTAAAAACTAAATAGAATGGTAGTCATTTAGTTAATATTTTGGTGAACTACCTACAACTGAAAACATGCTCTTGCATATAAAAAAATGCTAGTATGGGCTCTACGTTATGTTTCCAGCACTTAAGTCACAGATTTTAGTCATCAAATTCAGCGTATCAAAAATGATATGTTGGGCTTTGTGAGCTTAAATGCTGTTATTGGTCATTGCTCAACGTTCTCCACAACTTTTTCATTGGCAACTGATCAATCAGGCAAGTTAACCAAGTTAGCTAATCATATTTGTGCATATGAAGAAATACTCACAGTGAGAGCCATCAACAATCCCTAGCATCAACATATACTGCGAACGCTGTTTGCAGTGGCCTCTGTTATTATTTTTAATTCTTGGTGACATTCAGGTGGGATAGCAGCATACCGCAGAAAAACAGTGAAGTTGATTACTTCGTCATTCCATGTTTGCAAGTATTTCACATTGCTTGCCAAGTAAAAAAAAACTTTATTTTTGAAAATAATAAAGGGATAAAAGTGTTCACTGGGCTTTCTAGTCTGCGTCGCTGACCAATAGTTTGCACAAGCTCAATTATTTGGTCTTATTCACAGCTCTGATACAGGTTCCATAAAGCCAACGTAAAATGGCGACCAATATTTTGGATGTCAAATGATGGTGTATTAAAATTTTCCGATTCGATTTGCACCAAGTGCATTGTGAACATCGTTGCCGTGAATGCGATTTCATGTTTTCACTGAACTTAGACAACCACCATTAGGCCGCTGAGGTTGACTAAAACTGAAACTTTATATCCTTGAATCCTTGGCTTGTGTTCTGCGTTGGCAAAAGACTGATATTGCGTGATGCGCTGGTGTGGGAAATAGTGTAGCCAGGGTAAAAGTTTGAGTGACAATTACGGCTGCCATTGGCTATTTGTGGCCAAGAAGTTTCACGAAAGCAAGCAGGTGGTTCGTTGGCGTGCTGTACTACGCATTAGCCCGGTAACTGGACATGGTGAATGTGTGAAATGGGTTTGGAACATTAAAATTGTGGTGTTTGACCATTCATCAACGCAGATTTACCGATAGCATGCACAAACGAACATTAAAGTGTATAACGAAACTGATGAGCTACACATTGAACAGAGCGTGACTTTTGATTCAGCTAAGAGCACAGCTTTCCTTGCCTACTGTCCCATAAAAAGAGCACCAGTTCAAATCATCCTTAGTTGGCCCGCATAGTTCTCCAAACGCACAAGGCTTATACAAAACATTTGTAATGCATTGTATAGCGCAAAACAACTTTAATTTCCATGCACCCAAGTTACAATGCGCCACCGAAGACACCCACACTCCAAAGAAGCCAACGCTGAAATGTATTGCTTAGGCTTGCTTTCCAGGGCTAAACACTAGCCAACACACGATTATGGCTGTGTGGTTACTACTGAACACACACACACATCACACTAAATTTGTCAACTTCTTACGAAATTAGTATTCTGGCGTAGGCTTGTGCAGCTCGATCGTTTGGTGCAAGATAGCATAGCATTTCCATCCTTAGAAATTTATTTACACATATAGGGTGTTTGCACAAAAAAAAAAAAAATCTAACATATCGACTTGCACAAGTTGGGTGTATAAATATGAACACACAAATGCGCATGTCTGCCCATCCTTCACATCCAGTCCATGCTGTTACCAATTTAATAATGTAAATAATAAGCTACTTGTAGCTGCAATGTCACTGGTGTTTAATAAAGGGGGCTCAAGTATAAGTGATGACATCATTTGTGGCCTCATTAGTACTAGAATAGTCGAGAAGCTATGGCAACATACCTTGACACCGATGCTGCATAGTGCATGTCGAGAACTTTAAGACCATCATTTGGCAGGACCTTTGAAAACATCTCAACAGAGATTCCTGAAACATGCAAAAGTAATGTTACTTCACAAACCTGCTGCTTCGTTACTAGAACTGCCTTGCTCATCAACGAATGACACATAGTAGTCATACTAGGAAAAGATGAAATGCTCTGGCCTCAACCGAAAAATGAGGGGGGGGGGGGGGTTAAATACACGTAATTAACGACGTGAAGAGGTCACAGCAGTGAGTTTTAGAAATTGCGGACAATATGGGCCAAGCATAAGAAAGAAGTCAAGCAAGGTTTCGGTTCTGCGTACAGCGTTGTATACACTTTTCCACACGCTAAGTCCATTGCGTCCGTTGTTTCTAAAGCTTAGTTGGAAACTACGCGCAACACTACAATGCAGTGTGCAGCGCTCCAGGGAGCGAAGTTTCGGCAAGACATCACAGGCGTGTTATGCATGCAACATAGAAATGGCAATAACCTTGTTACTTAAGCAACAATGAAGAAAGTGATCGCTGCGAAGCGGTGTGCATCACAGGGTACAAGTAAGATTCCTGTATGTAGAGGTTTTAGGCACGGGTGGGCCATGGCGAGCGTAGAAACAGGTAAGCTAACGTGCAACACGAAGTGTGCGTCTCTTCACCTGTCAGCGCCAAGGAAGGTCGGTCCGTCGTCGGCAGTTTTCCATAGTAGAGTGTCTTCCTGATCCGGTCACCGAGTTCCACATGGTCGCCAAATATCTAGCAGGCGAAAGAATACGCGAATGAACATATCGGAACTGGCAGAGCAGACTTGTCGCCCACCTTGTTAACAGACACAGCTGCACGCTTTTACGCTAACTGCCTCGCCGTAGAAGACACCTCTTTCGCTTCCGTGGACCGTGAAGTGCTTGTTTGGCGCGGGAATGACGCATCGCGGGTGCGTCAACGGCGTTCTAATATGGTATTCGCAGCGAAAGCTATGCACGACACACAAATGTAATTAACATAGCGTAATCATTTTAAATAGGTCATTTTACCACTACTACGTCAAAATCCCAGTGGAGCACAGAACACGATCCAGCCCGACATAAAGAAAACTAAAATCTGAAGGCCGTTCCACACAAGACCGCAGGTGCATCGTCAGGTTACCTGGTAAACGACGCAATATTATGTTTTCCCGTTGAAGAAGGTCATGAAACGGGCACCTTGTTACACTTCTATCCCTGAAGTCAAAATTATTTACTATTTTTTAAGGTACACTGCTTAAATAATCATTAAAGTATGTTGGAACACCGCTGCACGCGACAGACACCACAGGGCGCTGGGTTGTTCCTTACTTGTAAATCGGGGCCTAAAAGCAGATCCTCCTGGTCGTTGTCAAACGAAATAGCGCGGAATAAGTTCATTTTCACGAGATGATCACCAGCGTCGAAAGCATTTAATGTTTTCCAGGGAACCACGAACGTTTCCGAATGTCACTGCCGCAGCCAATCTTCACGCTCGCGGTCCCGCCTGGTCGCGCTCACGAGCCTTGCTCGCGTGACGTTATGATGTCTGAACAATGTGGGTGACGGCGCTAGCTGCAGGTTGCAGATACTTTATAAGAATAAATATACTTTTAAAAAAGTGTTACATTTTACTTCTTAAGTATCACAAAAGCTAATTTGCTTTAATATAAAATACTTACTACATTTCTTTTAAGGTTCTTTTGAGTCCTTGTTTACGCTATTAAATGCATATGGTTCAAGCTAGTTCAAGCCATAAAATATTTATTGAAAGTTAGTGGTATTGTTCAAGCAGTTTGAGGCAGGCATTACGGGTTATAATGATCCTGAGGAGGTTTATCGGGGTTTTATTTAATGTGGCACGAACATGGTGCTTCAACGCTGTTTTGTATACATCGAATAAAGCATTATTTACGACTTTTGTCGTTTGTACCCCGTCACAATATTCATCTCGTCTTATCCGCTACAGGGAATTACCGTGAAAATAGCGCACCTACAAGCATTCGGTTTCGCTGTTATCACACCTTTATTGTATTTAAACATTTGTGACAGAATAAACATTTGCTGGCGGTTTTGCGGCATGACGCAGTTGCAGTCGCAACGTGCCTTGCCAAAGTGGCCTACGTGGATAGCCATGTAGGCCATTTCGACAAATACCTGATGTGCAAATAATTTCAGTCTCTTTCAACTGTTTGGTACAAATGGCAATGCCATCGATGTTATGGCATTTCCTGTTGCTTACTTATTTGCTCTGTTATGTAACCGCGGACAAATGGCACGAAATGCAAAAAATGGGCACGAAATATTCTGTGCCCATCTGCCGCTACATTCCTGTCTGTCCCAAAGCGCCCTAGCAGGGTTAGCCCTCAAACAGCCGACGAAGATTGACCGGTGGCACATACAGTTACCATTTCCTACTTGGAAAGTGACCGGTTGTTCGATTACTGGTGGCCTCTTAACTACTCTCCTATCGGTATGCCCTCGGCAGAAGTCATGCAGACGGAGCACTCGCGACACCGGTCGCCTACGGTGGCGGCCTCTAGCGTTGGCTAGCAGAGATTCTCCTGCATCGCATCATCCGACGAGCTTTTTGAGGGCTGCTTTTGCGGCGGTTGGTCGCAGCAGAGCATCCGACGGAGTGCTTGTTGTCGGTGTTGTCAAGGGATGTTTTCCACTCGGTACACTGGACAACGGCGATCATAATGCGACTTTGTGTGTTCAGAGAGGATTGTTAGAACGTTCTGCGGCACTAGTCGTAGAAATCAGTCAAAGTGAGAAATCTTTTTCATCAGAACATCTACTTATCATGGCTGCGATAGTCGTGTGCCTATGAAAACCCGTGCGTACAAGTGATACAGTTGCCGACCATCTTTTCCCACCGTGTAAAGGACGTTGGCTGCCGAAATGGCTCAGGACATCGAGATTGCCAGTCTGCCGCCCGACGTGCGAGAGAAGCTCGCGGAGTTGGAGCTGGAGTTGTCTGAAGGTGAGGCACCCACAAATTCCGTAGGCCTAACAATAGCGACAGCTTAGCAGACGACTAACGCCTCCGATATGCTATCGGTGCAAAGTTAATGAAAGTTTCAAATTTATTTGGTATTTAATTTCAACTGTAGTGATTACGAATTCGTTCGGCCTTACGGCATTCTTGCGCTTACAAATACAGTATTTAAGCTTGAATTATATTTAGTCTTTGGGCTTATTGGCACGGAAACCAACTTTGTTTCGCGATGCACAATTTAAAGACATTTTGTTAATTGAGCTCGCCGTTCAGAAGCACTTTGTGTCTTGTCTCACTTCGATAATGACTAGAATTCTGACGCTCAATTATATGTTTACGCAGCGATTTCTTTTTCGTTACAATTTAATTATTTTTTTCAATTGGGCCGCTATGATCTGTTGTCTTGCAACAGTTCACAGTAGCTCATTGTTTCGAAAAAGCGCGTCAATCAGTCGCATGTTGTTACCGCATAAGCGCCAAGCGATGGAAACATTCTGGACCTATTTCGCGGTGCGGTTCGTTATTGTTGATCGCTTTGGATAGCTGACACGGAAGGTCGAACCTCTCCAACGTCGCCGTCTTCAAGATTTGCCGATTGTGGCGAGTGCTTGGATTAGCCGACTGTGATTGGAAGTGCTTTGGAGTGCTGAATTGGGGAGTTAGTATTATTCACCGACGCGAAAAAAAAAAAAAAAAAGCTCACACGCCGAGAAACAGTCGGCAACATAAAAAGAAGAAGTTGTTGAATTCTATAATGTTGGTAGGTGTCTTCATTGGCGACAATATCTGTAGTGCTCAGCAAAACCAGAATTTGTCCTACTTGGCGCCGGTTCGTCTGATGCACGCCAGCTTGCTCAGCGCTGAAAGTTTCCCCATAAGCGTGAAGGTTCATTCACTTTGTTCACGCCATCTGCGTTACAGCGTCGCTCGTAGCCACTGCTGTGAAACATCCTTCCCGCGCTCCGTGTTCCTCTTGTGTAGGTACAGGCTATCGTGGGCCTGACGTTGTGTAAAATTGGCGTTTATTAAACGCCATCTCAATTGTGGGAACGAAAGGTTATTTTGTTCGCAGAATGAAGCAACCTTCGGTTGGCTGGAAACCACGAGCTCCTCGGAGATGCGTCTGGCCACGCGTCTGACACTTCCGCGTGTTGAAGACATGAAAGCTCCGAGGGCTCTTGGTTTGTCGCTCGTTCCCGCCTGCTTAGCTCACACCATAAATGAGCCGTCTTCAACCCGTTTGGATTGCTGATTTCACGCTGAAAAGCCCATGTGAAATTGAATCATTCATTGCCCCACCCGTCCACCGCCGATGATAGAGAACACGCGTGCAGCTTCAGGTCACGTGCTCTTGTTCACAGCGTTTGAGCGAATCTTGGAGTTATTTTGCTGTGCGAAATCTTGGCTATAAACGCAGATGAGGTATCCCCGTCATAACAGCTGCATGCGCGAGCGTCATTTTGACTCTTGCTTTCTTCGATGAAGTCACTTCGGTGACCTTTGCCGTAATCTAAGTTTATAGGTTCAGCCGGGACTAGAGCAACCTAGGGTCATCCGCGATTCAGTGTTTGTGGTGGTATGCTGCTAAGCACGATGGCGTGGTTTCGTTTCACAGTCGCATTTGAGAACCCAGGTGATCAAAGTAATTATCCAGATCGGCGTCCTTCGCAGCGCCGTTGAACTTTATCAGTTGAACTGGACCAGCGTGCTCATTTGCGAGGTCGTATTTTGGCTAAGGAAGTTCCCCTCATGTTTTACGCTCTGTTTTGCGACTCCGCGATGATTGTCTTGGCCCTGGCCTGGATCCCTCTGCTTCGGCCCGTTTCACTCTCGTTATGTCGTGCGCGCATGTCGATTGGAGCGCTGCATCTCGGTGCTAGACTGGCCTGCGATTTGAGGTCAGCCGGCGGCGGAGGATGCGCTTCCTCGTTGGCGTCTGGCGCCAAGGACGCGCCCATCAAGCTGCCTCTCGCCGTCCGGCGCCCTTCAAGCCGCGCCCGCGCGGTTGAGGCCCACACGCCTGGACTTGGGCATCTCGCATTCTCAATAAGCCGTGTGCCGCTAAAAGCCCGCGGTGGCGTAAGTTCTCGCTCTTGAGAAACGTCCGTTTGGCTGTGTTGCTGTTTGCCTACAATGCTGCGCCCAAGGTGGCGCGATCCGCATATTTCGTCCGCAAGGAACTGTTTGAATGTTTAATGCAAGATGAAAAATGGAAGAAAGGCGATCGTGCGTTAATGTTTTGTTTACACATGCGAGTCCGTGCCCCTCCCAGTGCGCAGCGTGAAGCGTCCATGAAGGCTCAGCTTGCGCGCGTGCAGAATCTATGGCCGGTGGAGCGGAAGCTTTTGGGTGAAGTGGTTGTGTTCTGGCGTTCAGAGAAGTCGCGATAGTGCCTCTTGGCTGTACCCCGGTTGACGCTGTGCGCGGTGGCGCCTTGGCCGAATGAAGCGGCTTGCCTTCGAAGAGAAGGTCCGTACTGCTTTCGGATGTCCAGCTTAGCGAACGCGAATTGTGGTTCTAGTGCCGAACGCGGTGGTGCCAAAGCAACAGTCGTACCGCGTAGTACCTTGCCGGGACCTGACTCGTAGTCTGCTGTGACACGGACGCGTCACCACTGCGCATGCGCCCCACCGCTGGCCCGTGTCGCATGTAGTGCGAATTCGTGCTCTGGAGAAAGTAGCATCAGCAGCAGCCTATGCCTACTATAAGAGCAGGACGAAGGCCTCCAATTACCCCTGTCTTGCGTCATTCCAGCTTGTGCCTACAAATTTCCTAATTTCATCACCCCACCTAATTTTCTGCCGTCCTCGACTGCGTTTCCGCTCCCTTGGCACTTACCAAGTATAGCTGGCGTATTGCGTGTTTTGCTTGTTTTGCAGCTTGCGACGAAGCATAACAGCAACGGCGCTTTGAGTGGCGCCTCTATCGCCGCACGGATACGGTTTCCGTCCGATTCTCGGCGTTCCGCACGGCAAGACGGTATGCGAGAAGTTACCGCAGCATGGGTTAATCTGTCTCTCTGGCGCCCACTTCAAGCGGAGCCTTGTTAGTGATTTGCTCTTCCACGCTGTAGCTCCCGCGGAACGATTTCATACCGTCAAGATCTTATTTTAAAAAGGAGCAGGAAGGTCGACCACAGCACGAACGACCGCACAGTTACGGCTCTCTCCTGTGAAATATAAGCACTAACAGCGCAAAGAAGTGTGTTTGTCTCGTAGGAAACGCCGGTTCCTCTGGCAGGATTAGCTTGTGAGCGTGTGCAGCCGCCTTTCTCTCTCTTCTTTCTTTCATTGGACGTCCCTTTGTACCTAGACGCCTCATAGGTCGGTCGCTTCCTATAATTTTGTGAAGCTACATTTTTTTAGGAGGTTAGAGAATTGCAGTTCCACATCAGCGCCGTCTTCGTTGAATTAGCGAAAGCTCGTCCATACCCTGTTAATGGAAAAGACTTCTCATCTCTAGGAGAAAAAAAAAAAAAAAACAGCTCCTCTGTAGTGCTCCGTGGCTTTTTTTAAAGCTGATGAGCAAAGATGAACGTTTACGACATTTAGTCTGCACTATACCGTCCTTTTCATATTTGTGAGGGCACGAAGTCGTCCGTCGGTACCCATAGTATGTGATGAAACATGGTATTCGCTTTTCGACTCTTGTGGAAAGAGAAAGGAACACGAGGGTGGAGTTTAGTAGTGTGGTTTGCTGGGCCAATTGGTGCATGGTGAACGTATAGGGGGTACCAGCAAGTACAGACGCGAGCACAAGTAAAAGGAATGGACAATGCTGGTACCGTCCGTTGACCTTTACGTTCCTTTTACTTGTGCTCGCGTCTGTACTTGCTGGAACCCCCTAAACTGTCACAAGGGTGGAGGTTGTGTTTTCAGTACCTGCAGCTTCCCCGTGTCGTCATTCTCTAGTTAGGCGATTTTACTATTCTGTGCACTCCGAATCCGAAAGCACCAGTTCGCCCCTGCGGCGCTTCTGCGCATGCGCACGGGGCCCCTCGGTGTGTACAGTCTATAACCACGAACTTAATTCAAGGACCTCCGACCAGTTTGCATGCGTCAGCAGGTTTACTTTTTTTTTTTATTACGCCAGGGAAATAACATTCGTGATCAGTGTGTTGGCATACTGTAAGCAGCGAAAAAGAGTGTTCGACGGAAGCGCACCTGGCGTAAAAATTAAAAAAAAAAAAAGAAACGCTCGGCAAAAAGAAACGAAAACGAAGCTTTGGAACGTATGCGGTTACATGTTATTTTCTGTTTCTTGTTTGCTGGATGAAAAGCGCAAAAGACACGGTCGAGCACTCTTTCGCTGGGAACGTGCGCGCTCTTTTGATTGACAAGATCTGCTGTTATTTCCGCGCCGTTGGATTTCACTCGCCGTGGTGGCGTAGTGGCTATGGCTTCGCGCTACTAAGCCCGATTGCGCCGGGTCGAATCCCGGCCACGGCGGCCATATTTCTATGGGGGGAAAAATGCAGAAACGCCAATATATACCGTGCATTGGATGCACATTGAAGAACCCCAGGTGGTCAAACGTTATTTTGGAGTCCCCCACTACGGCGTGCCTCATAATCAAATCGTGGTTTTGGCACGTAAAACCCCAGAATTTGAATTTAAACTTTTGATTCCTCCGCTGAACCCCAAAACAGCTCGCACGTGCTGTACTGTATAGTTTACGTGTACCGGCCAGTGTGACATCTGTACATGTGTTATGTGCTGCGCATCACCGATGCACGCGTTGTTCGCTGTTCGACTTCTTTCCTCCCGTGCAGGGTACCAAACTGGACGTCCCTCGACTCCCACCTTTGCGCTTGCGCACGTGCTCGTTGAATTCCTCGTCGAGACAGCTCGTTTAATCATTTGTTTTTGGCGCCGGTGTTTGAAGACAAAAGCACGGACGTAATCATACACGCGCGCGCTCAGTTACGTGTAGGCATGCACGTTTGTATACACTCGACTGATGAAACGCAATATTGCGAGCGCTTGATCCGTGGTAGGCATCTCCACAATGCAAAGTCAGCGTGGTCCTTGAGATGGAGTTAGAACGCGCGAGTGAGTTATCTTCCACCACCAGTTAAGAAATAGTGCGTCAAAGAGCTCCTTTCAGGGCCAGCTTGTGTTCTAGGTTAAAGTTTTTTTAATCTCACGAGAGGCAAAAGCTGACGCATGCCGCGGAGGCAGAACAAGTGCTGCTACTAACTGAAATTTATTCTCAACATTTTATACCACTCGTACATTTGAAAGAGGACCTAATTAACAGTGACAAGGCGATGAAGTGACAGCGAGGCAATTGTAATGTTACAATGTGCGGTCCGGGAAGCTAATTTGATATATAGGCTCGTCCTTTCCCCGCTCTGTCAATTCTTTCTTTTGTGGCGTGCCGATAACATGACGCAGAGCTATCAACACGCGCCCACGCGGGGGATCACGGTGACGCGGACATTCTGAACGCTTTTTGGTGTCACCGGGCCGGATATTTACATTCGAGCTTCCACCGTGTGTACGCTCTGATTGGCGGCGGCAGATAGCGCAACCAGGCTATGCGCTTCCCGACGGCACCCTGGAGTAGAGTGCCTGCCGCTGCGGGGAAAATGAAGGAACGAATCAGCACATCCTAATGAAGTGCACAAGTTATTCACCCAGCGATACCCGAACAGCGTCCACCTTCCAGAAGCGCTGGGATTCAAAGCTGGGATTCAATTCATATAATTATTTCTCACGATGTTTTTACTATTTTATAAAAACCCTCCTCCCATGTAATGCCCCTGCGGGGGACTTAGAAGGTAATAAACTGAACTAATGGAAGCACTAGCTGGTCAGCAGGCGGTATAAACAAGATACGCTCAGAGTATTGGTGGGAGAAAAAAGGAAGAGGGTGAAGATTTTGATGATCCCGAGTCGTTACAGACATAGGTAACGCCACAATATAGAGATAGAGGTTTTAAGGAAGAAAGAAAAGATCAAGGATACAATGGGCAAAATACTAGACTGCGTGCTGTATGCATGTATACGGTCACGCTGTAATGACAGTGAAGAACCACAGTGGCGTAACACATGTCACGATTATATGAACCTGTGCCCATCAAAGCAAGTAGCACTCAACGCAATGATAGCGGCGAGCGCACTCGTCGATCGTCGAATTTGTCAAGGCTGTCGGCTTTTATACATGTCTCGTCGAAGGTTCCAGCGTAATCGCCGGTGCCCGCATGCCTTCCAGAAAGTACTACACGATTCGTGTCGCGCATACAATCTGATTACACAAAGTTCGGTGACAACAGACAACAGATAGAGCCAGCGATAACATTCGAGAAACTTCAGATACAGAAGGGCGCGTCGCGCTGAGCGATAACATTGCAACACGGATAGGCTCATAAAAGGAAACGTTCACCGGAAACAAACACAATTTATACGCCAGTCATTATAGTGACTCATTAGCACGCTAGTGCCTATTTGTCGCAGACCCATTACGAAGGGAATCATTATCATTACAGGAGCTGTGTACCATCGCGGAGGAAGCCGCAACGCTCGTTTCCAGTGATGTGTCCATGATGCAAGTGAACACTGATATTAATGGACGACCGCACGCCAAGTTTCGTCCTAGACGTCAGCGCTCGTTTCTCCCCTGGCGGAACGATTTCATCTCCAACGGGTGTAGGTTTCCGCCGCCGCTCCTCTTAAAGAATGGAAAACACTTCTGTTGTATGCGCTAGCAGTGGCCGAAGTTCACGCGTGCCGAGAAATTGAATATGTGCACGATGCATTGAACATGACCGGCGTTCATTCCCGCTTCACCACTGCACCGATCGATCGAGTTACTGGACGATACACGCCCGCGTCTTGGTCGCGCTGGCATTGCTGAAGCAGGAATGATTACTAAGACTTTCAGCTTCCGTCTTTTGAGCACTGTTAAAAAAATGGCCAAGCTGTCTACATTGCTGCCTCTATTCCATATTGTAGGGGACGTACTAGTTAAAGTTGATGTCGTACTTGTGCTATGCAGCGATATATTTTATTTCCGCACAGTGTCGATGGAAGTCCGTTGTCGCCATCAGAGACAACACGGATTTGTAGCAAACATATTGTGAAAAACTGAAAAAAATGATTTTAGCTCGTATGTGCCGCATCGTATGTGCTTACAATTTTTCCGGCGGCACATACGATGTCGTTTCCAATTACCTGCTCAACGTCACATACATGGTCAAACAGACGCTGCGCTTTCGCCGCATTGCAGTCATAAAAATAATTGTCAAGTGTACCGATCTTCTTAAAGGCAAATAGAAGCGTGTACAGTCTGTTTCACACTTAGGGGAAAACTCGGAACGTATTGCATCGCGATGCGGCAAGCAATGGAGTCGTGCGGCGGCAGCAGCTCGAGGAGGCGCAGACGCTCGAGGGGCGGGATCTTGAACGGCGTCGTCTGATACGGCGGCGCGCGCTGGCCGCATTGTCGGGAAACCTTCTACTGTCAGTTGCAGGGCGTCGATCTCATCGTTACTGCGTGAAATGAGCCGGTATTCTTTACTAAGCGTTGTGCAACGCCCACTGATACGCCTCGAAGGTAAGTAAGAGCTGCTGCCGCCGGCTGACTCAAGCGCTCGCCGTATCGCGATGCAATGCGCTCCGAGTTTTCCCCTAAATGTGTAACAGACTGTACATCGCCCATCGATTGAAATGTCCACGCGCACACACGTACGCACACACCGCACGCGGCACGAAACGTGCCCAAACACGCGCAGTGCAGGAGGCAATCAAGGCGGTGCGAACGAGAGGTGGGAGAGGGGTACCACCCGCTAATAGAAATTTGCTTCGCATGCGGCGCTCTCAACGCCGGCGCAGCAGCGCCGCTCTCGGTGCCGTACTTGTCCATACATCGCAGCCATAGGTACTGATGCGCATTTCGCGTATATACAGCGTACATTACGCGGTTCATTGTGTAAACATCGACAAGCTCCTGTGTTTAGCCGGTTGAGGGTCCAGCCTGGTACTCTGCAGAGCCGCGGCATGAATACAACATTCTCGTGAAGCCCGCTGTCAACTACGAGCCTCGTGTTGACGCTGCGCGCTGGAGACAAGCAGCTCACGCGCTCCCGGCCAGTGTCACCACTTTCTCCGCGCGTGACGCCTCTGTGCGCGGTAACCTTGCTCGCAGTGAAACGTGCTTTGGCAAAGTTCGTGCGGCTCGCTCTGCACCCAGCCGTCGCTTTTCAAGCCAGGCCCCGTATCTCGTTTTCGATAAACTTCTGTCGCAGGTGTGCGCATAGTTGTCCTGTCTGGGAAACGATCGAGATATCCGGGACGCCGCCTTTCGCTTGGCCAACACGCAGCGGAAGTGTGGTTCCTTTGGTGTGCTGCCGTGCGATACCTTGGCCATGTGGTCAAGTAATCGGAATGAACTCCTTGCGAGGCCGGGATGCGCTTTCCACGGTGTTTTTGCCTTTGGCAGTGTTGAGCCAGGTGAATGCGCTTTATCTATCTGGACCCGGCACGCGCCTGCGGTGTAGAAATCCGGGAGGGAAAGTCGGCAAACAGTCGGCCACAGCGCATGCAAGGGCGCGCAGCCGGCTCTCTCTCTCTCTCTCTCTCTCTCTCTCTCTCTCTGTGTGTGTGTGTGTGTGTGTGTGTGTGTGTGTGTGTGTGTGTGTGTGTGTGTGTGTGTGTGTGTGTGTGTGTGTGTGTGTGTGTGTGTGTGTGTGTGTGTGACGCTGTTGCTCTTTAGAACCGCTCTTTCAGCCACAAGCGCGCGGCTGCGCTGACAGAGCTTCTCACCACGGCGGTTAGCGTTTGTTTTCTGCTCCGTGTTGGACTATGAGGGCTCGCTTGGCGTTCTTGCTACAGCGTTCTGCGACTTCGTATAAGCCACACCTAATGACGTTACAGCGCCGTGCTATTCAATGCGGCCTCGAAACGTTGCGAAATCTTACAACGTAAATAAATTTCTTAGCCACGATCTCGGATGTCTTCTACGTCGTTACGACCCGCCGTGGTTGCTTAGTGGCTTTGGCGTTACGTTACGCTGCTAAGCACGAGGTCGCGAGATCAAATCCCGGCCGCGGCGGCCGTATTTCGATGGGGGCGAAATGTAAAAACACCCGTGTACCGTGCTTTGGGTGCACATTAAATAACCCCAGGTAGTCGAAATTAATCCGGAGTCCTCCACTACGGCGTGCCTCATAATCAGATCGTGGTTTTGGCTCATGAAAATCCAGAAATTAATATTATTATTATCCACGTCGTTAGGATGCGAGTGAGTGTTTTACATCGAATACGTGCTCTACGAGAGCAGCAGTGATCACCTAATTGATTTCGACCACCTTAGGTCCTTCAATGCGCTCCCACTGGAACGCGGCTACAGAATCAGACCCGTGACCTAGTGTTCGGCAGCTGATCCGCCTACACGCTATGGTTAGGCCACTGTAGCGGCACTGCGTTACGCGCTCGAGATTTCTCGCGGTTTGTCAGTGCTAAATTCGGACCCGCAATTTGCGCCGTAATGAGTGCACTATATGCTGTGCTGATATCTTATAGTGAACAGCTTCACCTATCTCGTGTATGTCTGATCCGTGGGGCAGAGCTGCACGCTGGTGGCGTATTGATTCCTTAAATCATGGCACATACAAGGGAGATTGGCCGCACAACGTCAAATCGGATGGCTACGAGTTGACTATTTCAAATAGCCAAATTTGAGAAAGAGTTACAGCAGAAACCATCTTCCATGAATATCTAAATCAGTGCGAATCTACCCTGCACGTACGTAGCGCGAAGCCCAAACAAAGTCACGTCCTCCCGGTGCTCGCTCGAGGACCGCCACATGTGCGTGCTGCGACACCCCGACGACGTACGATCGGAACCAGAGGCGGTCTCAGACGCTGCACGCCGCACCGAATTCGTCTTCGGCAAAGTGCTTTTGAAGCTACGCACCTGCGTCCCGCAAGTGCCGGTCCTCCAATGGACGCCGCTTGGTCTCGGCGGCATGGCCGTCCGCTTGCCGTGCCGCTGTCCTTCGGCCGTGCGCAGCTTCTCTGGTTCGCGCTCCATATCTCGTGGGCCCGTCGCTTCGCCACTTCGGTAAGCATTGCATGCTTCTGCAGTCTCTGCAGAGCCTTGCACTCTTCCGCTTGATACTTTCATCGAGGGCTCCGTTGTGACAGCAGGTAGAGACCTACGCGCAACATGGCTAGCGCAACCGAGCCACGTCTATTCGAGCGCGAACATCCCGTACCACCTTGAGGAGCATGGAGGTGCCAAGCCAGCAGCGGCGTGCGAGCGGACGCATGCGGGTGGGCTAGCATCGGCGACAGACGGCCTCGCGTTTGGCCAGCTTGGCTCTGAATACGCAGAGAAATGCTTCGCACTTAGAAGCGAGAAGAGAACGGTGTCTGATGAGGAGTTTTAACGAAATTTAACAAATAATAATTGAAAGAGCGTGCGCAAAAATCGCACCACAGAACCTCCCAAGAAACGTAAGGTGATCGATGCACCTATAAACTAATGAAGTTAATTTCAAATTACCCCATAGTTGCGATGTACAGCTCGAACAATAATAAATTTGGAACAGTCAAATTCGGCATGTCCACTCGACGCTCCTGTGCATTGGGCTTCTGTACATCGTCACGGTGGAGCAACCCCTCGTATACTTGGATTTTGCAAGTTCTGCCGCAGATTTGTTCAAAAAGCTCGATATCACGGCGTTTACCGTGGTTATTTTACATTACGGCCGAAACACGCTCAGTTTGTTTGATTTGGCAAATTTCTGACGCCGTTACACGAGCTGGTCGGAACATGTAGTTACTTGAAAAGGAAAAAAAAAAAAAGACACGACCGAAAGCACAGCCACGTATACACGCGCGCCTGCAGTTTTTCCTTGGCGCTTTGCTTTGCTTCTGGGATCATTATCTCCGAAGTACCGAGCCATTGTCTAGCCCTTTAACAATCCCCATATACTCGACAGAGACGCTACGCTCTTTTAATAGCAGCGTTACTTTCAGGGGAAGCTTAATCGTGTTGAGAGCTTTAAGTTGGGTGGGGAGTAAAGAGAAATAACTTGGGGTATAGGGCGCGTACGAAACAGCCAGCGTAGGCTGACGACCTTTTTTTTTTCGTTTTTTTTTTCTCAATTTAGCTTGAAGGCTGATTACAGGGGTTATGTTATACACTCGGTGTCTTGTTGGAAACAAAAGGAGTACATTTGTCTGCGGTCTGGACGGCATTGAATGGCGCCCGCGGCTTGTCGGCCGAGGTGAAGGCAACTCAGCCGTATGTGACCGTTAGTCGGTCTCTCGCAGTGAAATACGATGCAGCAGCCGTCGCGTATGCGTTCGCGCCTCGGTGTGCGCTGCATTCCACACACGGCTTTGGAAATGTTAGCTGATGCATGTCGGCGAGAATTTACTTGCATGCAGCGGAGACCCGACGCCATTGCAGTGTTTTTTGCACTTTGGCATACATGGCTGTCGGAGCGCATGCGCAGATAACGGTTCAGACGCGTGCAGTGTTTGCTATAGAAGTTTAAACTTGTGACCTCAGTCATCGGCGGTTACCTCAAGCTGCCTTTTCAGCTCTTCACTGTGCGTGCTATTAGGTTATCATTCCCATAAGTATAATGGCAGCAGTTATGTAGTAAACGCTAGCTTACAAGCGGCTGCGGGCTCAACAGTGTGGAACTCTGCGAGAAGTATGTCATTTGTCTCGAATAACCACAATTTGTTTCCTTACGACGGAAACGCCTAATTCCGTAAGGCCGTCTTTGTGTTGTAACACTCTGGTTCAATACACGGGTGCTCAGTCGCCTGCAAGTACATTCAGCGAGCGCGCTTTTATCCTCTTATAAAAGCGTTGTGGACAGCAATGTGCCGTGCACTGGAGGTGCCTTCTGACTTCCATGCAGATAAGGCTGGGGGGTTAGGAGGTGTGCACGTGTTAGAACAGTGTAGCATTCTTCCCCCATTTTCTACGTCACGCACATGCAAATTGACATTGCGCGCTAAGGCTGGCTTCGTTGATCTCACTCTCCTGTGACAGTAGCGATGGTTGCGCGCATTGGTTGCGATGCGACGTGATGAAAACCGCCGTAGACGGAGAAACGAGAGAGAACGCGCTCGTTTCCTCGTCTGCAGCGTTGTCGATCTTGTCGAGCGGAATTCGCAGACTTCCTCGCACGTCTCTCAATATGATCTCAGCGGTGTAGTCGTGCCTCCCCTCGTGCCGGCCTTGTGTTGGCGCGGGCCGATCATCGCCGTTCGGGAGGAACGCGGCCACGCAAATTACGAAGAGGAGGAGGCACATCGCGTCGCCGTCATGCGCGCGCGGGGGGCTCGAAAGTCGGTCAGGTCAGATGGGGGCCCGACTGGTTTTTCAAGATGGTTATACAACTACGGGCGGCCGCGGTTCGGTACAAGAGAAGCGACCCGCCGATCGGCGTTCTAGGCCGCGACGATGCAAGGCCGCCTCTGTGCTGTGCGCGCTCGTACGTGGCAGCCGCATGGCCACTCGAGTCGGCGTTTTATGGGCACTGCATCTCTCTCTCTCTCTCGTGTATCCGGCCTGTGCGTGCCTTGTCTCGAGCAGCTTCGACCTGAGGTCGCTGCTGTATGGCCGACTGTCTTGCAGCTGTGCACTCTCGAACGGACCGAGCGGTTTATCACTTTTTTTTTTTTTTCGCACGCTCAACGTTAGTAGCGCTGCACGGTGTGCGCAAAGCGGAGCGCGCGTGCGATCGCATTCGCCCCGGAACGTCCCTCGACGTGCGCGCATTGTGCGGTGGGCGTTCCGGCGATTTGCGCGTTTGTAGTGCGGCATCCCGTGGGCACAGCGAGTGCTTTGTCGCGATTCTGACTGTGCCGGGCGACGACGCTGTCGATTGATTCAACTTTCGATCACACACTTTTACACGCGCCGGGACATCCACCGCCGTCGCATCAACGTCCTGTCGAGTCGTGTGACCCTTCGAACGTTTCCACGGTTTTGGAAAGCGCGGTGCTTCGTGCATGACGGCTGCTCCGTTCTCACAATGGTCTCTATATTTGCGTCGCCAGTATCCGTGTGTTTCTTGGTGTTTGTTATCTTTAGCCGTGATTCAGGGTGTTGGAGGGGGGGGGGGAATGCAGGCACGTTATGTTGAGCGAAAGGGCACGATGTGCAGTTTGCATTGCCGTGTGTAATATATTGTATATTGTTAAACACTTGCATATTTTTGTACATGCCTTCAATACTTTCGGACTGAACCTGCTTTCCGTTGGTCGTTCGGACCAACATGATGACCTATGCGAACTAGAAGAAAGAAACAAACAAAAGAAAACAAAAACGAACAAACATTGTTAGTGTGTTGCAATATTTTTGTTGCACGTGGCTCCAGAATTGCGGCAACGACAGCTGAGTACACATCAGCAGCTATGCAAGGCACACTCTTTTTTCACGTGGGCGCACTATCACCTGAGGACCGACCTTAGCAGCCCAATATTGTTTCGCGTTATTGAAACAGGCGGCGGCTGCAGTGACCCCATTTAGTCATACGGTTGTGGGGTTTATTAATTGCCAGGCAGAATATGCCTTAGAATACGCGTTTTCAGTTTTCGCCGATTTGAATGCTCTCTTTTTAGCTTGCGAATGCTATTAGCATTTTCGCTTCTAGGGAAACAAAAAAGCATACCAATTGGACCTGGATTGGTAACCTCTGGAATTTCCAAAATTCCCCATGAGCCACGCATTGGTGAGGGAGGGAGTGAATTATAGGTGAAATTGGAGTGCACAATATTTTTTGGGAACGGTGGAATTTCTTGCCTATGTCAGCGCACCTTGCTCCTCCCGCCTCCAGGTGCGCTGACATATATAGCCTCGCTCGACCCCCTCGTCAACTTCGTGAGCAGTGCCGCCAAACTCCTAAGCTAAGGTCTATTCGATTCAGCCAAGTTTCTCTGCACCTTCTGCACCTATTCACGGTGCACTGCACCTAGACCCTCGATTCCCCAAGGTGCAGCAGTGCACCCTGCACCCCCGTGCTCGATTGAAAGGGGTGGAAGGCAAGGTGCCGCCGCTGTGCACTGCACCCTTTAACCTTGCAGCGAGTGGGTGCAGCCCGGCACCCCCTGCACTTTTTCGTTTGAGGTGCCGTGCACCTTTTTCTGAATCGAACAAACCACTAGTTCTCCCCTAAATAGGATAAAGAACCTCCCTGGATTTTTGAGGTACAATTGTTCAGCTCGTCAGTGATATTTAAGGTAAACTTTCCTTGTTATCCTAGTAGACTGGAAATTTATAGTTAAGATCTTTTTCCAAGTTCGGTTTTTTTTTATATAAATGTAGGTATAGTGAAGTCGCTTTACTCAGGCTGAAATGGTGTCGCAGTACAAGTTGTGCTAACTAGTGTTTTTCGTGCTAACAACACAGCCTCCTGCTTGAAACCAGAAGCGACCCGGCCGCCTTTTAATTGTCGTGCTCAGCGTATGTGTGTCCGCTTATGCCGAGATTTGCATCTGCAGCATACGTTTGTTTTCTCGGTTACAGCGCAATATTGCATTCAAAGGGCGCATAAATCGACAGCATATATCTGTGCCACATTATCGAGCCCAGGACATCTACACCTTGTCGTGTACTTGGCGAGAGGCGTTCACTATAGGCCACAGTACGACCACAAGTCATACTTCGCATGCTAGTGTAAAGGCAATTCGCGCTGACTGAAATCAAAACACGCCGTCACGTCAGCAGTTTCACGTATCGGTCATCGCGGCGTCGCAGCAGTGATTTCTGGTCTCTCTTTCCTTCGCGTCTCAGCGCACGTTTTCCCTAGATTTGGAAATTTATTTTCTAAACAAGACCTGAAATTCCTAAATCCAGGGAAATCTCCCTAGGGTTAGCAGCACTGCTCGTGAGTGACATCGACCGGGGCTCGGGGAGAGAAGGTCCCCCATGGGACTGGCCGTGCCCGAAGAAGTGTCCGGAGAGACGACTGCAATTGACCGACCGGAGCGGAATCGGCGGCTTTCAAGGCGACCGCGACATAACACCAAGCGACGACGGTCGCCAGAAGCCGCAGCACCAAGCCTATAGAGAGGCATCCGTTCAAATAAAGTTTTACTAACTCACACTATGTAAGTCCAGGTGAATGCCTAAGCTTATTGCTTGCCTGCCGGCTCATCAAGCATCCCAGAACCCGACGCTTCATGTTGGGAATACCCAATTAAACTTTTATTTTATTATCACTGTGTGTGTGTTTGTGTCGTGTTTGCGCTCGCGCGCCGGTGCGCCTCCGAGGTCGGTGGCACCGAGATGCGCGTGCGCGCTGGGAAGTGTCCGTATAGCACCTATGGGTAGGATGCTATAGATCTAGTGGGATCCCCCCTGTGTGAGTTAAGCGCAAATGAGCTTGAAGTGGATTGTAGTGGCCCTGCTTTCCCATTCAGTAAGAAAACATTTAGTAAAGCAATGAAGGGGGCTAGTTGGTGAACGTTCATGGTTATATTGCGCTCAGTTTTACAAACACGATACTAAGTCCACGTCCTGTCCTTCCTTAGTATCGTGTTTGTAAAACTGAGCGCAATATAACCATGAAGTAAGAAAACACGACGAGAAACTACCAATTTGGGGGTGATTCTTTCGGCACAGAACGTACGTCGCCCTTCCGTGCAGTGGAGGAGCCGTCAAATATCGGCGTTGAGGTAATTTTCACCGCCATTCTGTAGCGTTTGCAGTCCAGTTTTCTTTTTTTATCGCTCCTTCTCATCTCGGATTTCCACTTTTATTTTCCGATACGACGGGCGTTCTTGGAAGTCGCCTGCAAGGGGATCGCATTGTAGCGAAGAACTGTAAGTCCCGCGTTATTTCTAGAATGGGAAATTATACTGTAGACGCGGCACACGGAAAGAGTTGTCAAAAAGCCTATTATTCAAGCGATAAAGTTGTTTGGTCAGATCCGCAATGTGTGACCATATATGTAGCAACACAGCTCTAAGGGCTGTTGTGGACTATTTCAAGAGCACTGGACGAGACTCGAGACCTTAAGGAAGCCACGGTGTTACGCGGTTATACGCATTCCTTCCTCATCATATTTCATCACTGTGCAGAGCAGCAGGCCAGAGCATGCTAGCTCAGGCCGACCTCTTTCCTAAACTAATTTCTCTTCTTTGGCCAGTGCATGGTTTGACAGCACGCAATGCATTCACGTGCGTGTGAAGAGTGGGCCTCCGCTCGTTATAGAGGAAACAGCGTTTGTCAAGAGTACGCCCTTGCCAAGTTTCCAGCGCGTGCTCATACGCGTATACGACGTGCAAGAGCTCGTGGGCGTGTGAACGGCTGTCCCAGCCCCCTCTCCGGCTTTGGCCTCAAATTTTGCATCAGCAAGCAAAGACGTCGTTGTTTCTACTTAAGCGTGCTCTTCAGGCGTATGACGGTTACGGCTTAAACAATAGTTAACGGTAATTGTTCCGTCGAGTGATGCCAAGTCGCTCTTTGAAAAATGCTGGCTGCGGTCTATCTGTTATTTTTGCACGCGCCTCTACGTGCTCGTTTGCGTGTTGGTTTAGTTCCGCCGAGCCCTTTTCATGCGTCCCTGTACATGTGACCATGCTACTGTACACCACTGCGGTCACACCCTTTTGCACACGAAGGGAGTTTGTTGCCGCGGCACCGCCGCCATGGACAGGCTGCAAGCGGCGGCGCTGTGTAGCATCAATCACGCCTGGGCACCGCGTGCCATGGACCGCCGCGTGGGCGCATCTTGCGGGAAATAAACACGTGTCGCGTTTCGCACGTGCCCCGACTGGCGCCACCGAGGGGTGGCGTGTGCACCCCCGAAGCCCCCTGTAAAGCACGCGCACTGCGGCCGAATGGCTGATGGGGCGAGTCAACGCCCAGCTTCAGCCGGCCTGCTCGAGACCTCGTCGACAGGCTGAATGCGTGATACCGCGTGCATGGGACGACCGTATCGTCTTAACTCTACGGATTAACAATACATGCACTGGTGGATAACTTGCGTTAGTAAATAACTAGTAAAGGAAGTAACGGTCTTTATTATTATTATTATTATTATTATTATTCGGATCGAACCGACGACCTTTGGTTTTAATTAGGGCGATGTTAATTAAGACAGTTAATGTATAGGTAATTAAGGCACTCGAACCTACAGCCTTTGGTGGGAGAAAACAATAGGATTCAACGCATTCGAATGATAATTTCAAGTAATGAGTGTCTCGTGAGCGCGCAGGCTTTCGCCTTCATCCTCTTTAGCGTGCGCTAAAGTGGCTGTCTTAATAGCGTTTACATTTCTCGTAGTTCTTGTCTGCTGTAGGCTGCGAACGACGCCAACTGTCATGGAAACTATACGGATAACATGAGTGAATCCATCTGTCCTGAGTGCCGTTATCAACTTTGCTTTTGTTAGAGTATATGTGATAAACACGGTAGCTGTCATACCCGCATACTCCGCGCCTCACCTGCGGTGTCCCGTTGGTGGCTGGCCACCGTTTCCATGGGCATATATTCGCGCTAGGTTGCACGCTCAGGTGGTTGCACACCCGTGTGTGCAACCGAGCCCTAAAGGGAACGGTTTGAGCGAGTTGGTAATGAAGTGTAGGCAGCGCAAGAGAAGGAAGCGTAGGACGCAAGTGGAGTACCGGACACGCGCAGCGATCCGTGGGTTCGACCCCCTCGATCCTGTCCTTTTCTGGCGCTATGCCTATATGTGCACCCGGACTAGCCGTTAAAACTGTTAGCCGGCACGGACTGCCAGCGAATGTGGAACGTCGGTGGCTGATGTAAACACTCACGTATATCGAAGTATCAGGAACCCGCGTTCGCAGAAAAAGTACTTACCCTAAAATTGTTCGTAAGATGGCACCCAATCGTGATGTCGGGCCTTTTATTAGCGAAAGCTGCCGGCAAATGGAATGCATCACTTACGAACGAAAAAGTTTGTGTATTTGGCCCTGGATATCTGTAGCGTAATTGCTCTCTGCAGTGCGCATAAGAGTAAAAAAAGAAATCCGACGACACCTAAGCACTTCTCACGAGTTGTGAATGAAAGCATTGATGTCCAATTGAACGCCGCTGAGCCGTCATTCGAGTTATGAACTCCTCGCGGCCAGGCGAGCGCGTACGTTGATACGCTTGGCGCGTTTTGACTTGGCCTGGAGCAGTTCGAACGCAGGCGAGAGCTTGCCTGGATAACACAGGCCTCCGAGAGCGAGGGCGACGTGGCGGGGATGCCCTCTGCCCTCACGTGTTCTCCCCGCCCTGCTCCGTCGAGGCCCCAGCAAGCGCGAGCCTCGCGCGCTCGTGACGTGGCGTCGCAGCCAATGGGAAGCCAGGTGTCGTTTCGCTGCTACACACGCCGCCGATTTTTTTTTGCTCAATGGGCCATTCGACGCTTTCGCATTAAAGTAAAGAAACCTCCTCGTGGCGCCACAAAACTGCCACGAGGTCCATCGAAGGCTGTCTGTGATATAATCGCTGGGGAGTGGAAGCATGCAATATGCTAGTGGCGCATTTCCTTATGTTCGATCAGCGCAATCACCTCCTGAGAAGAAAAAGCGCTGATCCCCTTTCTCGAGGAAGTAGCCCAACGGCGTCGGATAGGCGGCGTCCTGCGTTTCGTGCGATAAATCGCGACTGTGTTTGCGAAAACTACGCGTGGTGCGCGCGCTCGCTTTCCCGGAACGATCGAAGCACGCTTAGCCGCGAAGAGATTTCATTAGGGATTGGCGCGCCGGGACTGAAGTGCGTCGTCGATGTCGTCGTTCCGGACTGTTCGTCGCCGAACGGATTAGCGTGCGCCCCGGAGAATTAAAATGTCGACGCTAAGCCCTTCTTCGAGGCCCGATCGATCGATCGCCTCCCCTTTCGGTCTCTGGGCGCTGTGCTGGGAAGATTGGATGAAAGCGCCGGTGGTGACGGTTGCATGATGCGAAAATTCTTCGCATTGCCCCCCCCCCCCTTTTTTTTTTTACTCACGAACTCTGGACGGTCATAATGGTTGGGCGACATGGGATATGTTTTATATGTAAGTTCTTTGGAACCCATCGGGTCAGCCTTGAACGCTCAAGTCTCTTCTCGTACTATATAACAGTGCTGGCAATCAGTGCTCGCGTTAGCGCGGCACATTCGGGCTTTCCAATTAGAGTTGTTTGTTGCAAAGATTGAATTGTTGTGCCATCTACTCCGTTATACGATTCTCTGCGCTGAGCGGCCTCACCCAGCTTACAAGTGCCGGTGCATACAATCGACACTTGGGTGAGTTGGTGACTAAACATTTTGGAACGCGACAGCGCAACGAATAGTGCAGACGACGAATGGTGTTAGTCTCTCTTCTTACTTGTTTGTGTATAGTGTCCTTTACAGTGGCATGTTTCGACATGCGATCCTGTGATGAAAGACCAAAATAGTGATAATTAATATACAGGCGTCGTTCCCACTCTACCAAGTATTTTTTTTTTCAACTTAAATCATCATTTCTGTTGTGGGTGTAGTTTGGTTCCGCTCTGCTTCAAAAGACAGTAAAAGAGAAACGCTTAAGCTGGACACTTGCGTAATACGATACGCAGGTCTGTGAGAACAGGATGGCCAGAAGGGACGGAAAAAACTAATGACAGCTGCCGATCTTACGCATCGGCTTACCGTGAGGTGATGAATTTTGACAGCATCTGCTCGTGACTATTTAAGTGTTGATAACTACTGCGTGGCCCTCGAGAGTAAGCAGTCTCTCAACGTGCTAACATTTGTCAACTTCTCCGCAGAAATAGGCTGAACACTGGGACTTGACGTGAAATCCGTAGGGCCATATCGATGTCATCGGCATAGCGATATGCGCTCGAAAAATCTTCTAGTGTAGAGTCTGGTCCTTTTTTTTTATCCTCCACTAGTATGTAACGTATCCTTCGCCAAAAAAGTGCAGATATAGCGGAAGGTTGCTCTATACGAGATTAAATCAATTCGCTACATCTTTAAAGGGACACTAAGAGCAAATACCAAGTCGACGTGGACTCTTAATGATACCATTCCAGAAGCCTCGCAGCGGCAGCGCTTGTTTAGTGCCAAGAGTTAGTTGACAAGAAAATCGCGTCTGAAGGTCCCGCACACCTTTAGCACAATCGCCCACCCCCGAGCGGGGAGTGGCGACGTTGCATATGCGATCACCGCTAGAGTGTGCTAGTACACTCTAATTACCGCTCTTTACTGCCGTCGCTGAATAGAACGTCTCCCGACAGACGGCGCTACGGATTTTTTGCGCAAAGCGCAAACGCGCGGCCATGGAGAAACCGAGCCAAGATAGAGCGTTGGATTCGCCGCTGCAGCTGCTCTTGGTCAGGTGGCGCGGACCGTTCCGGAGTCCTGCGACGTTACATAGACGTGACATTATCTGCTACTTGCAGTTTGTGTGCATTTCGCGAGCCAGCAAAACTAGAGGAGCACTACGCGATAACAAAACTACTGAAACGCAAAAGAACAGCCGGCGGAGAGTGGAGAAAACGAAACCTTTCGACCGTCCTTGTCGTTATAAGGGGTGACGTGAATGAGTTCTTTTTTATTTTTATTGCGATCGCAATTATATAGACACTCCAGGCGCATTTCTGACGCCACCGTCGCCTTGAGGTTCCTTATAAAGTCCAAGGGCGACAAAATCGCCCCGCGCCGTATGCTGTATGTGCGAGTGAAAGCGTGCGAGGGTGAGCCGGCAATCGCGGTACCGGGGGGAGGAAGGGCAGACAGGGGGGGGGGGGGCGTTGTACTCCGGACGGCCCGGGCGGTCGCGCGCGGCCGCCCGGGCCACTGTATCTTGAAAGCCAGCTGCGACGGTGACACAGTCCGCCGCGCACTCTGTTTCCCCGGCTTAGTTCGTGTTGATGAGAGATGCAGCACGAAGGTAAATTCGCTCGCTGCTGCTGCCGCGCCTCCTCACTCCAGCGTTTTGTCAGCGAGTTTCCGCCGTTATCGAGTGAGATGTGTGTTAATTTAGTTAGTATGCTTAGTATGGTCATGCGGCTGTGTTCTGACCAGTTAAATGTTTCTTTAGAGCCAAGGGAAATCGAGCGAGCGCATCGCCTTGGTCGATACATCCCCGGTCGTAACCAGGCCATCATTGCCAAACTTCCCTGCTTTAAAACAAAAGAATCCATCTTGTCGAATGGCCGCAAGCTTAAAAACACTTCATACAGCATGGGTGAGGATTTTTCTAAGCCGGTACAGAACGCGCGAAAACATCTTGTCGCTTACGCACGAAGCCAATCAGTTCCTTTTTCTCTTCGCTTTAAAAGATTATTCATAGGTTCAAAACGCTATACATTTTTGATCCAGCTTCCCAATCCGTGAAAGAACTATAGCTATCGCGTTGTCACCAGCATTCGTCCCGACGTGCTCTGCCTGTCCCCCGATAACCTTTTTCAATCTCTGTTATTTTTACTAACATAAGAAGCTTTCTTCCGAAAAGACAAGTATCAGATCTAGTATCTTCGTCTGGCAGTGACCTACTTATACTAACTGAAACATGGCTTACCAATGATATAACTGACGGTGAAGTTCCGAGTGAACTACCGAATTTAGATGTTTTTCGTAAAGATAGGCAGGGTACTCGGGGCGGTGGCGTTCTTATCGCAGCAAAAAAACATCTAATGTGCTCCACAGTTAATGTGGCCACTGACCTAGAAGTTGTATGGCTTATCATTCGCGCTAATCCGCAGCTACTACTTCTTGGCGTCTGTTATCGTCCCCCCAACACTAATCCTGACTTCCCCCGCCATCTGAATAACACCTTGAACCAATTAACAAAAAAATTCCCGAACGCTTGCATCTTGCTCTTTGGGGATTTCAATTACCCACATATCGATTGGTCATATTATTCTAGCACAGTTACTAGCACGACCGGAGCTAGAGAATTCTTAGATATCTGCCTTAATTTTAACCTCTCCCAGATGATAACAGAGCCAACGCGTGCAACTCATGGCTCGGCTAACATACTAGACCTCATACTAACCACTCACCCTGAAAGCATGTCCTCCATTAGCTACCTACGCGAAATAAGTGATCACAAAGTAATCCACGCTGTTTTCTCATTTTCACCTACAGTACGTCGTTCAGATCAGAAAACAATCCGCCTGTATGAAAAAGGGAATTATACCACCATAAACAGCGAACTAATCGCATTCTATCAATCATTTGAATTAGGTTTTGAAAATCGCTCAATACAAGAAAACTGGTTACTCTTCCAAAATAAGATGACTAACCTCGCTGCGCAGTTTATACCAACCATCTTACTTCGCTCTAATCGCAATAAACCATGGTTCACTAACGCACTAAAAAAACTGGAAAACAAAAGGGAACGTCAATTTCGCTTCGCTAAACTGAGGCCAAGCCCTAGCTCCTGGGAAAAATACTACGTATCTGAACCCCGCCTACCTGATAGCTATCCGGCAACAGAAGCACTCATCTTTTCATTCAGACCTACCCCGCATGCTCAGCAGTAACCCCAAAAAATTTTGGCAGGTTATCAATCCCCAGTCATCCCCTGGTGTCAGAATTTCGAAAGATGGTGAAATCTTACCTGATGTTGACTGTGCAAAAATGTTTAACAATGCACTTTCATCTGTGTTCACTACCGAACCACACGTGCCTCTTCCTGTTTTCACTGTTGCTCTCATGGCTTCAATGCCGGATATTATTTTTTCGCCAGATGGAATATCCGCACTAATTGATAATCATAAATTATCTTCATCAGCTGGTGTTGACGATATCACGTCAAAGCTTTTAAAAAACACGAAGCGCATCTCTGCCATGTATTTAACCCTGCTGTATTCCCAATCACTATCATCAGGCACGCTTCCTAAAGAGTGGAAAAAGAGCAAGGTCGTTCCAGTCTACAAATCAGGTAACCGTAATTCACCCTTAAATTATCGTCCAATATCCATAACTAGTATCCTTTGCAAAATAATGGAACACGTCATATACTCACACGTAATGAATTTCCTAGACAGTAATAACTTTTTTCATCCGTCGCAACATGGCTTCCGTAAAGGGCTGTCATGTGACACTCAATTAGCTACATTTCTTCATGACCTACACTCAAATCTCGATACTAACACTGT
The DNA here is from genome assembly GCF_050947875.1 of Dermacentor variabilis. NCBI lineage: Eukaryota > Metazoa > Arthropoda > Arachnida > Ixodida > Ixodidae > Dermacentor > Dermacentor variabilis. Next base: position 29,054,778 of record NW_027460280.1, read on the forward strand.
GACCGATATAATTTTTCTTGACTTTGCAAAGGCGTTTGATAAAGTAGCTCATCAACGCTTATTATTAAAACTTTCTCGCTTGAACTTCCACCCCAATGACCTAGCATGGATAAAAGAATTTCTTAGTAACCTATCACAGTCCGTCAGTGTTAACAATACTACCTCAGAATTTCTTCCCGTAACATCAGGCGTACCCCAAGGTTCAGTCTTAGGTCCCCTCCTGTTCCTAATATACATTAACGATCTTCCATTGCATGTTTCCTCTCAGATTCGTATGTTTGCTGATGATTGCGTTGTCTATCGAACTATCACTAATAGTAATGACTGCATTTATCTTCAATATGACCTGAATAACATTACAGCCTGGTGTGATCAATGGTTAATGGTGCTAAACAATAATAAATGTAAATCTATGTCAATTTCCCGCAGCCGTAATCGGCATGACTTTATCTACACAATTAATGACATGCCAATCGACACTGTAAACTCTATTAAGTACCTAGGCATTACGATCACGCATGATTTAAACTGGTGCTCGCATATAACTAACATCATATCATCTGCTAACAAAACCTTGGGATTTCTGAAACGCAATCTCCGCAACGCTCCTCAACAAGTAAAACTACTAGCATATAAAACACTGGTTAGGCCAAAACTCGAATACGCATCACCCGTATGGCATCCTCACCAGATTTACCGCAGCAACGCATTAGAATCCATACAGAACCGCGCCGTAAGATACATTCACTCGACATACTCATATGATATCAGCGTATCGCCATTAAAAGTAGAGTCTGGTTTGGACACACTAGCGCACCGTCGCCGTATCGCGAGCTTATCATTATTCCATAAATTCTTCACCAGCTCGCTTCGCCACGCACCTTACATTGTACCACCTTCACGCATATCGCTGCGCACAGGCCACCCACTAAATGTTACTCGCCCTAGCGCGCGCACTGTCACCTGCTCGTCGTCATTTTTTCATCGTACAGCTAAAGACTGGAACGGCCTTCCCCACCACGTCGCTGCCATCGCCACCTCATCTGCCTTCGTGGATGAAGTAACGAGTATTCTGTCTTTAAAATAAGATAGTGGGCAACCTCCTGTATTTTTGTACCACCCGGGGTATTACATAAGGGTATGTAATACCCCGCAAGGGGTCTTTAAGGTAATAAAATGAAATGAAATGCTTATGTTTACAAGTTTATACGGCCGATAAAGTTACTATCTTTACTGCGTAAAGCTGTCCACGAATTTGCTATCGCAATCGATGCTTCGCCTTTCGGGTGAGACTGACTTTTTCTTTAAATGTGTAAGCATTTTTCTATGGCTACCCAACGAGGAAACCCGTCCCTCCATCCCTCACGTAAGACGATAGCTTTCAAGATGGGGCCCACAGCATCGAGCGAATTGGCCTTAGTGCGGCCTCTCGCTTCAACGCGAACTAAGCGGCAAGAACACAGAGAACCGCGCCATACGCAGCCGCCGCCGGAGCGTGGTTGGTAACGGTTGATAATGGTTCGACGCGGATGGAAGGCGCTAAAGGGCGATTACGGCTTGTAATGATCGGAACGTCATCAGTTCACCTGGCTGCGCCATGTGCAGTAGTTTGCTTGCGTCATCAATTCACCTTGCGCCGCCGTCCGCAGCAGTTTGTGTCGCCGCAGTGCTGTCGTTTGTACTGGTCCGATCAAGTTTCGTAACATTGATAATGACACCGGGCTGCGTTTGAATGAGCAAGTGGCACAATGTTTATGCATACTTATACAACTCCCAGAGAAGCTTTTGCGTTAATTTTTTCAAAACAAATAGAACCGGACAAGTGGCTTCTTCTTTCTTATTATAATGGAATACAGTGACCTTTTTATTACGAGTGGTTGAGTACTAGTGACATAACTATAATGAGTAGTGCTTTCGTCATCGGGTTTAATGTCCCGGGGGATTCTGTAATCGTGTCCTGCACTTACCTAAATTTTTCGATTACTAAAGCTCCGTAGGCGATAATATTGACACCTTGGACGTTCTCGAGCACTAATATTTCTACTTTAGCTTGACTTAATATTTGCCTTTAGTGATTCTTTGAGCTAGCAGAAACATGCCGGCTCCATCGTTGTCAGTGAATCAGCCCGCGGTCGTTTTTGAGTTGCTGATATATGTTCTCCGTTGTCTGTCGAAGCACCGTTCGCATGGAAGGGACCGCTTTTTTTTTTTTTTTCGCGGTATAGCGCGCGCAATTCGCGTATCACAGTTGCATGGATCGGTGAGCGCTATACGGACGCAGCTACCGCTGCCCAACGACCAACAAAGCCGTTTTGGGCCACATATAAAACCGATTGAAATAACTTTTTTTTGTGTGGGATATGTACATGACCGCTCACGTTGCGCTTACATGTAGGCCGACGGCCCACCGTTTGACTCAGTGGCTATGGCGTTCTGATGCTGAGCGCGATCTCACGGGTTCGATTTCCCGCCGCGTTCCGATGGTGGCGGAATACAAGAAGGCTCTTGTACCGACCCATATTGGTGCGTGTGAAAAAGAACGCAAGTGGTCAAAATTAATTCGCAGCCCCACCCCCTCCCCCACATACAGCTTCTGTTAATAGTTTGTTACGCATATGTTAATGGCCAGCACATTTGCGTAAGTTTTCTCAGCGGGACGTTTTCACAATGTCTATTTCTGGCTGATTTCTTTGCAAAAGTGTGTGGATCAGCTGCCAGCTGAAAAGACGGAAGTAGGAAACAATGCACTGGCGGGGTGGTGTCGTGTCTTTTGTGCTTTTATGTGTATGGACACAAGAGAAACCGGACGCATTCAAGAAGGATGCATTGGTGCTTCCAGTCTTTGTTTCTTTTCCTTTCTTCTTTCTATCTTTTTAGTGCTGCTACTCTTTGCGTACCAAAATCCCACGGGACCGCCTTCTGTGTCATGAAAGGCACACTCCAGAGAAACGAAACCGAAACTGGTTCGTAGAACAGCTACTGTAGCAAATTATTTAGGACGCTCTGAGACGTTCCAGTATCTTTTTCCGAGGTTTCGACGGCCAAGAGTGTTGAATGCAAAGCCCGGGTGAGCCCGACTTCCGAATCGATCCCGTCTCGTCCAGAGTAAAGGAATCCGTTAATATAATGCTGTGCGGCAAGCAACAGTTGAGTTGGACGCCACTGAAACCTCAGTGCCTGTCTCGCGTAGTATCCCACGTAATCATCGCTTGATTAACCAGAGAATTGAGACTTTGCATTCAGCGCCTGATTTATTGGGCACCAATGCTTAACACGCTTTTTATTTTATTGCAATCTTAACGCCGACCATGGTGCTTTGTAACAAGACGATGCTAACGGTTAGGGCTTGCAACCGACTATGTTGCACGTTGGAAACCTTGGGAACGTATGACAAAAGATCATTTAGATGGTCGCTACGCTTGTCTTGCAAGCGCACAAAGCCTTATCGCCATGTCTCTCACAGTGCATTTTCTTGAAGAAAGGGGGTTAACCGAGGGGCCCGATTTTTATTAGTCATATCATGAGAAGCCAACAAACACTGACACCAAGGACAACATAGGGGAAATTACTTGTGCTTAATAAATGGAATGAAGAAACGATAAATTAATGGAAATTAAAGTGGATGAAAAAACAACTTGCCGCAGGTGGGAACCGAACCCAAAACCTTCGCATTTCGCGTGCGATGCTCTACCAATTGAGCTACCGCGGCGCTGTTTCCCCATCCGCTTTCATAGATATTTATGTGTACTAGTAAACCCTGGGAGTGTTAGCCAGCACCACCACTCACCGACCTTGGCTTATCCACTCACACCACTCACAGACCTTGGCCAAGGTCGGTGAGTGGTGGTGCTGGCTAACACTCCCAGGGTTTACTAGTACACATAAATATCTATGAAAGCGGATGGGGAAACAGCGCCGCGGTAGCTCAATTGGTAGAGCATCGCACGCGAAATGCGAAGGTTTTGGGTTCGGTTCCCACCTGCGGAAAGTTGTTTTTTCATCCACTTTAATTTCCATTAATTGATCGTTTCTTCATTCCATTTATTAAGCACAAGTAATTTCCCCTATGTTGTCCTTGGTGTCAGTGTTTGTTGGCTTCTCATGATAGTGCATTTTCTTGTCACTTAAGCTTAAGGTGCGTTGCTAACATACAGGGATCAGACAAACTATCAGGAACAGTTTAATAACCAATCCCTCAATTTGGACCCCTCCTTTGGCAGCTACAAAAACAATATAGTTGTTCCATGTACCAGAAGCAATACAAGCTTTGCACAGCCCGCACAAGCATTTGGAGCCATTTCTACTCGGCAAGAGCCACAAACTCATTCCGTAGTGCAGGCGGCGAAAAACTGCTCCTTCACGATCCTCCATTCAGGACGACAACGGCTCAATATTATTGAAGTGATGGGCTGCACCGGTCATGACATGTAGAGGATGTCCCAGCTAACTTTAGCCAGAGTTTAGAAATATGCGAATGCCACGTAGCTGGACAGAACCAAGGTAATGTTTTTTTGCCGTCGCTTGGAGATACTCAGGTTATCTTTTTCATACTGCTTAAATACATAATTAGTACTAATTGGTTCATCAACTTCTCAAACATAATAATTCGATGAAAAGTGTAAATGAGAAAACTGTAAAGCGACATGAAAAACTCCCGATATAGCTTTCTGTTGTTCAATATGTTGTTTCTGTTGTCCTGACGCAGCTAGGCTTCAAAACTTTAGTGCGCTTGGTTTTCTAGTATGGCGCTATCGTGTCATTCTGGAAGACCAAGCCTTGCATCTCCGGTCCGCATATCGCTTCATTCTGGAAGACAAAACCTTGCATCTCCTTTCCACATATCGTGTCATTCTGAAACACCAAGCCTTGCATCTCTGGCCCACGTTCTCAAGTCCTTACCTCGTAGCAGCCAACGCTATGTCGAAGCTGTGCGACAGTGTACTGCCTTCATGATCGGCCCAGGCCGAACCGGTTTCTTCGCCGGAGTACAAGTGTCATTGTCGTTTTAACATACACTACAGAACATAGTCATAGGTACCTACACAATTCTATAACACTTAGTCGCAGGTGACGTCAAAATCCGGAATTCTCAGGCGTATGCCCGTCCAGTACCTATAACCCAGTCGGCATGTCGTAAACTGCCGTCGAATGCGGACGCCGTCATAACATCGTCGTCACCGTCGTCGACGCGTCTTGATGCTATTCACACCTTCGCGTTACACACACAAATTTTCGCCTGATACAAACACGCTGGTCCACCTGGTAATGCGGAGTTCCAATTGATGCTTGGTAGGCAGGTGTAGCTGCAAAACGCTTTACATAAAATCGACTCCCACAGTGCGTGAAATCGGCATAATTTTTTCATGACATCGTTTTTTTTTCTCCATATTGTTACGAATGATGTTTATTTACAGGGTGAAACGGTGAAACGAGGTCCGAGAGGGAAGCTACAGGCCAGGCCCAGCCGACGCAGAGTACCGCGAGGTCACGCGCGCACACTCTACTTCGTCTTTCTCTGCCTCAGCCGCAGCCGCGCAGTGCTGCGACATTTTCCCCGGGGGCAGACGAAGCTCGCCGAGCGAGTTAAAGGGACCTGTGATGGCACTGCTTGAGTCTGGCCACGTGAACAACTTGCGTCGCCCGTGAACGCCGATTACTTGCCGTCACTTTGGCGACGACATAGTTCACATCGCTCAAGCGGTTGAGTATAACGAATGGTCCGGTGTAAGTGGCGAGAAACTTGCGGTACAATCCCTTTTTGCGAACAGGTGTCCACAACCAAACATAATCACCGGGAGTAAAACTGACGGGGAGATGCCGCGCATCATAGCGAATCTTGCTGTTGCCTTGTGAGGACAGCGTCCTAAGATGCGCCAGTCGACGTGCTTCCTCAGCACGACACAGAGTTTGGGCGATGGAAGGATCCTGTTGGCACGATAAAGGTAGAATAGTGTCCAGAAAGCTCTGGGGTGCGCGGGCGTACAGCAAAAAGAACGGCGCATATCCAGTAACTTCGTGCTTGGCACTATTGTACGCGTACGTTACAAAAGGTAAGACGGCGTCCCAATTCTTGTGGTCAGCAGCGACATACATTGATAACATGTTGGTAAGGGTTCGATTCGTCCGCTCCGTGAGGCCATTGGTTTGCGGGTGGTAAGGAGTGGCATGACGATATGCAGAACCACAAAGCCGCAAAAGTTCTTCAACGACGTCGGCGGTGAATTGCCGTCCACGGTCACTGATGACAACACGGGGAGCGCCGTGACGGAGTATGACGTGATGCAACAAAAATGAAGAGACATCTGCTGCAGTGGCAGATGGAAGTGCCGCCGTTTCCGTGTAGCGAGTAAGATAATCTACGCATACTATAATCCAGCGGTAGCCAGCTGACGTCTTTGGGAGCGGGCCAAGCAAGTCGATGCCCACTTTTTCAAAGGTTAACGTCGGTGGCTTAATTGGTTGTAAAAAGCCTGCTGGGGCCGTCGTCGTTTGCTTGTGGCGCTGGCAAACAGTACAGCTGGCGACATACTGTTTCGTTGTTTTCCAGAGCTTGGGCCAGAAAAATCTCTGTCTAAGTCGGTGTAGTGTGCGTGTAAAGCCAAGGTGCCCGGACGTGATATCGTCATGCATACAACGAAGGACAGCCGCGCGCAGGTTTTCGGGCACAACTAGAAGCAATGGGGGACCATCAGCCGAGTAATTTTTTTTGTACAGCAAACCATTACGAAAAGTAAACGGTGTTGTTCCTGCGGGCTCACGTGCAGCTGCCCGTAGGGATTTCAAGGTAGGGTCGCAACGTTGCTCGCTCTCGAAGGTACGCAGGTCTGGAAAGTCGGAAGAGATGGAAACTAGGTAGTCGTCGAAGTCATCATCCTCAGCTTTAGTGTGCGGCGAAGGGAGACGGGAGAGGCAATCAGCATCCGTGTGACAGCGTCCGCTCTTGTAGTTAACGGAGAAGCTGTACTCTTGAAGGCGCAAAGCCCAGCGGGCCAACCGGCCAGACGGGTCACGCAGCCCAACCAGCCAACAGAGTGAATGATGGTCAGTCACTATCGTGAATGCGCGGCCATGTAGATAGGGACGGAACTTCTGAATGGCGAAGACGACTGCTAGGCACTCGAGTTCAGTAACGGTGTAGTTTGTCTCCGCTTTTGTAAGTGCCCGACTAGCGTAGGCAATGACAAGCTCACGGCCATCGCAGAGTCGAACAAGCACAGCACCAACACCCGCACCGCTGGCGTCAGTGTGCAGCTCAGTTGACGCCTCCGGATCAAAATGCCGCAGTACCGGTCCAGAAGTCAACAAAAATTTCAGCTGTTGAAACGCCGACTCGCAGTCAGCAGTCCACAAGTATGGGGTGTCTTTGTGAAGGAGAGACGTGAGGGGAGAGGCAAGCTGTGCGAAATTCTTGATAAAACGTCGGAAATATGAACAAAGGCCCAAAAAGCTTCGCAGATCTTTCACCGTTTGTGGCTGTTGGAAGTCGCGAACCGCTGCTATCTTTTCAGGGTCTGGTCGTATGCCGTCTTTGTCGACCAGAAAGCCTAGTACGAGGGCTTGACGCTCACCGAAATGACATTTCTTCGAGTTTAAAATAAGGCCAGCTTGCTGGATACAGTCAAGAACGATCGCCAGGCGCTGATTGTGCTCGTGAAATGTCCGGCCGTAGATAATGACGTCGTCTAAATAGCACATGCAAATTTCCCATTTGAGTCCGCGGAGCACGGTATCCATAAATCGCTCGAATGTCGCTGGAGCGTTGCATAAGCCAAAGGGCATAACGTTGAATTCAAAGAGACCGTCAGGTGTCACGAAGGCTGTCTTCTCCTTGTCTGAGGGGTGCATGGGAATTTGCCAATATCCTGACCGCAAATCAACAGAAGAGAAATACGACGCGGAGTGGAGGCAGTCGACGGCGTCATCTATTCGTGGTAGGGGGTACACGTCTTTCTTTGTGACGGTGTTTAGGCGGCGATAGTCCACACAAAATCTCCATGAGTTGTCTTTTCTCTTGACTAGGATCACAGGAGCAGCCCAAGGGCTAGATGATTTCTGGATCACTCCTTTCTGTAACATTTCTTCGACCTGCTCGGCGATGACTTTTCTCTCTGAAGGTGAAACGCGGTAGGGCTTCTGACGAATTGGCGTTGCTTGCCCTGTATGGATGCGGTGTTGCATACGAGACGCCGGTGGTGTATGGGACGCTCGTTGGCCTTGAGCAAAATCAAACACTGTGGCGTAGCGAGCGAGCACAGCTTCCAGCAGACACTGCTCACTAGAAGACAGCGACTTGTCAATCATGCGCTTAAAGTCAGCAGAATTATCATAGATGGAGTCGGGGTTGGATTTTTTTTCGGCAGTTGACATTTCGACCGTTCCGACGCTGACAATGGCTTGTTCATCAAAACTTGCCAGTTTAAGTCCTAGCGGCAATGTTATAGATTGGGTTGAAACGTTCACTGTCCACAAACGAGTACAACCATCAGTGGTAACCACGAGGGAGCGAGGGACTATCGCATTTTTCTTGAGCGCGTTGTTATAATCGGGCTCGGCTAAACCACAACAAGAACCTGTACGAGGGCGAGAAGTAGTGACAGGTACAAACATTGCAGTCTTAGGGGGCAAACACACATCTTGTGACACGGTGAGAACATCGGCGGCATCACTGGTGCTATCTGTCATTGAAGTTCGCGCGTCGCGGCGAAGAGAAATCGCGCCACTTCCACAATCCAAAGTTGCCCCCCACTCACGCAAGAAATCAATTCCTAAAATGATGTCATGCGTTGTACGTGCAAGCACAGTAAATTCACTTCTAAATGTCTGCTCCCCTATCATAACTGAAACAGAACAGACCCCAAGTGGGCGTAACATTTCCCCGCCAACTCCACGAAAGGTAGCGTTCCGATCCCAAGAAAACATAACTTTTTGTCCAAGACGATTTTTGAAGGACAGGCTCATAACAGAAACTGCCGCCCCAGTGTCAACTAAAGCAAAAGCACTCACATTGTCAACTAAAACGCACACTTTGTTTTTAAACAATTTTACACAAGGGGGTCTTGATGAAGATGAACATATTGCGGCCTCACCCCCGTCGGTCGCACCAGCTAGTTTCCCAGCGGCGGCGGTGATAACGAGCGACGACGAGGTGATGGAGAGCGTCGTTGTCGTGTCGGTGGTGGTGTCAGGCTGCGATCGGAAACGGGGGAGTCACTGCGGTTTGCGCGTCCCTGCTGATGTGGGGTCTCACAGGTGCGCTTGGGACAAAGGAACGACAACACCGTAATGCAAACAATCAAAAGGGCATTTATTGCACTCTTATACACTAATGGCTGCCAGCCGAATTACTATACACATAGAACATCCCGATGGGCACGCGACAAATCGAAGACGTCAGACTCGCCGCGACCAGATAGCAAGTGAATATGTTCGGCGCCATGCTGGACATCATCGCCTTATCGTTTGCGTGTATGATGACACGAACGGTGGCGCGTTCGAACGATCGTGCTCGTCCATTCCGGTGTCCTGCTCTTAAGCCTTTCGCAGCACGGTTCCGCGAACGGTGGGCGAGCGCGCTAATTGTCCACGTGGCTCACCGACTACAAGCCAAAAGAGGAAGAGCTAACTCCGCTTCGCGCCGGATAACCCCGCCTTTAGGTGGCGTTAGTAGCGCAACACTCGCGCAATCTCTCGTGATATGCTGCAACCACGCCGACCGCCGCCTGCGCTTAGCTACGTGGGAAAGCCGGATTACAGGAGACGCGAGAGTCATGCGGGGAAAACAACAGGGGACGTCTGAGTGTCGAGCGTCCCCACAGTGAACAGTATACTGTACTCGGCGTTCTGAATTCACAGCAGCCACAGTCACATAGCGTGGGTGGATCTTGCCGTAGGGCAATCTATTCGGTCGCTATTCGTAGTCCGGAGCTGTTGCATAGGCAAGGACGCTTATGGGTAAGAAGGGTAACGAAACACACGCGACGAAGCGCATTATGTTCTGCTCTGGAGGCGTATGGCCAACACGCGGCTGAGAGCGGCCGCGATCTGCGATGAGTACAGTCTAGGTGCGCTGAAGGCTGATAGCTTTGTGTGCGCTGTGTTTCTCCGCTTAGTTCGCGTTCAAATGAGAGGCAACACGAAGGTCATTTAGCTCGCTGCTGCTGCCGCTCTTCACGCCAGCGTTTTGACAGCGAGTGTCCGCAGTCATCGAGTGAGATGTGTGTGTTTGGTTGTGCGCGCCTGACACTATGCTTGTTAATTTAGTTAGTAAGCGAACGTTTACGATTTTATACGGCTGATAAAACTACTATCCTTACTTCGTATAACTGTCGAATAATTTGCTATCGTAATGGATGCGTCGCCGTTCGGGCGAGACTGCGACATTTTGTAAAAACGGAACAACATTTCGGGTCGTTTCTACCGTCTGCCTACGCGTGCATAAACGCTCTCGTTGAAATGGCATTCCTGTGGCGGATGCCGCTACCTTAGTGTCGGAGTGGGTGTCGCATATGCGCGGAGCATCTCGTCATGTGAAGCTGTTCGCGTTCGTCCGACCGATCGGCTTCGACGGAAAAAGGATGCCCCAGCTGCGTCTGTTTCATTGTTTCCAGTGAAAACGTGCTAGAAGTTAAAAGAAAAAAAAAGTGCTTCGAAGCTGCATTTTTATTGGTGCAGCTCCTGTCTCCAGGCGCCTGCAGCAAGTGTTTATACTTCACGGCTCTTCGATTTCATCACGTTGAGTGCAAATTTGTGGGAACTTCGGTGGTTGCTGCTTGCATTCCAAGTCTCTCTCTCTCTCTCTCCCAGTATCTCGCTCACTCTCTCTGTGTCGAATTGGGGTACAGTTCGCTGTGTGGCACACGGCTAGGCTGCTCGTCGCCGCCATGCTGTTTTCCTGCCGCGTAGGGGGGAAGCGGCTGCTGCCGTCGCCTCCTCTCTTGCTGCTTTAGTCGTCGCCGCTCAGTCTGTCATCGATTTCTGTGTTGGGGAGGGGAGGGACGCTTTTCTTTCTCCGTTTCCCCTTTTGCCGGAGAGCAGCACGTTAGGAGTCCTTGTGACACAAGCGTTGCCGCGATTCGCTGAGAAAAAGAAAGGGTTGAGGCGCCGCGTTTGGCTTGGCGCGTGTTTGGATCTCGCTGCGGCTCTGCTGCTCTGTCCGTCGCGAGGTCGGCGCTTTGTGCACGCTCGGCCTTTCGCTCGGCCTCGGGGAACAGGCTGCTGCGGTGTCGCGTAGTCGCAATAGATCGCGAACTGTCGAAGGTCGATTGTAACTTACGAAAAGAGGCATTTACGACGAGAAAAACCAACTCACTTCAATGGGCGTTCTGCGGGCGAAGAAGCAGGGTTTTGAATGTAGCTATACTGTCCAAGTGCTCGGTCTGCGCTGACGAAGGTTCCAGTCTAGGCCACTTACGGCTGCAATGGCTTTGTGTCTCAGTCCCTGCTCTGTTGTGGCGCGATGTAGAGATATTTATGTGGGCTCAAGACAGCCTGTATGGTCTCGGCGCCATCATTTGGCCGACATAGCTGTAGCGCATTTACGCTGTTTTTGGAGGCGTGTGTCATAGAGTCTCTTTGTACGCTATGACACAACTAGCGTAACAACGCTTGCGAAGCACCGTTTGTAGACTGCGCTTAACTAAAGCTTTTGGCACCCATTGCCATGCACGGACCGACCTTCAAGTTCCGTGTTGAAGGGTACAACGTCCATGACGTTGAAGGGTACAGTATACGAACTTGTAAGTACTGATTTCGTTATAAGTTGAATCGAAATGTTTGAGTATGATTTCTCATACAGCTGCTCAATTCAACGTGCTATTGTGACTGTGTCGAGAAGCGGTTTATTCTGCGTGTCATGGCCGGCGTATATTATGTTGCTGAATTTTAGTTTGATTGCGTACACCTTGCAGGAAAATTTTGCTCTCGCCAAACACGTACTCCCTTGGGAAGTTTCACGTTTGCACGTGAAGAATGTTTAGTCCTCGCCAGATCTGTTTCCTTTATACAATCAACTTCGTATGCACCAGCAGTAGGGATGAATGGTTTCCAGTATAATTAGTCAAAGTGGACTCCAGGGGGGCACTGACAAGAGCTCGTTTGCATGTCTGCCGAAATCGTCAAAAGTGTTGTCAGCACACGGCACCTCTGGCACCGCCGAAATAGTTCAAATGACCGCCAGGGATGACAGCAACAGCTGAAGCATGATGAATTTGTCGCTGCCAGGATTATACCTAGGGACATTTACGCTCGCTGTCCACTATCAACGAGAAAGCTGATATAGCATGCCGGGAATAAATATTCTGACATTAGGTTCCACTGAGCAGTCGCATTTGACAATTTCAGTACGAAGGCTGTTTCTTGCATTCAGTTTTGCTGTGATAAGTGCGAAGAAAGCAACTTTACGTAGGTATGTTCTCTAAATTTTTTGAGAAAGACGTCTGGATGGTTATTTAGATACACAGATCTAGTCGATAGTGCGTCACAGTTGAGGTTTCCGCAGAGCACAGCTCAAGAAACGTGTGATAAGAAACTACTTGATGGTATCCCTTTTTTAATGCGCAGTTCACAGCTCTATTTCCTCTGCTTGACCAGCGGCATATATGTCTAACGTTATGAGATAAAAACAGTGACGTGGATCAAAACGGGGAAAGGATAAAACACTTGTTGATGATGTATTTCAAATGAAATTGGGAGAAATTAATTACGCACTTGATATACTCAGTGCAGATGCCTCGTGTTAAATAAATAAATAATTGGACGACATCTCGTCTGGTTTAGATTCATATGAGACAGTTAACAGAACCCCGACCAAAAGGGTGTTGTCGAGAAGCGGTTAGACGCTTCGGCTTCCACACGGAAGCCTTGTTTTGTTTCTATCGAAGTAAGTTTAGTGTACGCACGCTAGTTCTCAGATTTAACGCTACCGTCTTTACGTGGTTTACATAGTTTACATAAAATATGGCGGCGGTCCCGGCCGTCCACTTCGAACTGAATGGGGCGTTGCTTTTGTAGAATTCACTTTGTTCGGAGCAAGTGGCTGGGTAAACGGCTTTCGCTTAGTCTCAGGCCTCTCTTGCGTAGTTTACGAGATCGCTTCTCGTTTCGAACGCGTCGGTGTCTAACAAGAGAAATTGATGGATGAATGGATGCGCTGAGCGTCCCCTTTGAAAACGGGCCGTGGGTTGCGCCACCACGCTCTTTTCCTTATTTTGCCGCATGTCTTACCTATATATCCTGTTATTCTTTTTTATGAATACAAAATGTCCGGCATCGAAGTTTCTGAGCCATTATTGGGAACTTTGTTTTTGTACGCCTCCGTTGTTTGTGGTCCCCCTACTTTTCTGCCGCCGAACCTCCAACCGCCTTTTACTAACCTCTGTTGCGAACATGTTTACTTTCTCCTCGCTATCCCTAAACCCAGGGGCTCCAAGGAGGCTAGTAGAGCCTAAACCGACAGCCGGGTAGATATCTCCACATTCTAATAAAAAGAAAATTCCATCGTTTCTCTACATTTACCGCAGAAAGCGCATGTTTCTTCTCCCTTGGTGGCAGCGCCACTAAGCAAGAACTGATGATTTATTGGCAACCCCTTTGGAACGGGGCGGTGGCAAATAGACTCCTAGCCTGCTTGAAGTAATCAGATATGCTCTACATGGCTTTTCATTCTAGCATTTTTGTATACGTCTTCTTAATCATTTTTTCTCCTTCTCAAAGCTTCTCTCTCTACCTTGTACCGATATTTATGCCGGTAAGGGATCCGGTCCAGGCACGTACCCAGGGGGGGGCCCAGGATCAAGGTGCCCAAAGATCAATGGCACATACGCCTGTGGAGTCGGGAACCTATAACGCGCGCTTCGGAATCTTCGGGATGGGCCCATGTATGGGTAGTGCTTAACGCCTGCTTCACCTCTACCTCGGGTCGGCCCGTCATTGCACAACCTTCGGGATGGACCCACGTATGGGAAGCTCTTAACGCCTGCTTCACCTCCGCCGCGGGTGGGCCCAGTATTGCAATATCTTCGGGATCAGCCTACGTATGGGGTGTTCTTAATGCCTGCTTCACCTCCGCCGAGGGTCGGCCCGATGTTGCACTATCTTCGGGAGCGGGCCATGTATGGGGGGGGGGGGGGGGGGGTGCTTAATGCCTGCTTCACCTCCTCCGCGGGTGGGCCCGGTATTGCAATATCTTCGGGATTGGCCTGCGTATGGGGAGTTCTTAATGCCTGCTTCATCTCCGCCGAGGGTCGGCCCGATGTTGCACTATCTTCGGGAGCGGCCCATGTATGGGGGGGGGGGGGAGGTGCTTAATGCCTGCTTCACCTCCTCCGCGGGTAGGCCCGGTATTGCAATATCTTCGGGATCAGCCTACGTATGGGGAGTTCTTAATGCCTGCTTCACCTCCGCCGAGGGTCGGCCCGATGTTGCACTATCTTCGGGAGCGGGCCATGTATGGGGGGGGGGGGAGGTGCTTAATGCCTGCTTCACGTCCGCCGCAGGTTGGCCCGATATTACACTATCTTCAGGCTGACCCGCAGCGGAGGTGAAACACTTTGCTTTTCGTTTGAGAGCTTTGACTGTCGTCAGCTTTCGCTGTCATTCCGTCTTCACAGAGTCGAATGGTTGTCAAGTTTTTCACTCCTTTTGGATGGCGGTAGTTATCGGTATTTCCTGGGGTGTGGAAGCCAGTTCTGTCATCGATTCGGTGCCCGTGCGAATAACGCAAGATGAATTCAGTTAACAGCCTGCAATACCTAGGTGCAGCAGGCAGGGCTTAGTCTTTATTTTAATTATTTTTATTTTCATTACTTTTTATTGCCCAATACAATCTTTATGTCCTCATCTATTCAAGACATTATCACTTGATATTATGTATTATTGTAATTTATGCATCATTATTCAATAAATCCCGCAGCCATCCGTTCCCTTGGCCGTGGTTTCCCTGGTGGTAGACTCCCCCTATTCTTTTTTACAATACAAAATTAATTGACTACGGTCATTTTATTTATCTTTCTAATTTGGCAGCCTGGAATACTTAGGTGCAGCAGGCAGGGCGTAGTTTATTGTTTTAATTATAATATTTATTTTATTTATAATTCCTAACACAATTTTTATGTCACCATCTATTCAACAATCACGCGCATCGCTGTTGCTTTGTTAGTCCAACCTTCTTTGTTTAGACTGATCCAGGGGCCAGGAAAGAAACTCGGTTCATAGTGAGCTGGTGTGTATGTTCATGGAACGCGTTGCGGCTGGAGAAAACGCCAGTTGCGTTTAACTTTTTCTTTTGCTTGATTATTTCTTTGAGTAATGGCTCTCCGCAACGCTGGCAGATCGTCGGAACCATATATCCGCGATATGGGTTAGATAAGGTGGAAAAATGTATATTGCGAAACAGCGTCCATCATCAGACCCTGCAATAACCGTTCAACCCATAAGCAATATGACTGTCGCCCCTTACCTCGTCTTGTTTTCCCTAATTGTACAGCACTTTTCGGGCAAAATTGGCAACTGGAAACAAGGGTCGCAAGGAGATGAGAAAAGCGATCTACTAAGGGAGAAAGTCAAGGCAACAGCCAAATAGGGAAGAAAAGCGAGAATTGCTTGTGAAAATATTTATGGATCAACATCTTTTTATTTAAAAAGGAAGTAGAGAAAACGCTGCCGGTAATGGAGAATAACTCTTGTTTGTTTTGAATGACTCTTTTGCAGTTATCAATCCAGCCCCTGAAGTAGCCACTTCCCTGCTGTGCTAATGGGGGTGTTTTTCGAACCTACCGTAGTGGGCGCAGTACGTTCAGAACCGGAGCGTCCTGCGCTATACGCGGTTGTACGAGACTGGTGATCAGGCATCGTTACGCAACTTCCCGATTAACAGGAGTCGGTTTTGGCATTTGGTAGAGGAGTAAAAGAAGGATCCAAAAGAAGTATACTTGCGGAACAACCACACATTTCACAATAATTCTTCCAGAGATCAATCACAGAACGCTACCACAAATCTTTATTTTGCACTTTTTCTGGTTAACTTGTTCTTGGCAAGTTTCTTCCTGTGCATCTTTCATGCACGAGTCCATTTGATGTGGTTCTTTGTTTTCCAAGTAAAGAAGAGGTGTATCTCACAGGCGTACCTGTGAGATACACGTTATTTCTATTCTCTTTTGCGGGTTTACGCGTCTTTATGGCGAATGGTGGGCATTATTCACATTTGTACTAGTAAAAGTACCCTCCCCCTCATTTGCATAGAAAAGTTACCTTGGGTTGAGCCCCCCCCTCCGCAAAAAAAAAAATCCTGCATACGTGCCTGATCCGGTCGTGTCAATATTTTCTCTGCTTTTTTCTCGCCAATACTCCAAACGTCTCGCGCCTATCTCGACTGCTGACCGCTTGATGCTTCCGCCCACTTTAAATCCAAGCGCTGATGGAAGGTGTAAGTTACCGACGGGTCTCGCTGGGTGAGTACATTCGCATTCCATTAGGACGTGCTGAGTGGTCTCCGGATTTTTGTTGCAGCCGACACATGCCTCCTATTATTGCGAACAGTTTCTCCTGGATCTCCAAGCATATGTCATGTATCATTGTCTAGTTTTATTAAGAATATATTTACGCACTTTCTAACGAATATCTTTTAGGCCTCTATACAGCCTTGTTTCAACCACGTCTCGATGATGATTATTCATTTAACAATGACATTGTATTATCGTAGCCTTAGCGCCCTTTGGCCACTTCTGGCCCTTGCGCCAATAAACTCCAATCATCATCATCATGCTCCTGGATGTTATTGTCCTTAGCCAAACAGCTCGAGCCTCAAATAGCAAGGCACTGCCCTTTGTGTTATCGTACAGATTTTCCCTTATAATTTCTTGCTTTGCAATGACGATGATGCATATTTTCTTTTTCTTTTTTTTTGCTTCCCCTTCGAAACGGGGCGGTGACAAATAGTCACTTAGCCTGCTTTAGTTAATCAGATATGCTGTACATGCTTTTCATTCTAGCATTTTTGTGTGCATCGCCTGATTTTTTCTCTTCCTTCAGTCCGGGATGGCAGCGCTAGAAATCGAGAATGGGTGGATGGTAGCTATGAGCGTCCTCTGTGCAACGGGGTGGTGGGTTGCGCCACCAAGCTCGCTCTATTATATTGCCTAATGTCCTGCCTATGTAAAATAAATAAATAAATAAATAAATAAATAAATAAATAAATAAACGAAGAATTCTTATCACGAAACCTTCTGAACACCTATTGGGAACTTTGTTTCTGTATGCCTCAGTTGTTTGTCGTTTCCCTACTTCCACCAACCTTCCAATCGCCTCTCACTAATCTCTATTGCGGACATGTTTATTTTCCCCTGCTCTCGCTCAACACAAGGGCTTCAAGGACGCCAGAGGTGCGTAAATTGACTGCTGGGTAGATATCTTTGCATTCTAATAAAACATGCTCCATCGTTTCCCTACCTTTACCGCAGCAAGCACATTCTTCTCCCTTCTTATATCTCGCTTTATAAGTGCGTGTTCTAAGGCATCCTGATCTCGCTTCGAAAAGTAATCAGCTTCCCTCTGAGTTATCATAAATTGTTTCTGTCCTGATTTTGTTTTTTCCTCTTGAGTAGTTACTCATAGCATGTTTCTTTTCCGTTGCCGCCACCCATGCGATTATCTCAGCCTCTCTGACTTTCGGCTTGACGTTCTTTGTTGCCATGTGGCTCACCATACCGGTCGCATACTTGCTGCTAAGCTTGCTAGTTTTTTTCCTCCACTGTGCAAGACAACTGTCTTATGTACATAAGCACTCACCACTTCTCTTATCATCATCATCATCCATCCCAGTACTTTCACTCCCCTTCCCTCTTCCCCAGTGCAGAGTAGTAGACTAGAGCGCACGATCTCAGGTCGCCCTCTCTGTCTTTCCTATCAATAAATCCAATTCCAAATTCCAAATTCCTCCACTGTGAATCAATGTTCTTCCTGCACAATTATCTAAGCACTCTCCCAGCCCATTTACTTTCTTCCATATTCCTCAGTCGTTCTTCATATTCAATTTTACTGTGAGCTTCCCTCACTTCAAAACTAGTCCAGCTCATATCACCCTGCACAGCTTCATTTGTAGCCTTCCCGTGAGCGCCCAATGCGAGGCGTCCCACTGACCTTTGGTTGCCATTGAGTCCTGATTGTACCTCTGATTTCAAGCAAACAACCGCATTTCCGAAAGTAATTCCTGGAACCATTACACCTTTCCACATACCCCGGAGTACCTCGTGCCTATTGTATCCCCATAACGCTCTGTGCTTTGTTATGGCTACATTTCTCTTCCCCTTTACAGTTATTGTTTTTTCTTGTGTTTCCATATATCTATTGCCTTCGTTTATCCGTCTACCAAGGTATTTATATTCTCTTACCCGAGATATTTCCTGGTCCTGTATTGCCACTGTCTGTGCACTGTTTTCGTTGAATACCATAACACCTGATTTTCTAACACTAAATTTCAAACCCAAATTCTTGTCTTCCTGTCCACAGATATTAGCCAGACGTTGCAAATCACTTTGCTTAGCTAGCAACACAATGTCGCCCGCATAAAATAAACCTGGAAACTGCTGATCTACTACTGTACCCGCCTGTTTGTATGAGAGATTAAACCCGATATTACTTCCTTCTAGCGCCCTCTCCATCCTGTACATCATAAACAGCAGTGAGGATAAAGAGCACCCCTGCCTCAGTCCCTTGTTGATATCAACTTTCTTCTCGCTCCTCATCCCTCCCCATTCGACGCAGACGGTATTTTCTAGGTAAATCTCTCTCAAAAGCTGCAGACAATCGTCACCTAGGCCTTCCGCATCCAAAATATCCCACAAAATGTTGCGGTCTACGTTGTCATACGCTCCTGTAATGTCTAAAAAGGCCACATATGACGGTCTGCTTTCTATTCTTGATATTTCAATACACTGAGTAAGAACAAATAAGTTATCATCCATACGCCTACCTATTCTGAAGCCATTCTGAAGTTATATCCCAAAATGCCATTATTCTGTGCCCATGCTTGCAGCTTTAATTTGATTGCCTGCATTGCTAGCCTGTAGATTACCGATGTAATGGTCAACAGTCTATACGAGTGAATTCTATCTTTCTCCCCCTTACCTTTATAAATGAAATTCATTCTACTTTTTCGCCAACTGTCTGGTATTCGCCTATCTTTTAACGTTTTCCCCACTGTTTTCACCAGAGCTTCCTTACTTTTGGGTCCTAGTTCATTAATCAGCCTAACGGGAACCTCGTCTACCCCTGTGGCTGTGCGCTTAAGAATTTTCTCTTCGGCTTTCTTCCAGTTGAAATATGTCAGCACCAGCTCCTTTTCCATCTGGTTCTCTTTCATGCTCTTTTTTTTCTTCGAATACAACCTCGTCACTGCCTTGGAAAGATTCGGCTGCTATTTTTTGGATGTAATTTAAAGCCGCTTTCCCCTTCCAGTTTGTTTCCATCTTCGTGTACGACATGTTATATTGTTGACTTCCTGCCTAATCATTCTATGTGGTTCCAAAATATTCTAGGTGCGGCCTTCTTTTTCTCACGTATTTCTGGCAGCCAACGTTCACTTTCTCCTTTTATCTTTGCTTGCACCAGTATTTGAACCATAGGTTTCTTTTCTCCCGGTATATTTCTCATTTTCTGGCTACTTCTTGGTGCGGCAACTGCGTTTTTTTATTTTTATTTTTATTTTGTCTGCCTGTGCTCTTGTGATGCTTTCTGTCGTGCGGCGATCGCTTTTCGTATATGTCTGTTCCGCCAGTTTTCGGTTTCTTTTTTTTTCTTTTCCAATGAGCATGTTGCACCTCTTTCCGTATTTCTGTCGTGATTACACTTAGAAGCTGACTATATATATTCCCACTCCTTGCTTGCCCATTTACCAAGTTCTTCCTTGACTTTAGCGAATGTATTTGTTCTTTGTTCAGCGTTCAAATTTGGACTGCATTTCTTCGCTGCTTGCTCTCTTTCCCAACTACATATCCCATTTTCAAGATGATGCGTTTATTGTCACTCCCTATGCGCTATACCTTCCCTTGTCAATTACCATTTCTCCCAACTTATCATAAATTCCTTCTGTCATAAGACAGTAATAAATGGTCGATTACCATGGCTATGGTGTTGGGCTGCTGAGCACGAGGTCGCGGGATCGAATCCCGGCCACGGCGGCCGCATTTCGATGGGGGCGAAATGCGAAAACACCCGTGTGCTTAGATTTAGGTGCACGTTAAAGAACCCCAGGTGGTCAAAATTTCCGGAGTCCTCCACTACGGCGTGCCTCATAATCAGAAAGTGGTTTTGGCACGTAAAACCCCAAATATAATGGTCGATTACCGGTTTCCCACTTCCCACGTGGTCTGCCCATCACGCTTAGGCCTTGTATTTACGATAACGAGGTTATGTTGCTCACAAAGATCTAGCATTGACTTCCCCTTGTTGTCGGTATAGCCATCTAGACCCTGTATGTGGGCATGCATGCCACTTAATAGGATAATTTCGGCATCATTCCATAAACCCTTAATATCAGCGCTTAATTATGCATTCCACTAACTCTTTATTCTTCTGTCTGCAATTATTTCCGCTCTACAAATACGTTACGCCCAGCCAAGTTTTCTTTCCGCTCATTGTGCGTGGTAACCGAAAATGCTCTGGACATTTTTAATTTACTTTTTTGCATTTGGCTCCCTGATGGATGAGCATTCCCCCTCCCCTTCCCTTTCTTTCCGATTTAGTTCTGTTGCACCCTTCTCAAAAACAATTCTCAATCACTGGCAGCTCTTCCGAGTCTCTAAGGTGCGTTTCTGTAACCGCATACACCCCTGTTTGTTCTCTATTTAGCTGCTTCTCAATCTCTACCCATTTTTTCGTTCTTCTGCCGCCCTGCATGTTTATGTAGTCTACTGCATGGGGAGCTCTCTTTCTTATTTTCCTCATTTTTCTGTTATTTACAGCGAGGCTATTCTTAGGTTCCCCTAGGGGACCTTGTTCATTACTACCTACCCTGGCCTCTCGAACGCCCGTGAGCCAACCAAAAAAAAGCAACTGCGCGACCAGCAAGTCGCCAGCCCACTTTTCGTCCAAGCCTGTGATTGAAGTGCATCCTGTCTCGTTGAAAACCACAATACCTTCTCGCTTCCCTGCGGTACTTCTACAACCTCGAAACGTTTCTCTTGGCTCATTCTTTATATAGCCTAATTTGCAGCCACAACAGCCATTTGTAAGTTACTGTCACGTACAGGCACCTCCGGCACCGTGCACACCATGATCTGCACCTGAGTGGACATCTCGCGCTAGTCGTCTACCCCTTTCGCTAGGCCCTGTGCTAGTCCTGCCCCTTTTCTGTTTAGCACGTCCTTTAGCGCATCTGCTACTACGGCAATGTTGCGTCCGTGGACATTTTCCGCTAGCTTTTCCTTTCCCTCGCTCCGTGACAACACAGCCCTGGAATAATGTCCCCTAGTTAAGGCGCTGCACTTATCTCTTCACCCTTCCTAAAAATCACTCACACACACAAATGCCCCTACCGCCACTCTTTGTCGTCTTTCACCTTACCCACAATTTCCTTGTCAACTTCCGGGATGGCGGCGCCTGCCCTGAGTTAGAAGGGATCAGGACCACTTACTTACCTGCTTGCTTGCTTGCTTGCTTACTTACTTACTTTACTCGCTCACTCACTCACTCACTCACTCACTCACTCACTCACTCACTCACTCACTCACTCACTCACTCACTCACTCACTCACTCACTCACTCACTCACTCACTCACTCACTCACACTTAGGCGCGACGGCATGTGTCCTCTGAGATCGGGAGATCTCGAAGGCCATGGTCGACAGCTTGTACTGTTTGTAGTGATTTCGCCGCGGATCGCAGACACAAAAAGTAACTGCAATGCGCTCCGGCTTTCATTGGGCTGCCTTTCGCACTTTTCGGACGCACACACAAAGCTTAGCAAATAGAAAATCAGTTACGTGTACTATGTATGAGAAATTTAAAGCGTAATCAAACAGCGTCCCGCAGTAAACTACGCTAAAACTCGCTTTCTGCAAAGTTCGTTTGCAGAACGGTAATGCTATTTCCCGTAACCCCACTATTACGCTAACTTTAAACTAAACCTGTCTAATGGCTGCGGAGCCCAGACGAGCATGTCGATGTCTGGCAGGGGATTATTTATGGATGATGATAAAGATGATACTGGACGGATAGCCTTTGAGCGTTCTTGCCCCTCCCCTGAATGGAAAAGAAACGTAACCCGATTGTGTGTGCCTATACTCTTGGCTGCCAGGCGGGAGCGAGCTTGCGCCCCGCTGCTTGCGAGCCTGCGTCTTCCCAGCTGGCCGCAGCCGATCCGTTTGCGAGAGAGAATGGCCGATCGATCAGGCGTCTGTCACGGGTCCCCAACGGCAAGAGCGCGCACCGCGCCACGGGACGGGTCCGTGCCCTCTTGTACGCGCAGTTCTGTGCAAGCGCAGCGCCGCATTTGCCTCTCCCGGCACCCTGTTCTGCCCGCACCCTCGCGTACGCGAGCAACGATAGCGCGTTTGATCAGGCTTTCAATGTGCGTAAGGATATCGGTAAGCGTCTCGTTCACAGCAACTCCCGATCGTGTCTCTTTTTACAACAGCTACGAACTTTGCGAACGCGGTGCGAACGCTGTCAATGGGGGCGAGCAAGTCTCGAGTATATACCGTGCGTTTGTATATGCTTGGCGAAACTTTCAGTTTGTGGTGTAACTAGCGTTTCTGCCAACCAGCGGTTCTGCTGCTGCTACTTGCAGTATAGGGCTATTGCAAGTCCATGTAGATAAGGCGCGCCGTTGACTTATTCTTGTGCTTATTTTTAAATGCATAAGCGTTTCTATGCCTACCCAACGAGGAAACCCGTCCGTCTGTCACGTAAGAGGAATCGCTATAACGAAATTATTGTATAAAACAAAATGAATTGGAAAGGAAGAACGTTGGCGATGGTGACTTTCAAACCTATGACCCCACACTCAGAAGCCGAGGGTCTTGCCCACTGTGCTAAACCCACGCTTGCAGACGGTGAATGTATCTGAAACATATGAATATGTTGCACCGGCGGTACAAAACAAATGTCAAAGGAGAACAATTTTTATAACGGCTTTGTTGAAAAGCTTGGTGATGGTGGATTAAAAGTCATATCAAGGACCACGTGTAGAACTGGCTTGGGGCATTCTAGACATCAGGAAAATTCCGATTTTGCTAAATTTTAATGCCAAACGCACCACATCTCCAATGCGTTTCGGTGGTCGCGGGATGCGCCTTCCGTTGTGGCCTTCCTTCGCCGACCGAAATGCCACCTATCTGTGAGGGCGCATGCGCTTCACGTCCCGCAACACAGACAGATAAGCTGTCAGTGAGTTGATAAGGATAAGGAGTAGTCATGATGGGTTGTATGGGTCTCATCACGGTTGATAACGGTTCGACGCGGATGGATAAGGTGCTAAAGAGCGATAAGGGTTTATAATGGTCGGAACAATTCTGATAAGGTAAAGCACCTATAGGCGTTGATAAAGGTCGGATAAAGTCCGACAAGGTTGATAATGGTTTATACTGGTCGGATCGAGTTTCATAACATTGAAAATGACACCGGGCTGCAGGGAGATGAGCAAGTGGCACAATGCTTACGCATACTTAGACTTCGCTTGCTTTAATTGGCTGTATGCGCTTGTCCCTATAGTGGAAGCGGTAAAGTGACACAGAACTCAAACAGTGCTCTGTTGATCTTTTGAAAACCCTGATACCCTCGTCCCCTCGGAGGTTTGTTATTTTAACATCTGCTGGCATCCTTTGCTGTTATGATCGTTCACGTATATGCCGTGTTTAGATGTGAGAGAAAGTGTGCCCACAGTAACCCCTCATTAGTGGGAACCATCGATGTTCAGATGAAGCTGCTTCAGTGTGCGATTTAAAGTATGCTGATGCAGTCTCCTAAGAATTCCACAAAATGACATTTTGAATGACAGCAGGCGCTAGACTGTACTCTTAAAAAAAAAAGGTAGCAGTAGTTACTACCTTGTGTCACACCATTTGCTACCTTACTATAATGACACTTGATAACGATATAGTTAGTAAGCTGACTGTCTAAACAAGGTAGTCACTGTTACTAAATGGTCTCAGCTACTAATTCCAAATGCGCTTAGCACCACCTGATACCTCTGCTGCATATATCGGAGCAGATGTGGCGTATCCCACGGTGGGTCCGATATATGTGTTATAGAATAGAGACTGAACCCTGTGGTCCTATCTGCCTTCGGAATCGATAGCTGCGACCCATTAGTAACAGTGACTATCTTGCTCAGTCAGTTAGTTACCTTACTAACTCTATCGTTACCAACTGCAGTCATACTAAGGAAGCAAATGGTGTGACACTAGGTAGTAAATGCTATGACTTTTTTTTTTTTAATATCGATATGTATCAACGATTGCTTTCGGCGCTGTTGTTTCATAGCTGGTTGTCCATACGATAGAGCTAGTGAAGTGGTTTGAGGCTTCATAGGCGCTAGCTGCCTTTGTATAAAGACGGGACTGTAATTGTCGCATGCAGAATATCTTGGATGGTGTTGCGGACGAGGAGTCTATCGTTAGTCTTACTTAGTTGATGCGCGGCTGATCACTTTCATAAAACGTGAAAGGCTGGCATAAGCCGCCATTTGCACTTAGAACAGCCCCTTTCACAGGATGTGCGCTCGGGACGAAGTAAAAAAAAGAAAAAAGAAAAAAAAGGAACGTGTAGTAAATCGAAAATTCAAAACTTGATTCGTTTTCAACGAGTAACCGTTGAACAACCTGATTTGTAGTCTGCTAACTGCTTGAAATCACTTTTACTTCTTTTAAGCACTAATAAAGCTTTGTTGTTACTTCGACTCAACTTCTTCAATATCGACAAAGAATGAAACGAATACAATAATCGTTCAATTCCAGCTTGGCTTTTAGCAATGTTTAGACGACTTTCACGTGGAAAAGGTTGGGAAGCGATGCTTATAAGCATGGATTACGCATTTCACTGTGCAAACGCTTTACCCCAAAGCACGATATGCCTAGCAGAACGTGCTGATATAGGGTGCGTTACTGCATGGAAAAAGAGCACGTGCGTTCTTGTAGGGCCTTTTTAGACATAACTGCTTGCATTAGATAGTATACGGGATGATAGTTTTTTAATATTTCCGATATGTTTAAGACTAGACTTTGGCAGATCACATAATTCTAGTCCTTCAGCTCAGAGGCGGACATTATTGAACGAGAAATCGAAACACATATTCACCTAATTAACAATGATTCACTAATTAACTTCCGAATTAATATCTTGAGCAACATATTGCAAATCACGAATTGTAGCCGGTCCGTTTGCAAGGCGTATCCCTTTGGAATGAATTTACAGAATGACACCAGTTTGGAGATATGCGCCATCAAACTCGCCATAAGAATGCACTGTTGTTCCACTTAAATGTTATCAAAACACTCCTTTATGCATTGAAGCACAAAAGCAACTGGAACACCCTGGTATTCGTCCCGCACTTTGGGAAATATCTCGAAGCTGATGTCATCCCGGAGATGCATTTCAAGTGGAGACGCCTTGCAAACTTGCCGCCTACAATTCGTAAAATTGCGAAATATGCCGTAACTTAATTAATTACGAAATTAATTAGTGGACTAGTGTTAATTAATTATGTGTATCGATTTCTCGTGGTAGCAATGTCCAACCCTTCGAAGAATCCGGCTCAATGACACGAATTGTGCCATCTCCCACAAGCGATTTTTGAAAATTCCGGAAGACTTAAAAATGATCACCCCCGTACAGCTCGCCTTCTCGGAGAACGCATCTGTTTATTCGTGATTCCCTGGCTCAGCGCGAGCAGCGTGGTTTTTGTCTTGTTAGTCGCCAGTGCCGGGCCTTCGTAAACGAGTGACGTCAGTTGCAGCGTGCCGAAAAACGTATATTTAGGAACGCTCATCAAATATAGGGGCAAGCAGCTTATGCGCGGCGTTCGCTATGTATATATATATATACATGGTGTATACGCTTACTGCGACCGCCGAAGAAGCATGCCGAAACAATGGCCAGCCTTGTGTGCCCAGGTTGCCGCGCGCAGTGTTTACACTCGGTCATCGTTGTCTCGCGACGTTGCCCCATGGCTGCGTTGAACGACATGTTTTTTTCCGCTTGTGACTCAGCGGTGCTGCGGTGCCGCCGATGCGCGGAGGCCGCGTCTTCCCGGTCAGCTGCAGGATTCGAGAGGAAGCCTTGTTTCTCTAACGGCCTCGCATTCATATATCTATGGGAAGCGCGAGCAGAAAGCTTGGTGCTTGTGTGACATCATAAATGGCTCCGAAATTGTTCAAACTAAAGGAGGCTCTGCTGTTACGGGAAATTGGCCACCATGCGGTGGAACTCAGATTGTCGGCCGCGTAATTCCATTGAAGTAATCCGGGCATCCATATACGTACACAGCGGCAGCAACGAACCGATCCGCTGTTGATCGACACCATTCATTCGCGAAACCTCCATTCGCTGCAGCTGTTAGCGTGCGCCTGCGTTGTAGCTGTCGCATCTGATGTGCAGTCGCTCGATGCGAATATTTAACCAAGTCCCTGCCTTAATGGTTTCTCTCAGCTTCACAATGCGCGTCTCTCCTCGAACGCCGCAGTTTGCGGAAATTCTCTGGACAGGCAACACCGCCGTCGATATAGCACGAACCAGTTTGTATCATTGCGCAGTTTAGTTGGCAGCTGCGGTTGGTTAAACTGAGCGATCTGTACGCCGAATAATAATAATAATAATAATAATAATAATAATAATAATAATAATAATAATAATAATAATAATAATCTATGCTTTAAAGAATTTACCTTTGGTTCACCGTAAAAGCGATTGCCCCACACAAAGTCCCATGGAAAGAAGCTCTAATTCGTCTCGTACAACCTATGCACATCAGCATTTCACTACGCTACCGAGGCATTGATACGCAAGAGTTGCGGTCACTGGCAGAACATTTCCGGCAATTACGACGAAATGATGTGCGCATGACGGCCGTTATCTTTGTGCACAGCTCGCGAGCACGAATTAGGCGCGCATCGTGCTGGCCGGCTACTCTCGGCAGAGGCCTCTGAGAAACCGCGCAGGTCCCCACGACGCGCGAACAAGCGTCCCAGACGGCGTTTGCTGTCCACTTTCCGCGGGCAGCAAGAAGCTCGCAGAAGCTCGCCTGAGGCACGCACTGATGTGAGACGGAAACACTAGGGAACCAGGCGTGAAGCGAATAGACCGGTTTCTTGACTTGTTTGTTCTCGCATTTGGGCTGCCGCGTGCCCGAGCTCGCGGCGTGCTTGCGCCATGCAGGCGTCGGCAACGAGTGTTCACTCCGGATAACTGGTGCGCAACATGTTGCTAACTTGTTCCGACGGCTTTGGCGTGCGGAAATGTTTCTCCAGTGAAGCAGGTTTCTATTGAGTATCTCTCTTTGTGGAAGTGCTCGGAAGCCTTGCAAGTTGTTGCGCGCCCTGCGTTTGCCGACCGCATTTGAAGGTTCTTTCTCAGTTCACTCTGATAAATACGTGCTGTAAGAGTTGGGGTCGCGTATGCCAAAAGAGGTAGCTGGCCCATGCCGTCGTCCGACTCATCCGCGCTAAGGACGTTGTTGAAGGGAGGAACATGTTCTCACCGAGAACGAGGAGTACCGGGTTTGTTTACATTGGCTGCATGAGGAGTGGAGGACGTTAGGTATCATCAGTCTAGCATGACTTAATTGAAGCGCCCTGAGGAGCCGAAAAAGCTCGCTTAAACCCCCTCTGTCCTCCCTAGCTCTTTAGGCCAGGGAAAACTGACGCCCCCCTTCGTGCAGTCGGAGCGTCCGAAGTAATCGAATGACCCGCGTTGAGGGCGAGGGTTCAAACAATTTCTGCCGGACCTTTGTTCGCTGAACACACACAAAGGAGGGGAGCTTCGTGACAGGGATTGTCACGCTTAACTCAAGCTGGCGCGCCTTGGTTCCTGGGATGACCCAGCAATTAGGTGGAGCGTCTGTCAAACTACCTTGGCGGTTACCGGAGTCCGTTAAGGAAACGCCGCGGAACACCCTTTTGCATGAGTTTCTTGCCCCCATTGGCCCGCGACGGCGACAGTGAACCAACAAACAACACTCGATGCGCCAAACATGTCTCGCCTTCCTGGCGCCGCAATCTGTCCGAGGGGGACGCACTGTTAGCTTCTCGAGGCGATTCGTCCCAGTGGTGAAGGAGGGGCTATAAGGACCCCCGCTGGCCGATCGTAACAGTGCAAATCGACAAACGGGCACAGAGTCTGACGCACTGGTATCTCTCCAACTGTTGCTTATCTTCAATTATATTGTTGCGAATCATGGCCTGTGTCATGACTATCCTTTTGGCAGCAAGACGTGGAGGAGGCTGCCTTCGCTTCTCGTAGAGCATCCAACACATTCCCTGTTAGTGACAGGCGTATGCGGACTTGAGCATCGAAAACGTAACCCACGACGCCTGCCTCAGAATAGCGTGGCTGCGCACGCTCCAAGGACTTTTCTTGTGCGCCACTTGCTGTATCCAGGAGTGGGGGGCGAAGCCAGTCATGTGGTCTCTGCAACTTCTTTCCTCTCCTCCATCGGTTGATATAGGAATAAATTGTGCCATGTTGTTTCACACATTGCAATTGGCAATTGGCAAGTATAGTCTGTAAATGTTGCCAGTGAGTCAAAAGCCGAAATAATATTTATGAGGGTTTATTTGGGCAGAAACGTGTTCCACATCTGCGTACGCTGCCATATACACCGGCCCAGTGTTGTCATTTCGCACTCGGACACTATTTACTATGCATGAAAGTACGCGTAAAGGAGTTAGGCGAAAGCATACCTGGCTTTTTTTTTTTTTTTCCCCCATTCTGGCAATTGGCTGAACCAACGCAAATTTATTTCGCTGATTTTGTGCTCCGAAAACGTTTGTCGGCACACGTGCAGATATACAGGTTTAATCTGCGGTGGTGGTGTAGTGGCTTTGGCGTCTGAGCCCGATATTGCGGGATCGAATCCCGGCCGCAGCCGCCTCATTTCGATGGGGTCGAAATGCAAAAGCTCCCGTGCATCGTCCATTGCATGAGTGCACGTTAAAAAGTCCTGGAGGGTCAAAATTAATACGGTGTGCCTCGTAATCATATCGTGAGTTTGGCACGCAAAAACCGCGTAACTCGATTAACTCTATGCATACAGCTCGGTCCGCGACGTTGCGTGCATAGTGCTTGCTGGAAAACCACCACACGTCACTCGGCGTCGCACAGTGCTTCTGCTTCCGCTGCTGCATACGGCTCTCGCGTAAATGGCAGAAGCGCATCGCATCTCCATCACACCTCGGCGCAGCGCAGTTTCGTTGCGTTCACTGGAGAACACGCGGCTACGTGCAACTTCGGACGGCCTTTGCTGTAATCCGTGCGCCCGAACCGCGCCGCCGAGGCGGCTTATCGGAGTGTTTTCCCATCGCACCGTCGTCGCGGGCTTGTGTGCGCTGCGGTTGACGCACTCGCATTCTCGAGTGGGCATCCTGCTTTGGCGCTGACGTTCAGCCGAGGCCGCTGCAGCAGGCGTGTGTCCCACCCGACTTGTGCCAAAAATTTTTAAAAAATATGCAAATGCCAACGTATACCTGGAAAGAACCAAGGTTCTTTGCCGTCGCTTTGAGAAAGTCAGACTGTTTGTTGTATTTCGCCTGATTAGATAGTCCGTTAATAATTAATCAAATTTATTAAATATTTGGAGCAAACGTGTCAATGAGGAAATTGTAGACCATCCTGAAAAAAAAGTCCCGCTGTAGCCTTCTGTGGCTCAATATGTGCTACACAATTTTGTTTTTCTTTCCAGCCGGAAAGAAAGGCCGCGAAGTATACGGGAAAGTGTCGCGAAGGTCTACGATCTTCTCATTGACGCTTTTGTTCTGAACATAATATTTGAGAAGTTGAACAATCAATAACTAATTAAGTAATTATGTTAAATACAAAAAGAGTCTGATCTGCCCCAAGCGACGGCAAACAACATTACGTCGGTTCTGTCCAGCTAGCTACGTGGCTCTTTCATTTTTAATTTTGTATCTAGTTACGTGGGACACATGGTTTAAAAGTTGTGGGAATTTACGTGCTAAAAACCACGATCTGATTATGAGGCACGCCGTAGAGGGGGGACTACGGAAATTTGGATAGCCTGGGGTTCATTAACGGGCACCTAAATCTAAGCACCCGGGTGTTTTCGCATTTCGCCCCAATCGAAATGCGGCCGCCGTGAACGGGATGTGGGACACATGGTGTCCCGATGACATCAACTCGTTGAACGGTAAAGCAGTAGTCGGTGTATACACCGAATATATATATATATATATATATATATATATATATATATATATATATATATATATATATATATATATATATATATATATATATATATATATATATATATATATTTGTCGGTGTATACACCGACAAATATAGTTCTAATTTCACTTAACAATCACGATGAACCGTTCAGAGATAAATGGGTTCATAACCGAGCCGCACAAAACGTCTTTTTGGTTTTTCCTATATAGTATTCGACCTTTATTGTTCTAGAGATTTCTCCTTACTTGTTTTTTAAATGTTTATTGTGTGCACCTAGCGAAGTATTCCGTAATATTTAACCCGCTTCTCTCACAAACTTGGACGCCTCATCGCCATCGATCGCGCGCTCATTTGTTCAACGAACCGTGTGCACGGGTGATCATATTTAAGTTTTACGCGATGTCTAAACATGGCCTGTTGCATATTCTAGTCCTTGAGCTCGATTATTCAGAGAAACAGGTATTGCTTGCTATAGAAATCGAAAGAAATTTTCAGCTAATTAACACAATGCAGCTCAAGGACAAAAATTATGGTATCTGCCGCAGGCGATTTTTAAAAGTTCTGTAAAACATAAATTATCACCCCGTGTACTGCGGGCTCAGTTTTCGCGTTGAAGTCTGGCAGCCCGTGGCGTTTATGCCGAGAGGACGTTAAAATACCGCCTAATCGGCATCCGTAAGACGCCCAAATCATGTGTTCTTTCTTATACTCAACAGAGTGTGTGTGTGTGTGTGTGTGTGTGTGTGTGTGTGTGTGTGTGTGTGTGTGTGTGTGTGTGTGTGTGTGTGTGTGTGTGTGTGTGTGTGTGTGTGTGTGTGTGTGTGTGTGTGTGCGTGTGTGTGTGTGTGTGTGTGTGTGATTGCCTTTGGCAGTTACCACAGTTCTACTCATTCAGCTGGTTTACTCGAAGAGGCGGACATTACTTGCATGAGAAATAGAACAGCATAGTTGACTGATAAAACAAATTACTTATTAAGTTGGCAGCTGATTACTTACACATATTGAGATTTGCGCATTGTAGCCCGTGAGTTTGCAAGGCGCATCCACATGGAAGCAATTCTTAGGATGACAC
This sequence comes from Dermacentor variabilis, assembly GCF_050947875.1. Lineage (NCBI taxonomy): Eukaryota > Metazoa > Arthropoda > Arachnida > Ixodida > Ixodidae > Dermacentor > Dermacentor variabilis. Next base: position 29,086,243 of record NW_027460280.1, read on the forward strand.
TAGTTTCGAGGTATATTAATTCCCAAGGTGTGCTACGACACACATGGGCGTTCCAGTTGTCTTTGTGTAAAGAAAAAGTAAGTGGGACAACATTGCATTGTTGACTCATGTTTGACGGTGCATATCTCGAAATTAGTTTCATCCTCAGAATCCGTTCCAAATGTATGTATGTCTTGCAGCAAACTCACCGCGGGTTCAATTAGTAAAATTCAATACGTGCCGTAAGGTAATCGGTTAAAAACCTAATTAGCGAAATTTTCTGAATTTGTGTTTTAACTTATTGTGCAAGCAGTGTCTGCCTCTTTGAAAACTAAGTTTTCAAGGATTAGAATTGTGCTATCCGCCACAGGCGATAACACAAAAATTATTTTCAGCAAACCTTGTATGTCAAAGCGTTTTCGAACACAAAAGTTCTGTTGTCCATGCATCGTCGCGCTATCTTCGAGTGTAATTAAGAGGGCTATTGATAGAGTTCGCTTGGTGCGGACGCGTTTTCTGCAGTTTCCCAACACGCTGTGGTGGCTTAGTGGCTATGACGTTGCGCTGATAAGCACGGTCGAGGTCGTAGGATCAAATCCCGCGGTCGCGGCGGCCGCATTCTGATGGGAGTCAGATGCAAGAAACGCCCATGTACCGTGCATTAGGTGCAGGTTAAAGAACCCCAGGGGATCGAAATTAATCCGGAGTCTCCCACTACGGTGTGCTTCGTAGTATCGTATCGGGGTTTTGGCGTGTAAAAGCTCAGAATATAATTTTTATTTTTTCCTGCCATATATCTATCCGACCTTTACCCCAAGGATGTCGATAAAACATATTTGCACTGGCATAATGCGGTGGAAATAAAACTGCGTCGTGTGACATTGCTGTATATGAGCTTTTGTATATAATAGTAGACCTTCTCCGCCTTGTGATTAGATTTCTAAGAAAGGGCCCGAAGTCCGGCACGGCTTACTATTGTTCATGCAAATAGAAGGCCGTATTTTCCCACTCACCGATAAAATTCTCGCACAGCATTTCTAATTGGAAACAATTCCAGACGAAAGGTGGCAGTTATGCTACCACAATTACTGACGCAAGAGGTGGCGGAAACACGTCCGTTGCCGAAAGCGCACCTGGGTTGTTTGGCCGTATAACACATCGAGCTGAAGCCCAAAGCAATGCGGCCGTTAATGTGACGGTGCGCGCTGCGGTATCGTGGGTCGTATAATAAACGCGACGTTATGTGCGCCAAGTGTCAAAGAAAGATCGTTTCCTCCAAGCGGGGATCGGCATCTGGTTCAAGCTTTACAAGATGGCGACTTTTTAGCCTCTGGCTCACCTGCAGCAACAGCTAGCTGCAGCATTGCTTAACTGTGTTTTTGAACATGAAATGCCGTTAGCTCCCGTCGACCGTCCAGTGACCTTGAGCCAAAAGCCAGAGCCGTTATCCGGGCACTCAAACCAGAACGTCCGGTCAAGTTACGAGAACAAAGCGAGATTATCCGGGCAACCAGTCAAAACTTTTAAAAATGCGGTCTCTGGCCCCCAACCTTTTGTACAGGACCGCATTACATGCGCTAATTACTGCCCAAACAAGTTACAAACGTATTTCTTGCGAGTTCTTCCTAATGTTTCTTCACAATATTACTCAAGCTTTAACTTCTAGTACGCTTAAATTTTATTTGTCATTTACAATATCGACGTTCAAAAGACAGATACAGGGCACCATACACTTCATTATCACCTTTTGGCTCTGAGCACTGAACGCCAGCGGTCCGCGAGTCCCGCGGCGTTGGTTTTGCGTCGCCTCGAGAGATGGCACCACGCTGCGTGGCGCCTCTTTCAGGTTCTACCCGCCGCGCAAGAACAGCATAGTTGACTGATAAAACAAATTACTTATTAAGTTGGCAGCTGATTACTTACACATATTGAGATTTGCGCATTGCAGCCCGTGAGTTTGCAAGGCGCATCCACATGGAAGCAATTCTTAGGATAAGCGGGGAATTGTAAACTATGACTTACACTATTTTATAGTTGTCATGACTATGACATATGGTGTTGCGCTGCTAAGCACGAAGTCGCGGGATCACAACCCGGCCGCAGCGGCCGCATTTCGATTTAGGCGAAATGCAAAATCGCCCGTGTCCTGTGTACTGCGGGCACGTTAAAGATCCCCCGGTGGTCAAAATTAATCCGGAGTCCTCCACTACGGCGTGCTTCATAATCAGATCGTGGCATTGACACGTAAAATCTCCGAGCTCAATTCATTCTTCTTCTAGATGGGCAGTGCGCTGTCTTCCTGGCCTCTTTCGCAGCCTGTTGTGTGGCCGTCAGCCCGTTTTCTTCCAGCTGGGCAGAGTCCATGTCGACCAGTGCACAGTATGGTGTCGTGCTGTGTGGTACGGTGTGGTGCGGTGTGCTGTAGCGAACATGCACGAAACTCATTTTAAAATTGTGGCTAGTATCATCTATAACAAATCAGGGGCGTAGCCAGGGAGTGGGGGCAAGCTTATGGGGCTTCAGCGCCCCCCCCCCCCCCCGAAATTTTTGCGTGCTGTCATGCGCCGCCGACCAAAACAACCCTCTGCGACGGAAATCATTCTGGATTTTGTCTAGAATAGGGGGAGGGGGGGGGGGGGCTTTTCACGCTCGAAAAGACATTTCAGCGCGAGCATTGCAAACTCGGGCTGGATTTCGCGGCAACGCCCATGCACCGGGAGTCACATAACGAAAGGAGCCCATCCGAGCACACGTTTTTCAGCGGTGTTTGGATGGCGAACAGGCTCGTCGCGGCAACTCGCGGAGGCCGGGGAATCTACGGAGCGCATGGATTTCAATTCCGAAGCTTTATGGGTATAAAGTTCTCATGAACTTTTGATGCGAAAGGTACACTGACATTTCCAAAGTCGTGTTTCAGATTTTCAATTCCGGAACATTGTGGGTTTAATATTGTTACAAACATTTGACGCCAAAGGTGCATTGACTTTTCTAGAGACGTACGTCGGACCATACAACGAGACAAGCCAAATTAACACACTATCAGACAAGTTGACAAAGCACGTAGCGAGGTCTGATGAAAACAAGCGTTGTGGTGGTTCATTTTGTCGTCATGTCACAGAAAATATCAGCATTTTTTTCGCCTACGCCAAAGCATCCAAGTCAAGACACTAAAGCCAGCAAAGGTAACTACGTTCCTATTTATTTTTCTAGTTTTACTTTTATTAGCGAGGACACATTGAACCTCCTCATTTTTTTTTCTCGCTACCCGCGGGCTGCCGAACCAGCCAGAGCGCATGCGTTTTTCTCGTGTTGCCCCGACCACCGCGCGGCGCACTTCGGTGCGCGCTCATTTTAACGCGAGAGCGTTAAGGAGGAGGCCCTGTCGCAGAAAATCCGGCGCTCGTGGCGTCGTCAGACGTTGCATTGCCAAAAAGATTCTCGTACCACACATACCCAGACCGCTCATGTGACGCAAGAAATTCACTGAACTCATTGAATTTCTCAAGCTAAATTACGTAGAAGAATTGTAAACTATGACTTACACTATTTTATAGTTGTCATGACTATGTCATACATGTCTTCCAATTTTGTGCAATATCTTAGTGCATATATCAGAAGCTCGTCTACATTTCAGTCTTGAGGGCGTTATATAAAAATCTTTTTTTATGTGTGTGTACATAAAACGGCCTTCGCGTTTTCTAGCGCTTTCTTTTGTTATTTCACCATCTGTGAACTTTTGTGTTTAGTACTCTTGTATATGTCATGTTCCTTTCACGTTTGCTCATTTTTGAGTGTGTATCACCACCACGTTATAAGAAAAATCTGTTTTCGGAAACGAAGTCAATAAAGCGAGACTAAACATCTGTTGTGTTGGACAGACAGACAGACAGACAGACAGACAGACAGACAGACAGACAGACAGACAGACAGACAGACAGACAGACAGACAGACAGACAGACAGACAGACAGACAGACAGACAGACAGACAGACAGACAGACAGACAGACAGACAGACAGACAGACAGACAGACAGACAGACAGACAGACAGACAGACAGACAGACAGACAGACAGACAGACAGACAGACAGACAGACAGACAGACAGACAGACAGACAGACAGACAGACAGACAGACAGACAGACAGACAGACAGACAGACAGACAGACAGACAGACAGACAGACAGACAGACAGACAGACAGACAGACAGACAGACAGACAGACAGACAGACAGACAGACAGACAGACAGACAGACAGACAGACAGACAGACAGACAGACAGACAGACAGACAGACAGACAGACAGACAGACAGACAGACAGACAGACAGACAGACAGACAGACAGACAGACAGACAGACAGACAGACAGACAGACAGACAGACAGACAGACAGACAGACAGACAGACAGACAGACAGACAGACAGACAGACAGACAGACAGACAGACAGACAGACAGACAGACAGACAGACAGACAGACAGACAGACAGACAGACAGACAGACAGACAGACAGACAGACAGACAGACAGACAGACAGACAGACAGACAGACAGACAGACAGACAGACAGACAGACAGACAGACAGACAGACAGACAGACAGACAGACAGACAGACAGACAGACAGACAGACAGACAGACAGACAGACAGACAGACAGACAGACAGACAGACAGACAGACAGACAGACAGACAGACAGACAGACAGACAGACAGACAGACAGACAGACAGACAGACAGACAGACAGACAGACAGACAGACAGACAGACAGACAGACAGACAGACAGACAGACAGACAGACAGACAGACAGACAGACAGACAGACAGACAGACAGACAGACAGACAGACAGACAGACAGACAGACAGACAGACAGACAGACAGACAGACAGACAGACAGACAGACAGACAGACAGACAGACAGACAGACAGACAGACAGACAGACAGACAGACAGACAGACAGACAGACAGACAGACAGACAGACAGACAGACAGACAGACAGACAGACAGACAGACAGACAGACAGACAGACAGACAGACAGACAGACAGACAGACAGACAGACAGACAGACAGACAGACAGACAGACAGACAGACAGACAGACAGACAGACAGTGAACTTTATTTGATCGAGCTTCAGCGGGGGCCCCTATCGGGGACCCGCGGAAGCCACTGGCCGCGTCCAAGTCTGGGCAGGAATACCGTGATGTTACGCCCTTTCTTGGGCCCTCTGGATTGCCTCTAGTTGTGTCTGGAGCGATGGGCTCCGGAGTGCCTCTTCCCAGCCGGCTTCGCTGGATAGAGGGCCGTTAGGTAACGCGGTGCATTGCGTGCCAACGCATAGCCCACGGCGCACCACGCGCAAGCTCGCAAGCAATGCCAATGCGCTGCGTAGCTTGCGAGCTGGCGCGTGGTGCGCCGTAGCACGCGCGCGATAAAAAGAAAAAAAAAAAGAAATCGCGCCGCGTACAGGTAAAACCAACAAAAAAAGTAAGCGGCGCGCGCGGCATGGAGAAAGGGCGATAGTGAGCGGAGCGGGTCGGCATAAAAAAAAAAAGAACACGTTTGGGAGAGGAGGCGCCGCGCGGCTGCTATTCCTGTTGCCATGACAACGTAAACAATCTTGTACGCCTCCATTTTGCTTATGCGTCGCCCATTGGTTAGGGCCGTAACTGGAGGGGACCTTGGCGCTAGCGTCGAAAGAGTGTCTGCTCGAAAACAGCCAATGGCAGACATGCGGAGATTCACCCCCCTGGCCGCGTTTCCACCGTGCATAGCATTCACCGCGAGCGTTTCCCGGTAAACATTACGGTTACATACGCTACAGTTGCCGGGAAGCGTGAGTAGCAGTCAGGGATATTTGAGTTATATAGCGTTCCTCCAATTTTTGGAAGCTTAAGCGTCCTCCAATTTGTTTTTTTATTTTTCTCTGGCCCAGTATATTTTCGCCTGGCATAGTTTTGGACGCTTTCTGGCTAGCAGACGAGAAAAACAATGCATGGTCGCTCGCCGCCATCACTGCGGTGCGTTCGCTTGAGCGCAACCTCTCCGGAAAATTTTGTCTCGCTGGTGTAGGATACCGAGCAGCATGCGTATAGTTGTCTGTGGACCAAGCGTCTCACGTTTTCTTTGATATTCTTTTGGTAGCCACATTAGGTGCCCAAAGTAGGCATTCGGTTGTGGCCAACATGCTTTCCTTTGCTTTTTTTTTTTTTTTTCAATTCCGTGCCCCGCCCCACAAATGAAGAAAAGACATTGTTACGGCGCAGCAAATTATCGCATGGTAAAAGTTCGATTTTGTTACTTCTTCTTTTGCGGAAAGTAGTGGGCCGCGGGACGCTTCATTTAGCGAATACTCTTATTATATTATTGCGATAGCAACTATATGGACACTCTAGGCGCATTCCTGCCGTCGCCGTTGCTCTCATGTTTCGTATAAAGTCCAAGGGCGATAACATCGTCACCGCGCGCCGCATGCTGTATGTGCGAGTGAAAGTGTAGGGGAGGGGGCGTGGCATGGGTGAGCCGATGATGGTGGCTTAGTCTTGTGTTTACAAGAGAAAAAAGCGGAGAGGAAGCGCGCCGCCTTCCGTCGCGCGCGATACATCAGGGCGAGTGGAGGAAGGGGGGGGGGGGGGGGAAGCGGGCCTTAGGATTCTGTGAATCTGTGGTTGCGCAACATGTTTATTTGCCTTGTTTGACGCATTATATACAGTGACTTTTTCTTAGTTACGTAGATCTATTAGAGACTTATACGTATATTTAAATATCTTGTTGCGAGGTTTTGTGTATATGTGCAGTGAACTTTGTTTCCAGTGACACTTTTTTGCCCTTTATGAAGCTTTATCTTCGCATTTCTAATGCACGATGGCGAGTCAAATGAAAGTGATCCAAATACACCCCGCGCAATAATGGTTCGGTTCATTATCTGCGAGGCATGCGCGTAGCACACAGGCACCTCTCATTTACAAAAGTGACACGCAGATCTGAGGATAAAGGTTCTTTAATGCTCTCATACACTGGATTGAATATGGTTGCGTGACATAATAGACAATACAAAAGTCGAACAGCGTGGTGTCGTGAGGTTTTTGACAGGTGAAGGTGTTTCCCAAAAAAATAAATTAGTCGCCGTATGGCTGCCGTGTACGTTGAACATTGTATTTCATTGGCCACTGTGACGCGTTGGAACAAACGGTTCAAAGAAGGACGTGAAAGTTGCAAAGACGATCCAAGACAGTGCCAAGGATAACGTGCAGTCACCCCCATCACAATTGCAAAGGCTGATGAGCTGATTAGACAAGAACGGAGGATAAGCATTGATGAATTGGCAGGGCGTGTGAACATCAGTCGTGGTTCGGGCCACACCATAATTCATGAACATCTCGGTTATCGGCTCTTGTGTGCGCAATGCATGCCCAAGATTTTGAACCGCCACTCATCTAATCCGGTATCACAATGAGGGTGACGAGTTTTTGTCTGCAATTGTGACCGGGGACGAGTCATGGTGCCAATACTAAGAGCCTGAAACCCGACGGCAAAGCTTACAGTGGAAACATTACAATTCACCACCCCCAAAGGTAGCAAAGGCCATCATTTCTGGCGGAAAGGTGTTGTTGACTTTTCTTGCGATCGTCAGGGGCCATTATTGATCGAATTTGCTAAACCTGGAGAGGCTATCAATCGTTTCCGATATTGTGAAACGCCGGATCAGCTGCGTGTCGCAATCAAGAACAAACGGCGTGGTAAATTGAGAAATGGGGTCACATAGCTCCACGACAATGGCCGTCCCCACGTAGCTGATGTGGTTAACACAAAACTGGGAAAGTTCCAAGTGGGAAACGCTGCAAAATCCGCCATACAGCACAGACCTGTCGCCTTGCGACTTCCACATTTTGGAGCATTTGAAGAAACAGCTCAAGGGAACCAGATTCGTGTCGGACGATGACGTGAAAGAGTCAGACTTTTTGAAGCAGCAAACCAAGGAATTTTATGAGACGGGAATCATGCGACTCATTAGTCAGTGGGACAAATGTCTAAATGCTCATGGAGACTACTTTTAAATAAAGTACCCCGTTTGTCATATATTCGCATTGGCTCACTTTAATTTGACTCGCCCTCGTATATTTTGCAGAACTCTTGCTTTCTATATGTGCTCTCTGTTGCGACTATAATTTCGGTGCAATTACTCAGAATACACGACCGGTGACAGCTGCTCCTGCGCAATACATTGTAACAAAGGACAGCGTCATTGAGATTTTTCTCTGGCCGTTGGATATGTGCAAAAATGTAAAGAAGGTTCTTGAATGACAAAGTTTCATTAAAATATTTGTCCTCAACTTGTTCATTTCACGGCCTTTACATTTTTCATACCACGGCATGCACTGCTTTGCTGGTTTCAAACTGATATAATTCTAAAGTTCGTTAAGTATTTTCTTTATTTATTAAATAGACAGAAAACATGGATGCATTGATATCAGTTATTTCGGGCACAATTTTTAGACATATACGGGTATATTATTTTATGAGAAAATACATATTGTACTTGTCTTGACAGTGCGTAGCGTTCAAGAATTCGTTTGCAGCATCTTCGGCAATGGCAATGCAGTTATTATCAATGTATTTGATCCCTCGACAAATTCTATAAAGAGGAGGCCGAGTTGCAACGTGAGCCCCCCGAACAACATTTCTGGCTACGCCACTGCAACCGATCTCTCTTGCCGGTTGCCATTTCATGCTTACATCTGTTCTCTATTACGAGAGAGCCAGCAATTTTTCAAAGAAAAGTCGCTAGCCATGCTCTATGACTGCATCGTTTGCACACTTGCTTCACTAATTGCTGTTCTAAAAATAAAAAAATAAGAACGAAGAAAACGTTTATCGCGGTTTCTGTCGGGACATATATGTCTGACCAATACTGCCTGTGTGGTAGTAAAAATTAGCGTCGTCCGAGTTGCTTGTCGTCTATGGACAACGTGGTTCCAGCTAGAAGCTCTAAATTTGGCCAAAGGGGTCCGTCCTCGCCCAGAACGAGAGATTGAGAGGGAAATTCTTAAGCCGGCGTCCGACGGATATGCTTCATCTGCAGCCATTCTTTCGATCTCTGGGCCATACCTGGGACTTTTTTTGGCCCGAATCTGTCGGTGTGTAAACTTTCTCGACTCGGCCTCACTCGCTCTCGGAAATCAATCAAATCGCAGATGTACCCGGTAGAGTTTCCGGCGAGCTTTTCCTTTCTTCTTTTTCATTGCGTTAGTCTGAGTGCATTAAATTTCTGTGGCGCATGCAATAAACTAACATGGCAGGCTTTGCGGAGCTTTATTGCAGCCGTAAAAGACAATCAGATCAGCAGACCCGTAACTGTTGTTGTGGAGCATATATCATGCAGGCTCGGAGAGCCACCTGCGTTGCGAATGGTCGCACGTTTTCGTGGGGACCCGCCAGCTGGTGTGTTGGAGTTCGTCAGGTACGAGCGAGGTTCAAGAAGCCACATTGGAATATATATACTTACTATAAGCAGGCATTTCGTCCAAGTCTGCTGTATCGATTGCAGGAGTGACGCAGTTAGGTTGCTAATTGGTTTATGCCAGTTGGGTAACATTATATATGTTTACGCGTTCAACACGCTCAGGACGTCGTTCACCTCGATTTGTCCCGTCTTGCACATGTTTGTACAGTGCTGTAACGAATTTTGGGGGCCATTTGACGAATGCAGTTTAGTTCTCTCGCTCTCACTTCTTAGCGAATTGCTTGTTGGCTACAGTTGAATTCGGCCTGCATTGCGGGCTCGATTTATGCGTTTCCAGTTCGCGCGGGCTGTCTAGGACCGGAAACATCAAAACTCGACAGAGAAGGCCGCTTCCGCAGTCGATGTGCTGCGTGCATCGTACAGCGGGTTCTCCTGTTTTACTTGTTTGTGTCGTGGAACTTTGTTTCGGCGATCAGTAGGCAGACAGTTTCACAAAACGCGGTGCATATACCCAGCTTTCTTTTTTTTTTTTTTTTTTTTTCACGACTCCGAGCGCATTGCAGCTATAGCGCGCGCGGGTCTCGCAGGTCTCGCGCCGCGTATATGCACAGACCGCACCTGTCTAAAGCATGCGATACGCGTGCCCTGGTGTGTTGCGGCGACCTTTGCGAGCTAACTTGTTTTAGCGCTGCCAGTCGCGTGTAGACGCGGACAATGCGTTCACGACTCTCAGCGCCGAAACAAGTTCAATAACCAAGCCGTCTAAATTACCTCCACCCTGATTTTGCGAGCGACTGTGACACGCAGCGAGCCTCTTGCCTGTATCGTACGCTGCTAAATGCAATTCTTGGTTTGTTCTTTACTGCTCAGCAAGCTGTACCTCGAGGCCCCAGCAAGCCCGCTAATTCGACGCGCGTTCCATACAAATGCGATGGAGACTGTACGCGCGCTTGTGACCGTCGAATATATACACCTACGTGGCGCGCGAGCAGTGCTAATCAATTGCAGCGTGACCCTAATAGTTTGTTTACTTTTTATTTCGGCCGCCTCACAAGGGCTTCGCCGTGCATCTTACGTGCGCTCTTCGCGCTCAGTGCGCCTCCTCGTGGCGGCAGGGCGTGCGCGGCCAAAGTGGCCCTCGAGTCTGTCGGCATCGAGGTCAATGGGTTTCGCGAGGGCGCTGGCTGTCGTCCTGGCTTCCATCAAAAGCCACGCCGGTCACTCTCTGCGCGGGCGGAAGTGCGCGCGCCCTCGACATTCGCTGAGGCGCGCGCGGCCCAGGGTGGGGCCCCGGGGCTCACGCCATCGCGCCATCAGGGGACTCGTGCGCCGAGGGCGGAAACCGCGCACTCCGCACGCTATACCCTCGCGGCGATAACTCGCCGTTCTCAACGCCCTTGTGTAGCTAATGCGGATGGCCCGTATGTCCAGCCAGAAGAGAGAGATGACTATTCATTCTGCTCCACCATCGCATGGACTCCTTCCTTTATTCTTTAGTTATTAATCTTTTAATTATAAGAAGTACACTGTTCGGGAGTGTCATTGCGTGTCATATTCCTGTGCCTTTAGACGGGCCGCCTTCGCCGAGGTCTTGTTGCACGGTTACGAGCGACACAATCGTCGCACCGCTTTATTGGACACTCACGTAGACGAATAAATGTCAAGCGAATTTCTGCATGAGAAATGCAGTACACGTATAATGTATTTCAGTGCGGTGCCGAACAAGCAGCGACGACGGGGAAGTCCGGATACACGAGGTGAAAGACAGAAGATGCACAAGGCAGTGGTTGGCCAGAGAGCACAACTCCTCGCGGGGACGGCACCGCACAACACGAAAGTGCCGTGGCTTCGGCGAAGCGAAATACGAAGTGTGTCTGCAGGTTTCTTCTTACTATATTGGCGGCGAGCTGCACCACTGGAAAAGCTGGCGCCACCGTCGGCGTGACGTGACCTGAGGGATCACGTGGACATAGCGGCCGCGTCGGCTGCTTCGGAAGCGCCGAAGCGAGCTGAAAACGAAAGTTTAAAGTCCCACCTGCGCCAAGGTTCTGATTAAGTGGTGAGGCTTTACCGCCTTAGGTGTCAACTTGACAACATCTGAAACTACTATAATAGGTGGTGGCCGCCTTTGTAGGCGCGCAGCATGGTAGGCTACTGCTCGGTGCCGCAGTTCGGACGTACGCAATGGAGCCCGGTGTCAGCCTTATTCACACGTAGCCGCAGGGCAAGGAGCTGCGTGAAGCTTGGCTGGCGAAACTTAGAACCGGCCATCGGCTAGACAGCCATCGGCTACAACTGGGGTATGCAGCAAGCACACACGCGAGGAAGATTTCTGCTACGGCGCCGGGACTGCGCGATGTTCGGTGAGTAGCAGAAAGCGTGCACTGGAGACGCACGCCCACGCCCGCTGCCCGGCTAATGTCAGGACGGTTTGGTCTATGAACTTGTTGATGCTAGATACTGGCGAATTCACTGGAACGGAAAGGAAGTGGTAAGACGCACATTAAAGAAAGGCATAGCATATGGTCATGTCTGTGTTAAGAATTAATGCACTGGATTACAAAAAAGCAGCAGAGGGAAATCGCACGCTCAGAAGACCGATAAACATACGGTGCGACGCAACTTAAGAAATAGTATTGATATGTCTAAGAATTTAGAAGACAAAAAAAGATGGAATCGTCGCGACGGCACATCACAGTCGCCGTAGGCATCGAAGTCTCTATAACGAAATTATTTTTGAGCAGTTCTGATAGCGTCCACGCAACAATGGTTACTAGCGTACTGTGAAATGCTCATATGCTGCGGCCTAAAGCTCACGGCACGCTGCGAAAACGCGCTCACAGCGAAAGCAATACATTGTGCGCGGACATGCATGCAGACGCGCAGTCGGGCGCTGCGAACCCGTGCGTGCGCTGCATTGAGACTTCATTCTCTTATGCCCCATTTGGTTATACAGGCAGCCCACTACAAGAACATATTTCACATAGTCAACTTTCAGCGCATGCTTACCTTTCACGCAAGAAGCCGGTTCGGGAGACTCCATCGCGGCGACCGCGCGTAGTGGTATTCGCTGTACGTATTCGGTAAAGAGATAGCGTATGTAAACGATTCTGTGCTTTAAGTTTGCCCAAGATTATTATATAGACCGCCAAAACTTCCCTGGTTTTGAGAGTACCTACATAAATGTCTAGGAGGGCTGCCGCGTGGTGTTTTTATTGAGCGCCGTAAGCGAAACATATGAGGAGCGTGCCGAGTGATCCCTCATACTACGCAAGGGAGGCGCTTCCGACAGATGGCGACTCCGTAACTCCTCGCCCCCAATACGGTGTGTCGAAGCGTGACTTGTGGCGTCGATTGTGCACACGTTACTACTCAGCATGCCACGCATTGTGATCTGTCGCCATACATTTTTTCGCACCGCGTTGGGTAAAACCGCATCCTAGACGCATTTCAATGCTTTCAGCCCGCTGGACGCGTTTGCCTTGTTTCCTTCGAGTCGCGTTGACGCTCTGTTGTTCGAAAGATCGGTTAAGCGGTGTTCGCGAGGCTAGTCTACTAATCCAACGAGTAAATGCAACGTGTCAGCCTGTTTCAAAAGCGCGACCGTCCTAATCTCTATAACTGACTCTGGTGCATTCATTTGAGCGCGAGAGACTTCGTCAACTTATCAGTCTGAACAGTTGCCAGCGTTGGACTACTGCACAAGCGTCGTCACCGGCTATGGTCGTTTTAAGCATGTCGCTGATCGCTTCTTCTTTTTTTTCCTCGTCGAATTGGACATGTGTTCTATGTAACAATTTGTATAAAATACGGCTCACTTTGGCTGCAATACGCTTGAGCGTTTGAATGCGGTGACGTTTTCTGTCTTGTTCCCTCCATCCGTAAGGGGCCTGTTTTGGAACTCCACCTCGTTGTCCGAGTAACCCCACGTACCAACATTGTCTACAACGCACTAATTGTACTCCCGTGGTATATAGCATGCGGTAGCTCACTAACCCGACTGTTTACCAATGTTCACGGCGAACGCCGTTGCCGCGCAGCCCCCCGCACCGCCGCCACGCGGTGGACCTGAACGCGACAGAAAGCGTTTGCTCTCGTGTTGACCAAGCGATGCGCGTCCCGGCTCGCCTTTGCCCACTGCGCGCGGACCGGTGGCCACGCAGCTGCGCCATACGAGCTGTGTGCACGCACCTGGCGTGGCAGCGCCTCTTTCCTTCCCAATGCAGCTTTTCGTGATCCGTCTGAATTTTATTGAATCGCAGTTTTTTTTTTTTATTTCAGAGCGTACAAGCGTAGCGAAAGAAATTATACAGGAGCGGACACTCCCATAGAGCCCAGCGGCCGAATTGACTGCAGCGCACCAAGCCACCGGCGTTGATACCTGAACCACACTTCCGGTTTTGGGCGCGCGCGTTTCGAACGCTACCGGTACGCGTTATTACGCCGGCTGCGCTGATCGACGCTTCTGTTTGCTTCTACAGCTCAACCACGTGCGCTTTTCGTGCAAAGTCATTTTATTATTAAGTAAGAATGATTGCGAACGATCTTTACAAGCCTCCATCGAATATGTGCCACGTGCAATTTAATGAAGACGCAAGACGCCTTGTGAAATGAGGAAATGTTTATTTGATTCTGTATAAATGCTCGTTGCGGGCTTTTTGTGCATTTGTGCAACGTTGTGGCACCAGGTAAGCAGCAGTAGTTCCTGTACAAAGCTTCACCGGACGACGTCAGCTGAAAAAAAGTTAATTACAAGCATCTGTCGTTTTGGTGTTAACACATGCGAGTAATGCGCGTAGAGGCGAAAGTGGTGAATGGGCGGCATTACAAACAAAAGCAGTTCGCTTTTGCGTACCTGGCGTAATAAATAACCGCCTCATCCCAAACAATACCGTATGCCATACCACGAAAACATCCTATTTCCAAGCATTCCCCTCTTCCCGGGACTTATTTCCTATATTATAAGAGCACGAATACACGGGCTACGGCGCGTTTCCAAAAGAACTTGGCTACAATCGACGCGATAGTACGCTGCGAATACACAGAGGTGACCACAACACAGGCCCTCAACCAGGCCCATGCTGGACGCTCGCAGAATTCCTTCTACTCCCTCAAGACAAATGCGTGGATGCAAAGCCTGTCTTCAGTCGGGCAGAAGACAGAATTTTTGAGTTACCAGTTCCTAGTGTTTGAGCTCCTTGACGTTATCTTTTGCGCGTTCTGCCGGCGCAAGCGACACACTCCGGTGTTATCACTCTTGAAAATTGCTCGTTGCGTTTTCGACAAGCGTGAGTACCGAAAGAAGGTTTAAGTTGTTGCGGGGCCATAAAAATATAGAGTTTTAGCCCAGCGGGTTTACGGCCAGCGGAGCGGAGCGGGCGAGCGGAGACACGACTGCGCATGCGCACAACGCTGAAGCGGCCAGCGGTTTTACGGAGCAGCGTTTACGCCCGCTGGAAAGCACTCTCCAGCGGAGTGTATACGCAGCGCGCGAGCGTGCGTAAGCGCGCGCGGGCGTGTATGGGAAATGCAAGATGGCAGCCGCGAACACGAACGCCGGCAGTTCTGCATCGACGACGGCGACTGCGGCGCTGACCCGTACATTAGTACTCAGTATATTATTAACAAATAATGTAGTGAGAACATGTAATATATCTTTATTCAACATTTCTTGCATTATAAAAGCAAGCGTAATTCAAATTCACTTCTCAGTAACTCCTATTCGGACCACTAGGTGGGGAAGCAGAGCGCCCCGCTCTCTCCGCTCGAGCGGGTGAGTGATCCGCCGGGCTAAAATTCTTTTTTCGCGAGCCGCTCCGCTGGCGCAACGGTGGTGACCGCGAGCGGAGCGAAACGTAAACCCGCTGAGCTAAAACTCTCTATAGTCACAAGTTTGTCGCAGTAAGATTCAGTACGTGCCAAACTAACTTTGTCACCATGGCCGAGATGCTTTTCGCTGTGTCATGATAGGCGCGGCGAGTGCGCCTCAACATTATGCCAAAATGCAACGAAATTAATTACAATCATGTTGGGGGTCGGAGAAAGCCTCACGAACTTGTCCTAGTAAGAATCAGTACACGCAAAAAACTGCGCCACACAGCCGAGCTGCTTTTCGCTAACCGCGTCACAAGGCCAGGCGCGGCGAGCGTGCCTCATAAGTAACGAAAAAAGTACCGAAATTAATTTTCAACAATGTTGGGCGTCAGAGAAAGCGCCAGAACTTGTCCCAGTAAGATTCAGTGCTCGCGAAACTGCGTCACAGCGCCCTGTGTGACCAGCGTGCCCAAAAACTACCGAAGTAAGTTAAAATAATGTTGGGCTCATAGAAAGCGTCGAAAACATCTCCCAGCACGAGTCATTAATTCAGCTTAACTGTGCCACGACGGCCGAGCTGTTTTTCGCTAACTGCGTCACAAGTCTAGGTTCCGTTCCGTAATTGCTTGAAATGTGTCGCAGATTGTCGAACAAAATTTCTCACCTTACCGTAGTCCAATAGTGCAGTGGTGCCGTGTCGAAGTGCAGAAGGAACGCAAGAATTCGCCGGGAGCCCAACAAACCAGGCTAAATCCAAAAATAGAAAAACGGGCAGACGGGTCGCCGAACAGGCCACCGCTGAGATGCGCAGCCGGTCTCGCTCGCTTCGGCGGCGTGTCTGACGAATGACGCATGCATCTGGCGCGTCATTCGCCTGTCGCTTGGCAACGGAAGAAAATGTAAGCCGCAAAGTGTAATTTATACGCAGATATTTTTAGTTTTGCCGGGAAACAATAAAAAATGAGACAATGTCTGTTAACTTCGTTTCACATTCTCTTTATTTCGGTACTCGCGGCAGCAAACGGTCGGCGTTAATACTAGCGTGACGTATTTCCTGTCCCCAGTTCTCGCCGAGTGTCCCCTCTTGTATAATTTCTTTCTTTACACTCTTAAGCAAAATTACACCCTTTTGACACACAACGATAATCGTCATCTGTCTTGCCCGCATTTCCTGTCTTTAACGCAGCGAGCCCGGTACTTCCCAGTAACGAACGGCATGCGCGTTATCAGCATGACATAGCATTCCCGACAGGAAAGTAGCAGGCGCGGCGTTTTCAAGAAAGGAAACGCAAGCAAGGCAGATGACGATTATACACTTTAAAAGAAGCTTACGCCCTTATGAGTGTATATCTGCCACACAACGATAATCGTCACTTGCCTTGCTTGCGTTTCCTTTCTTGAAAACGCCGCGCCCGATACTTTCCTAGCGACAAAGTTATGTCATGCTGATAACGCGCATGCCGTTCGTTACTGGGAAGTACCGGGCTCGCGGCGTTAAAGAAAGGAAATGCGGAGGACACAGATGACGCTTATCGTTGTGTGGCGAGATACGACTCAAAGGGTGTAAACTTTTCTTAGAGTGTAGTTGTGTGGCAGATATGCACCCCAAAGTGTGTACCTTTGCCCTTTCCTGCACTCTAAAGAGTTTACACCCTTTGGGAGTGTCTATTTGCCACACGACAATAATCGTCATCTGTCTTGCCCGCATTTCCTTTCTTGAAAACGCTGCGCTCGTTATTTTCCTGTCGAGAATGCCCTGTCATACTGATAACGCGCATGCCGTTCGTGTCTTGGAAGTACCGGGCTTGCCGCGTTAAAGAAAGGAAATGCGGACAAGACAGATGACGTTTATTGTTGTGTGGCAAGATACGATCCAAAGGGTGTAATTTTGTTTTTGAGTGCCGATAGATAAATTTGAGTGCGCAATCGACCAAATAGTTCTTGCGAGGCTAACATGAATTCTTGTTTTAGAGGTGACAGAAACCTGCCCATAAATTGGCACATCATTAGGTACTCTAGTACAAATGCAGGTTCCGATTCCAAACACAGGCTGCGAAGCTAAAACGTCCCGGAAATTCCGTATAGAGGTCTCCCAGTTCCCGATGTAATTGCACCTAATGCCGCTTCCTAAGCGTGATCCAATCGAAACGTCCCACAACCGCTCCTTTAGTAGGCGCCGCTGAGTTTTGCAGAGCCTCGGCGGGAGGCCGGCGATCGGACCCCTCCTCGGTTGCGTGGTTCGAAGGTGCTCTTTCCGCCTCCACTGTGTGCGTTTCCTGGGAAAAGGAGTGCGCCGCGTGCTCGCTCAAATCGCGGAGTCATCGTGTGCTTTCAACCATGGGCGGCCACGGCTCAGCGAGCATATGGCGCTGCTCGGCGCGCTCCTGCTTTGTAGGTGAAAACTGTTTTTACTTTGGCACGGTTGGATTTTTCTTTGTACATTCTTTTTTGTTCGGAACTGTGGTATTTTGACGTACGCTGTAACAATGAATGCAATATTTCTGGCCCTGCGAAGCACGGTTTATGTATTTCTTTTTATTTATATATACTGCGATCTGATACCAGATTAAAGAAGTGCGGGTATACATAGAGGCGAACAAGCATGTAAACGCGTACAAATTCATAAGAATTGCAGGCATTTTCAAACACTGGTAAGGAATTCTAGACATATTGGTAAAGAATACATAAAAGCATACAAACACATAAACACACACAAATTCATAACATTTGCAAGCATTCTTCAAAACTTGGTAAGGAAATCTGGGTAGCAATCTCGGCATTAAGATTCTTCCAGTCTGTTATTGTCCTAGGGAAAAAATAATCTTTGTGACAGTTATTACGTGCGTTCAAGGGGGTTATTGTCAGAGCATGCCTTCGTCTCGTTTCATAACATGATGATTAAGTAAAAAACTTGGAAGTGTTAATCGTTATAATGACCGTTTACAAGTTTAAAGAGGAACTTTAATCGGCAGACACGGCTGCGCACAGTCACCGGGGGTAATCCATTGCGTCTTATGAGCTCGCTAACAGACGTATGGCCGTATGAGTTGAAAACAAACCTAACTGTCTCATGGTGTATACGTTCGAGTTCTTTAATATTGATTAAAATGAACGGGTCCCAAATAATTGCTGCATATTCCAACAATAGACAAAGTAATTGTACGCTAATAAACGAACACTATGACGTAGATAACTTCAGTGAGCGCCTCAAGAAAAACAGTTTACGCAACGAATTTGCAATAACGGTATCTATGTGCATTGTCCAGGAAAGATGATTCGTTATCCACAGGCCCACATATTTGTACTCTGTTACCTCTAATAGAAATATGTTATCAACACTATATGCAAATTGAAGTGGTTTTTTTGTTATGTGTAATTCTCATAAAATGTTTTTTTTTTTCAAAATTAATAGATATTTGCCATTGTTCGCACCAAAAAATGACCTTTGCTAGGTCATTATTTAGACGCACCTGATCATCAACCCAAGATACGTTTTCGTACAAAGTACGGTCGTCTGCACAAATTTTCACGGAAGCTAAATGGTCTGTCACAATGTAATTAATAAATAATATAAATAAAAGTGGTCCCAAACCGGATCCCCGGGGGACGCCAGACGCAACCTTTGCATTGTTAGAAATATTGTTTAAGGTGACGAATTGGGGGGGGGGGGGGGGGCGTCTGTTAGGTAGGCTGTGACCCAAGCAAGTATTTGGTCATTTCTTTATATAATACCCTAATTTATGAATCAGTTTGTTATGTGACACCTTCTCAAAAGCTTTGCCAAATTCCATGAATATGACGTCGGTTTGCTTCCTTTCATTAATCGCATATGCGAGATCGTGCACAGTCTCAAGTAATTGAGCACATGTAGAAAACCTACGTCTGAAACCATGTTAGACATCTGGACGTACCGTGTGCTCTTCTAAGAAACCTAATATACGTTTATGAATTATGTGCTCTAAAATTTTGCATGATATAGATGTCAGTGATACAGGTAGGTAATTCTCGACGTGTGCTTTTTTCCCAGGATTTATGCAAAGGTTTGATTTCGGCCGTCCTCCAATAATCCTGTAGAGAACCGTCGAGTAAAGATATGGTGAATACAACATGCAGGTTCTTAGAACACCATTCCGCATAACGCTTCAAAAACGCGTTTGGTATATTATCTGGTCACAGCGACTTTTTAATATCAACGTTCAAGAGCAAATTAACAGCACCACTCTCAGGAACAGCAGCATCAGATATAGCAAGAAGCGATATGGAAAAGTTGGGAAGGTAACCATTATCTTTTGTAAATACTGACTAGAAGAATTTGCTAAACGCAGAACAAGTGACCGTGTCATCGCTTACACATTTGCCGTCTATCATGAACTCGCCGATGGAAGATTTAGGTGTGATTTGGCGCCAGAATCTCTCGGGAGACGTTTTAATAACGGAGGGCAGGAGCGTTCTGTAATATTTTTCCTTGCCGCGAGTTATTCTCTGTTTTAGTTGTCCTAAAGTTTCTCCCACGATCGATTTTAAGGTTACATTTGTTTTTGATTTCATATTAAATCTTTTAAGCCTTCGCTGCAAGCGTAACGTCTCACGAGAAATCCGTGGGTTACTGTGCACGGAATTTTTCGCAATTTTGGGAACAAAACGATGGGTACATTCAGGACGGTGTATTTAAAGGAAAGCCATAAATAATTTATATTGCAAGTGCTGTTTCTGAAATCACTGAAGTAGACATCAAGTATATCGAGAATAGATTCGTCATCAGCACGAGAAAAATTGGGAAATAAATGAGCACTGTTTTGGCGGTCTAGGTAGACATTTGACAAGCTCCGCAGTACAGCTTTGGGATCAGAAATCCCGTTTGTGACTTCACAGGTTATCGCATTTCGGATGGCTCCACTTAGAACAAATATGTATAGAATTGATCCTACGGCTCCTTGTACTCTCGTGAAATTATTTACCATTTGCGGCAAGTCAAACGTGGACAGAATATCAAACATTGTATTATCCACACTGTGGGCAGAATGCAATGAAAATGTGTGCCAACCAATGTTGAGTAAATTAAAATCCCCGGCCAGTGGTACTCTATCACCCGATCTTACAAGACAGTGTAAATATTCCCTTAAGTTTTCAAAGACCGTAACAGAAGAGCTTGGAGGCCTGTAAAAAGCGCTAGGGATAAAGCGGGCTTTGTTGATGTCTGCTTTGCGAAAGACAGCTTCAATGCCTTGCGCATCAGGCATTCTGAAAAGTTGTATTGATGATTTAAACAAAATGGCCACTCCTCGACTTCTTCTGTCCCGGTCGCCGCGAAAGGCTTTACAGGCCTTAGGAACAAACTCGCCATCAAATATTTCGCTGCTCAGCCAGGCCTCCGTAAGCATGGCAACGTCGGCGTCGTGCGAGAACTGCATGCCCTCAAGTGCTACAGCTTTGTTGACAACGCTACGACATCAGTTTATGTTGAGGATTTTGAATGCCGGACTGGTCTCTTTCTGGTGTAATTTTCGGTGTCGTGGTTTATTAATTACGTGGCCTTAAGGTTTTCTATAGGCTTGTACGTGCAAAATGATTGGAAATAAAGAAAAAAAAAAGCTGTTTGATGCAGCTTTGAGCGCGAGGTGTGCACCGCTGGCTTAGCAGAAAGCGATTATTTATTTATTTATAGATAGATACTGCGATCTCGAAGAGAGGCCATTGCAGGTGAGATACATAAAAAAGTGTTTACATGAAAATGCACGAACACGATTAATTAAAATGCAGTACTTATAGTGAATGAAGATAAGAATGTGTAAATGTCAAAAGCAAAAAATTGTTTAATAACACAAGTGATATAGAGAGAAAACAGCAAACCCTAAATAAAACAAAAAATGTAGAACTAGACCAGATAACAAACACAGCACGCGTAACAAACCCTAAATAGCTCAACAAGAAAGGCACACGCAAGCATAAGTAACACTGCTCAAAGTATTATTGTAAGTATTTCTCAAATAAATACAATTAATCCTCACAACATCATCGGCAAGGCTATTCCATTATAGAATGATAATGGGAGTAAAAGAGTACTTAAAGCAGTTATTACGTGGAGCTAAAGGTGATATTGTAATGTCGTCGTCTGGTAGCATAGCCTTCGGAGCAAGTGATATGTGATGTATCTGTTATAATATCCTTTTACTAGCTGGTAGCAGAACTTTAGTTGACAAATTCAATTTCTGTTGATAACTGAAGGTAATCCACTTCGCTTGATGAGTCCAGTAACTGACGTACGCCCATAAGAATTATAAAGTATATCGCACTACCTTTTTCTTTTTGTATTCTTTCCAGTTTGTCGATGTTTGTCTTTGTATACGGGTCCCAAATAGGTACTGCATATTCAATCATAGGACATATAATAACTGATATGCAAGTAGACGTACAGCAGGCATGGATAACTTTAAGAGCTCCTCAAAAAAAAAGAAAAAAAAAAATTTGCGTAGTGCTTTACTTCCACATCTATGTGCTTTGTCCAAGATAGATTATTTGTGATCAATAAACCTAGATATTTATATTCTCTTACTTCTGAGAGAGTTATGCCGTTTGCACCGTAATGAAAGAGGAGTGGCTTCTTCTTACGAGTTATTTGCATAAAGACTGTGAGCGACTAAACTGGCAGGGTATCGTGTAGTGATTGTGGTCATGCAACGTCCGATGATCGGTATACAGGGTGATAAAAAAGAGAGAATGACGACCGTTCTCGTTTTCTTCTACTGTGCGTTTGTCATACCAGTCTCTTTCTTTCTATTTAACGTTTCCCAACGGAGCAACAACGGAGCAGTTCGTTTACAGGGGTCACTATTTATATTGCTCTACTTTATGAACCCGACGAAATAGTGAATAAATGTTATTCTGACTTCAACGAAATTGATCGGAGCAGTCACGGCCGTGTCCTCTTAACTGTCGTGCACTGAGAAGACGTCAGTACAACACTGAATTCAAAGCAAATGTGCTGAGGTTTAAGGCTGTCATTCGTCCAGTACTTATGCCTTGTCTAATTGCCTCTGATGCTATGGTTGACACCTCCGTGAAATGCACAAACGTGCGAAAAGCGACAGAGAAAGAGAGAGAGAAAAACACAGAAGTAGCGTCCTTGGTGGAGATTTATACTACAGTGAGGCTGGCGTAGGCTGTTGTGTATATGATACCTTCAACTTTTCATATGCAAAATACGATTCTTGTTCAATTTTCTTTTTACATCCCCGCCCCCACTGTAATGCCTTGTGGCGCTGTTTGTATAAAAAAAAGAAGGAGAAAACAAACGTGCCACTTGTTGGTACCCTTTGGTCAGGGGCCCATATTCTTCCTGACGCCGGCGTGTTTCATTGTCTCCTCTTCAGTTTTGAGCAAGAGTGGGAAATTGACCTCACGGCTGTGCCCTGTTTCCAATAAAGGCTGTGCGAAATTATCTGCGCTGCAGGCTGTCCCTCATTTTTTTGGCTGCCCCTGCACTCACAGCCGTGTCCATAGGTCGCGTGCGAGCAGTGCGGTATAGGGAATAGCGTGCGCTATTCCCTATACCGTACTGCCCGCACGCGAGATGGAGCGCGCACCACACGGGTGGCATGGCGAGTGCTCCCGCACCATCGTGCGGGTCGAGCCAGGTGTTATGCAGAGGCGCACTCGCGCAATATTGGCGTTTCTCATAAGACAGCTCGCCCCATGATTCACTCGTTGATTACCGATATGTTCGTCTCGAGATTGTCCGGCGTGTGCACTTGTGGTATTTCACCTTCGGCGGTGGCCGCAGGTCACAGATATGGCCTGGCTGAGCGCAGGTAGATGGAGGCCAAAACTATGTCCAGCTGCCGCCCGCATGATCGGCGACCCCCCTCGCAGCGGCGTCGTCTTGTATGGTTTCGACCACGTGGTTTCGACTACTGCTGCTGCTGCCAGGACCGGTTTGCGAGCCGCGGCTGCTCGTCGGGGCGGTCTACTCGCTGAGGCGCCGTCCCCAAGAATGAATTTCACGAACTTCTCTCACTTTTCGTGGCGGAACTTTGTGCCGTGGATGCCTGTCACTGAATTTTGCTGCATTTCGTATCAAAAGCGCCGAAGTCATCGCACGCCGCGGCAGATGGTCAGCAGTTGCTCTTTCTCCGGTTCTTCTTAGAAAAGAACAAACCGCCTGAAGAGACGTCGATTTGTGGTGCCAGGCATCCACCCTGCAGCCAGATGTGCTCTGCGTGTACTTTATCCACCACCCTTGCTGTGTTGCCTCATGGAATGATGTTTTCTCCCTGTTACACAAATTCTGATCGAATTATTATCGACCTTAACGGTAGTGCTATACCTTCGCCAAAGAAGTGTACAGCTTTGTTCTGCCGGCTATCTTTCATAAGAGGGTGACAACACATTTCTTAGCTAACAATCTATGATTTTGCAGACAAATGCGCAGCGGAGAGAATCACTGACGTGCAATGATTGTAGAGTATGACTCTGTCACAAATGCCGCGTTTTAGAAGCTCCGGCCAACCAGATGTTCTGGGAGGCCTGGTTACCGTGGTCATTCAGCCAATCACGAGCCATCCTCGTGCTTGTCTTTGAGGGAGCCTCGTGATAGCATCCACAGTGCTGTCTTTAAGGCAGCATGTCGTGCTCTAAGCTTCCCCGACCTCTCGGCATGGAAGCGACGAGCTGAATTCATGAGACGTTACCGGGTCACGCGGTAAGGCGGTAGTGATTTTTTAGCCGCAGAGTAGCAATTCCACATAGTCCTGCTCGTTTCACTGCAAGTTGATTTCTACTTATATCATCATCATCAGCATCATCATCATCATCAGCAGCAGCCTGGTTACGACCACTGCAGGGCAGAGGCCTCTCCCATAATTCTCCAACTACCCCGGTCATGTACTAATTGTGGCCATGTCGTCCCTGCAAACTTCTTAATCTCATCCGCCCACCTAACTTTCTGCCGCCCCCTGCTACGCTTCCCTTCCCTTGGAATCCAGTCCGTAACCCTTAATGACCATCCGTTATCTTCCCTCCTCATTACATGTCCTGCCCATGCCCCCATTTCTTTTTCTTGATTTCAACTAAGATGTCATTAACTCGCGTTTGTTCCCTCACCCAATCTGCTCTTTTCTAATCCCTTAACGTTACACCCATCATTCTTCTTTCCAAAGCTGGTTGCGTCGTCCTCAATTTAAGCAGAACCCTTTTCGTAAGCCTCCAGGTTTCTGCCCCATACGTTAGTACTGGTAAGACACAGCTGTTATATACTTTTCTCTTGAGGGATAGTGGCAACCTGCTGTTCATGATTTCAGAATGCCTGCCAAACGCACCCCAGCCCATTCTTATTCTTCTGATTATTTCAGTCTCATGATCCGGATCCACGATCACTACCTGCCCTAAGTAGATGTATTCCCTCACCACTTCCAGTGCCTCGCTACCTATCGTAAACTGCTGTTCTCTTCCGAGACTGTTAAACATAACTTTAGTTTTCTGCAGATAAATTTTTAGACCCACCCTTCTGCTTTGCCTTTCCAGGTCAGTGAGCATGCATTGCAGTTGGTCCCCTGAGTTACTAAGCAAGGCAATATCATCAGCGAATCGCAAGTTACTAAGGTATTCTCCATTAACTGTTATCCCCAATTCTTCCCAATCCAGGTCTCTGGATACCTCCTGTAATGCTGTGAATAGCATTGGAGAGATCGTATCTCCCTGCCTGACGCCTTTCTATATTGGGATTTTTTTGCTTTCTTTATGGAGGACTACGGTGGCTGTGGAGCCGCTATAGATATCTTTCAGTATTTTTACATACGGCTCGTCTACACCTTGATTCCGCAATGCCTCCATGACTGCTGAGGTTTCGACTGAATCAAACGCTTTCTCATAATCTATGAAAGCTCCTAATTCATCTCCTAATTCTCCTGAGTTTAACGGTGAATGTGCCTTACACTTTCGCTGACATAGCGCAAACATATTCTAATACATTAGCCTCAATTTTGCGCCAGAGAGCATCTTCGCGAAGTTCAACATCGCATTGTTTCACACTATCGTCTAATCGTGCCTGTAGACATGCATATGTTAAAAAGAAATAAACGAAAAAAAGGGGGGGGAGTAAATTTAGTTTTTTTTTTTTTTTGCCTTGTCTGGAAGCGACGCATTTACACATGTCTTGTATTGCAGTAATCCAAGACGTAAGAACATGAGCAACCTAGATTTGTAGACGGTACGGTGCAGCATGCTATTGAAAGCGACGAAGTATGACAACCACATGGAGGCGAATGCGAGAAATATGGATCGCATTCAGAATGTTCCCTCAGCTTTTTCTTTCTCATTTTTTCTTCTCACTGTTGTGCAGCCTCCTAAGGATGCGTTAAATGTTGGAGCACCTATACTCTCGCTTGAGTATCTGCTATACGGTGCGGAACCATTTGCGCGCGCGTTGTACTCATTCCCTGCATTTGGATTTACTTCGTAGAATCGTTTTTGTAGGAATCGCTGCTTCGACTTCGTAAAACGCATTACAACGGCGCTCCCGCATGGGCATCTTCGCGTGTAGAGCGGCTTGCTTGCGAAAGTCGTTTAGACGAACGCATCTTCCCTAAGATGCTACAGATACACACACTCTTTGGGAAGCATTCCAAGTGCATTATTGAGCAGATTTCTACGTCACGACTGCCTTTCATTGTGTGAGTTCTCGCACCGTCCGCAATTCTGCCTCCGCAGAGGGGAAAGAAATCGCGCTGTTTTTATCGACCGAGTTTCTTGAGCGCGCGGCACTGAGCAAGGGAGCTATGTCCATTTGATCAAGTCGCGCGCGCTGCTACTTTTATGCGTACTCGCGACCATTTTTCTGGCTTGTGCACTTGAGTAAGATGGAGCACCGAGAGCGCGTGGCACTTGGATTTCTTTCAGAGGCTGTGCGCTGCCGCCGACTCCCGCGCTTTTTACCGCGGCTGTGTTCCGTCGGAGATACGCCACAATACGCTCGTCACGCTGCCAGCCATCGATCCCGGTGCGCCGTCGTGCTTCGTCACGCGCTCTCCTTGTTTGCCGTGCCGGTTGTAAAGCGATGGTTTACGGTGCCCCCTTCCGTGTATGCGCCGCATTGAGCCATTCACGGGGTATCGCCGTATCGGGGCGCGTCTCGGATACCTGGGCCGCCTCGATTCTTGGCATCGCCGCTATCGGCCATTAAGCCTCCATCCCCATGCCACGGCAATAGAGCCTTCAAATGACAAGGCCACCTTTGACGAAGATAGGTCCTCCTATAGAAACGTTGGCCAGCCTTTCTGAGGCACCTTATACCTGTTTATAACCTTTATACCGCAGTATGCTGCTCCATCCGTCAGCGCCCTTATTGATTCGGGGCAAGTCGGTTGGGATAATGTAGCACGTGTTTAAAGGCCTCGATTCCTGATAACTGGTGCTATTCTTGAGACCACGAGACTTTCACGCCATTACGGTTATGAAAGGTCCCTGTTTAGCTTGTTACTCTTCACTTTGTGCCGCAATGAACGGAACGAATGCCAAACGCATGGGACACGGCGTGCCTAACCGTCACGCTCGTCAACATGAACAGACTTGTCCATCGGGTGTGTGCGACGGGATTATGCGCGGAATGTGCAAATGTTACTCCTTGTTTTACGACGCTCAACCCATCTACGCCAAGGGGTGAATTTTCTCCCGTGTATGGGTTGCCCCGACGTGTCCTGACAAGGTCCTCTACCAGGGGGCAGCAGAGAATGAGGATGTCCGGACGGTGGAGGGTGTACCTGTGGTCGCTTCTTCTCTGTCCTTGTGTGCAAGTGCACGCACGCTGAACGTTTTTATATTTTCTTTCCTTGGAGTGCACCGCTTACCCGTAATGACGTATTAAACTTGCGTTACTTGTTGTTACATCACCTCGTCTTCCCTGCCGAACCCTCTCCGATGGTCAGCCTGGTTCGACCTCCAAGCAGCCGCTGTCGAAGGTTCACAAAGCCCCTTAACAAACTGTAGTCAACGCTATCCGTCCCCTATCTTCCAGTCGCCTAGCTGTCGGGGCGCCGACACGCGTGCGTGCTCCGGAACGAAAGGCGTGTGCCGAAGCTCGTGTTGCGTGCTTTGCTCGCCATAGCAACATGGACGTGGCGGCGCACTACACAGCAGTGCCTCCGGGAATCTGTCGCGCGCTAGGCCGTGCAGTGCGCGTCTTTGGTGGCTCGGAGAACCTATTGTTGCCGTTTCTCCCAGCTTTATTCTTCGTGCTTGCCAGGCAGGCGGTCTTGCTTATACTAGGCTTTGTGATCCTTTGCTTAAACGAGCCGTGCTCGTCACGCGATGTCTTGTGTATGTGTGTATCGTTCGACGATTCCCACCTGCTGCTTGATTGAGGTCGTGTCGTTTTTGAAACATCCAAAGTTAGTTCACGACAGAGGGAAATAAATGGAAACTAACTAGTCGTTCAAATATAGCGTGCCAGACGTCGCGCTGTTTCTGGAGCGAGCCGGCTATCTGCGGCGAAAACTTTTCGCTCAGAAGGTAGCACGGCGTGGTGAGCGCACAGCAGCTCGAGGAGAAAGGAAAGAGCGCGCGGGCCAGCCGGAAGGAACGCCGGCGTCCCGGCTGCCGGCGCTGGGCCCCGATCGATGGGTCTGGCCGGCTGCTGGTGGGCCGATCGGGAGAGTCCACTGGCGCTGGTCGCAGGGTTCGTGCCTCCCCCCCCGACTGCTGCCGTATAGACCCGCAGCATGCACTTTCTGTGACGGAAAGTATGTGCGGAAAAGCAGCACGAGCGTCGATGAACACGAATGTAAGCGGCAGAGAACGAGCGTGAACCCTGAGTATACTTTAACAGTTACGCTCACTAATTGATATCATGCCGTTTATGATGTCTGATCTAGTTCTGTCCCGTGTCCTCTGGCGTTCCTTTTTCTTCCCTTGTAGTAATGGAGCTCGGAGAGAACTGATAATGCAAGATTTGGCAGTGGAAACTTTCTGTCAGGAAATGGGAAATTGAAGCGTTGGCAAGGGAAATTTCCGTCGTGGCTTAGGAAAGGAAAGGAACGTGGTGGTGTGATGATTGCTTCGAGCAGCAGCGAAAGGCAAGAGTCGCGGAAGATTTTGGAAGCTGTTGCACACGGCTGAAAGCGTGAAAAACCCGCCCTGGTTGCTCAGTGGCTATGGTGTTGGGCTGCTGAGCACGCGGTCGCGGGATCCAATCCCGGTCACGGCGGCCGCATTTCGATGGGGGCGAAATGCGAAAACACCCGTGTACTTAGATTTAGGTGCACGTTAATGAACCCTAGGTAGTCGAAATTTCCGGAGTCCTCCACTACGGCGTGCCTCATAATCAGAAAGTGGTTTTGGCACGTAAAACCCCATAATTTAATTTGTTTTTTTTTCTTGAAAGCGTCAAAAGTGAAACTAAGGACAACTAAGGACAAACATCATTGTCATTATCAATGAATCTGAAGCCACAAACGCGCGTACAATTGTACGACGACTTGGAAACAAGTCAACCGGAGATTTCGAGGGTCACTGAAGGCCGAATGCGGGGCGGGGAGGGGAGGGGGGCATGAAAGAACTTCACCATGAATCAATTATATGATGTGAGCTGATGGTACCGTCTAGTGACCAACTCGTTGGTGATCCAATGTAAGCGAAATAGAAAATTTGCGGACAAACAGGAATTTATATGCCTATATATGTGTCAGCGGCGACTGTTTCTAATTGTTAAAAATAGAGAAATCAAGGCACAATGAGGGTTTTTGCTGGCAAAGATTGCACATTTTGCTGGCAAAGGGTGCACAAAAAAAATAAAGAAACCTTCCTGACGTATAATTAGTAGTTTAATTAAAATTCACTGATTATTACGATGCCAATCGGACATTTGTAGCTAATGGCGGCTTCATTACAAATCGACTTTTAAAGCCGGTCAGAAGCCCTTAATTAACGCATCCTTGCGCGAAGATTTTCACCTTTAGTTCGTACGTGAAACCGAAACCGCGCGCGTCAGGAGCGCGCGTGATGACGCCTTTGTGGTCAGACTGAAGCCATATTATGACAGGCAGTGAATATTCTACGAAACATCTATTCTGTGCCATATAAATTACGTCACATGGCAAAAGCCACGCCGCGAAACAAAAGCAAGAAAGTCATGTGGTGACTAGATGCCGTTGGCTGCATGCCTTCGCTATGCACAGCCATAAAAATCCGCTGTGGGCCAGCACCATTGACTTCCTTTCTTTCTTCCGGGTGGCAAGCAACGCAGATTTTCGCACAATTACTGGAGCGAACTGCGGCGCTATAGTGTCTACTGGAGCTGGAAGCAGGCCAGTTCAGCCAATATGCATGGAAATAATGCATATTGGATTTGCATTGATATTGGAATGACATGGATTTGCTTAGACGTCGTCCTTCTTGCTTTAAATGACTTTGTGAGTTTGCAAACTGATTGTCTTCAAGCAGGTACGGCGTTATAAACAATTCGATAAACGTTAATAAAGTTGTCCGATGGCAGGACTTGAACACAGTACTTCTAGCACGAAAGCCCGGTACTGAAACTATTACACCACCGGGACAAACAGAACCGCCAGGGACAAACGGAACCGCTGCAGTTAGCAGCAATTATGCGTATTCGCAGAGCCCTATTTCCTTCTGCATTAAAAAAAAAAAAGGGGGGGGGGGTATCAAGTGCTTTGTAATTTAGGCCAATGAAGGCAGACAAAGCGTGATAAACAAAACCACAATGGTGTCTGAAGATCAGACACGTCCACGCACTCTAACCTTCATTCCCATGGTGGCTGAACGATCGCAGCGCCAGAGTTCCCTCTGGCGTAAGCGTGATGACGCGCGTAAAATGAAGCGGAACTCTCTGTGTCATCCTGCTTTAAGCAAGGGCTTTTAAAAGCTTTGAAAGCTGCTTTAAATATCGATTTGTTATGAACTCGCGATTAGCTACTAACGTCTGATTGGCATTTGCAGCCGAATATATCATCAAATGGAAAATTAATTGGTGAATCTTAGTTAATTATACCGCTGGATGATCCGCCAGAGAGCTTTCTTTTGCCTGCCCTCGTTGCGAATCTTGGCCAGCAAAATGTATTATGCGTCGTGTGACGAATCCCCTATATTTTAAATAATTAGAGACAATCGTCACGGAAAAACCCGGTATGTATTTACTGCTAAGAGAGAATTAAAGCGAACATTTTAGTGCATTAAAAATGTGCAAACGGGTGTCGGGGCCTTCCCTTAATTAGGGCCTCGCTTCCAGCGTTCTCCAGCGCGTTGCCGATAAAGACAAATCAATCAATCAGTCAGTCAGTCAATCAATCAGTCAGTCAGTCAATCAGAAATTTAATTTTGCAAGACAGTGTACATGATTCTATGACGTTAGGATAAATGTCGCCAGAAACACAAACTTGATGATAGTCGCTATTCAGAAAGCTTTTCGTTCGCTGATGATATATCCAGCATTAGAAGTGTCTGTAATACCAATTCTAGCAAAAGTATTTGTGTGTGTGTGTGTGTGTGTGTGTGTGTGTGTGTGTGTGTGTGTGTGTGTGTGTGTGTGTGTGTGTGTGTGTGTGTGTGTGTGAATGCGTGGCCTTTCTGTATTTGGCTTTGCTTCCTTTGTTTCGACGTCAAGGCGCGCAAGTAGGTTAATAACTTGCTCTTGACGTTGGCCTGTTCCTTGCTATTTTATTGCGCGCACAAGTAATTGCACCTACCCGCCCATTTTGGTACACCCTTCTGCTGAAGCAATGCGAACAGGACATTTCAAGCGCGAAAAGAAAAACAGGAAAATACGTACTGCTTGATGCCGATCGGGATTTGCAAAGAGGCGGCGTTAATGTTCATCCAAATAGCTCATTTATTGCGTAGTCAGTTGGGCTTGTATTCACAAAACTCGTCAAAGCCATCGCGGTAGCGATTGCCGGGATAACGACCGCCTCGAGCGTACGGGCCCAGTTCACGCAAAAAGCTTTTCGTAATTACGAGCTGTTTGTCATTGGCCGGCGGCCTTCGCTGATTTCTTGCACTTGCGAATGGTTACGGCGTAGCAACTTCTTGCAAATACGGGCCATGCATGCCCGTATTCTCGCGCAACAACAACAAAAAAAAACTGTTACACTAAAATTGTTCGTAAGAGCAGATTAGTGAAGTGAGTCGCGGCCAATGGTAAGCATCTCTTGCGAGCGAGAAGCTTTGCGAATTTGGCCTTTTATTTTTCACCCTTCGTACTTGAATACTCGTGTAACTTTGTTCGCGATATCATCGAAGACAATAAACCTGCTACGACATCGTTTAGCGAACGCTTCCTGACGGGCGACGGGCGGCGCATTCGCGGGTCGTCGTCCATTTCCCTTGGCTTTCTTTCCAACTTGCTTTGGCGCGCATCCGTCGCGCTTTTGATCCCGCGCCGACCGCATTGTCCCGTAGTTCTCTCGGCCACATTGTGCAACCTCCGCGGCGTCACGCTTTGGGGCTTCTTTTGTGAGTGGCGCGGACGCGGTGTCATTTGTTAACTCTCTCTTTGTGCGAGCGCGTGTCTTCCGCTGGTCGTTGATTGAATGCATGCTAATAACTGTCTCAGCAACCTCAGGTTGATTTTTATCGTGCTTTAACGTGCTCTTTCGGATGCATTTTATCCCTGTCTCTCTTAACGAACTCCCCCCCCCCCCCCCCCCCCCGTTGGCTGTTGCTATAGCTGTTCACAAAGAGATAGAAGTGAGAGATAGAAGTGTCTCATTAACGCGCGCCACTGGTGAAGGGTTTATTTTGTCATCCACTGATGCAGCCTGCAGAGCACGAGACAATTTCTTACAAATTGCTAAATATTATACTTGTTAAATTTCTTAAAGCTGTTCGGATACTATTTTCGCACAACTCGGCATCTGGGAGGCTTAGATCTCAAACATGACTGTGCGTAAATGCATTTCCGTGGCAGCATTCCTTATTCGCGACTTTTACTATACTTGTGCCGGTTGAAATGCGCATGCAGTGAAACAGCGCTAAAGGCCAGCTATATCACGTGCATACATTTTTTCGTGGTCGTCCTCCTCACGATGGTCCTCCGTGCGTTAAAAGGGCGCCTCGCAAGAGAGCTCCGCGCCGTGTCGCTACAGCCGCGTGTGCGCCCTGTGGAGACAACCTCGGGCGTGCGCCCTTCCGGCTGCGACCAAGTGGCTGCCCTTGCGGGGCGTGTCACCGTCGAGCCCAAAGGAGAGCGAAATTCGGGGATGCGAGCAGTGACATCGCCGACGCCCCTCTCACGCCTCTCTTGCCCGCAAGTTCGAATCCGCCCTGGCAGTTCACAACTGGGGCGGGTCTCGCGCACGCTGTGCGTCTGTAGGATTCGACGCCTCCTGGCGACGCGTCTGTCCTGCTGGCACAACCTCGCTAACCCGACTAGCTGTTTCCATGCGACGGCCGGACTATTACTGTGCAGTTGCAGAAAGCTTCAAGGACGAGCAGCAAATTGAACCTCTTTGTAATGAACAGCGCAATTTCGTTAAATAATTCGTCATTTGGAGAAAATTCGGTATGTGATACTATACGACAGAAACTAATCTGAAAACCTCGATTCAATGATGAACTAGCCAGGAGCTGCATTTAATGAGTCGTGAGGAACAGCGGCGGTATCGCTTGCCGTCGTTGTCGTTGATGGTGGTGGTGGTGGTGGTGGTTTGCGCGCGCGTGTGTGTGTGTGTGTGTGTGTGTGTGTGTGTGTGTGTGTGTGTGTGTGTGTGTGTGTGTGTGTGTGTGTGTGTGTGTGTGTGTGTGTGTGTGTGTGTGTGTGTGTGTGTGTGTGTGTGTGTGTGTGTGTGTGTGTGTGTGTGTGTGAGAGAGAGAGAGAGAGAGAGAGAGAGAGAGAGAGAGAGAGAGAGAGAGAGAGAGAGAGAGAGAGAGAGAGAGAGAGACGCCGCGGTCGCTTGCGGCTAAGGCGGTGCACTGCTATAGGCACAAGATCACATGTTCAATTCCCGACCGGGCGGCCGCATATCGATGGGGGCGAAATGCACAAGCGCCAGTGTACTTAAATTTTGGTGTAAGTTGAAGAACCCCGTGTGGCCAAATTAATCCAGAGTCCCCCACTACGGCGTGCCTTGTAATCATATCGTGGTTTTGGCATGTAAAACCACAGAATCGCGTGTGTGTATGTGCGTGTGTGATGTGACGCTCGAAACTGCTAGCAAAAATAACGTTTCATAACTTGACAGCTTTTCATTGTGCTATCGTTTTGTGTAGTTAGGCAAGGCCTCGTTGACAAACAGAACAAGACATTTGTTATCACATTTATGGCTGCTACCAGTGGTTACGGGGACGGTTTTCGGGGACCTTCAACAGCGTCTGCTTGGCGCTCGAACAAGATTGACCATCGGAGAGGGTCTGGCAGGGAAAACCCGACGAGGTAAAAAGAAATGACAGAAATTAAATACATCGTTACAGATGAGCGGTGCACGCCAAGACAAAAAGTACAGAAACCTTCGGTGTGCGTGCTCTTGCACGCAAGGGCAAAGATGATGTCGTGGCGTCTCGCTGGCCTTTTTATACCCTCCACTAACCGGGCAATCTCATTCTCTCTTGTCCCTGGTAGAGGGCCTTGACAGCACACTGGTAAGCGCACACGGAGGAAAAATTTGGAGAACGCTTAAGTGTCGCCTTTAAAAGTGGAACGCGATACCTTTCAAAGATCCCTAACGGCTTCTCACGCTTCCCGGCAACTGCAGCTTATGTAACCGTAATGTTTACCGGGAAACGCTGGCGGCGAACGCTATGCACGAAGACAAACTTTCTGGTAGAAACGCGGCCTCTTGCGTGGGCCGCGATGTGGTGGAGGCGAACGCCATCTGGAGGTGTTGCAAGGAACTGGGCGCGCCGCTTTATGGCCTTTGAGATTTGCGAGCGCAAATCTGGGAGGCCATGCCGTTCTTTGAATGGTAGAAACGCTGGAAAAAGGGTTTGTGTTTTTTTTTAGTTCTCGCGTAACAGAATTATGTTTTATCGTATATTCAAATTACAATCCGACTCTATCATGTCTGTACGTTAGTGCAAGTCGTATTTCTGATTTTTCTACGTATTTCACTTTGAGAAATTCAATTAGTTCAGTAACTTCCTTGCGCTACATGGAGGGCCTGTGTGGTTCGAAATTCTTTCTGCTGGAACGACGTCCGACGTGGGACGCTGACGCCGGATTTTCTGCGACACTGGGCCTCTAACGCCCTCGCGTTAATACGGAGAAAAGCCACTCTCTGGCAACCGACACAGAGGAATACGGAGAAAACCCTCTCACTGGTGTAGAGGTCGGGAGCATGGGTCACGTCGGGTCAACACACTGGTCAACCCACACACAGGAATTCGGAGAGAAACTCTTTGGCGTAGAGGGAGTGAACGTAGGACAAAGAAGAGTACGATTTCCACTGGTGCATAATCCCGTCGCACACACCTGACGGACAAGTCTTCTCGTGTTGACGAGCGTGACGATTAGGCACGTCGTGGCGCTTGGCATCCGTTACATTCAGTGCCGCACAAAGTGAGCCGTAACACCATGTTTCGGCTGGGTTCCAGCCTCCTTCCTCCCCCCCTCCTTCCTCTCTCCAAGATTCTTCGGAATAAATTTTTATTTTTCGAACGGGGCCTTGCCAGACTATGCCTTACAGTTGGTAGGAGAGCTTTTTGAATGATGTACTGTGTCTCCTGTCGTGTGTCATTAATGTGTTAAATTGGAAATATAAGCTGTCGAAAAAGAAGGCAAAATTTGATTATTTTTATCGTGACACCGTTTGCGAATGTTACCTTGACATCTAGTAACTTGACAAGTTGATGCGTGCTTGCGTGATCTTGGAACAGAAGCTTTGTGCTGGAAGTTTTGGAATGACGGAGGCTTCGGTGCGGTGACAGTTATATCTATGATCCATTCATTGCTTGCATGCGTGCAGCTAGGCCCATTCTCGCTCAACAACAAAAGCGTGTAGCCATGATTTCAAAGCCAATGGTCTCGCGTAACTGGGAACAAGTGCCGAAAACCCGGTGCTCTAAGTCAGCAGGGGTCCGGGGGGCCTGGACCCCCTCCAATTTTTAAAGGAGCGAGTTCCCCCCCCCCCCCTCGCAAAGTTAGCTGTAGCACTGCCAGTAGTGCCTTGTGCGGAGCGATTCTAACTCTTCCATTTGTCTCTTAATGATTGAATCGTGATTAACCGTTTTATGTGGCATAAGCAAGAACAGGAAAGTAGGTATTGTCTTACTGTTGCACCAAATTTCCCGAGGCACTGCACACGACGGTGACCAGCCTTGTTCGACTAAGATACTTGACACAGCATACTGTTTCATGAGGAACCTGAGCGTGAAGCGACCTGCTCGTGAATTAGTGAAGGTTCACCTTGGTATTTTTTTTTTTTGCTTTAGTAGTTAATTTTCATTCGTTTAGTTGGGCATTATGAGTGCTGTGTTATACCATACGCATGTATTTTGAATGCCACGTAGCTGGACAGAACCAAGATAATGTTGTTTGCCGTCGCTTGGAGATACTCTGATTATTAATTTTTTTGCATTCCGCCTAATTGCATAACTATTCTTTTTTATTTATTTGATACCTGCTTCGCCTTGGCAGGCATTACAGCAGGGTCTTAATTAATGAATCAACTTCGCAAATATTATAATTAGACGAAAAGTGAAATTCCCTATTCAGTTTCTGTCGCTGAATACGTGCTACATAATATTTTTTTTTTCCTAGCGTGAAAAAACCCCGCGAATACACGCAAAATTGCCGCGCGACTGGCCGCTCGATGCACTTTTAAATCTTGGTGCATGATAGTTGGGACACCCTGTTGTGCGTGCCCGATGAGGGCCCCTCCTCCGCTGAAGGGGAGCAGGAAGCCCTGCAAAGGCCTGTTTTACTCGAATTGCGTGGAAAATCTGGGCGCAGCAGTAACAGCTGCGCAGCGCGTCGTCTTCGCTGACTACCGCGCTGGCGGGGTGCGGCCAGCGAACCGGAACCGACCGCTCGTCACCGTGGCCAGACAAATTTGTTACGCAACTGCCTTTCTTTTTTCCATTTCGTTTTTATTGTCGTGTTTTTCCTCTTTAATTTTTCCTTTCGTCAGGCTGATCGTACCAGCCCCGTATCAGCGGAGATGATGGCACAGTGCGAGTGTTCCCGTTGAACCGAAATTCGAACGCGCCTTTATGTTTCGCCGGAACTAGACATGACTCAGCGTTTTTTTCTCGCCACCATGATTGTCGCGCATTGAAGGTACACGTCTCATTGCACATCCCATTGCATCTTCTAGGATAAGTCGTCAGAAGTTCACCTTCGAAACGCAGAAATCGGGAAGAAGCGAGCAAATTTTTCTAGCGGTGCCCATGGGCGACGTTAAATGAACGGTCAAAACTGGCTTCTGATGTTCTACTTTCGACTGCTAAAGTTGGACGACAGTTTAGCTGTGCTAGGAGGTGTGAACCTGAACCGCACGGACGAGCGTCGCCATCCGACACCCTGTGTTCTATTAGCACGTATGATTTACAATATTCATGAAGAGAACGTGCACACGTACACAATTGTAGGATGTCGACGGGGCGAAGACAAGTTCGCCAAGAGTGTATACAAAGAAAAAGAAATTACGATCAAGTTTTTTTTTTAAGTATTTACAAATAAGACGGTCAAGCGTAAATAAGGTGCGATGAGCAATAACAATTAATAATCACCCCATGCTTGGTAACAGTGGCTAATGTTATAGGCAGTAATCAGTGTGTCAAACATGTGTTTGCCCGTACTGTGTCGCATCTTGCTTGTTTGAGTGAGTTGGAGCAGGAGATTGAGAGTTCTCGAGCCGTCTCCTTACGGTTTTTCCTCACCCTCCTCCATTGTTCAATGGCAAATAAAGCTTCATTCAATTAGTTCATATATTTCGAATTAGTTGATAATGCGTGATCAACTTTCATTCCGAGGGTATGCTTAATTTTCTCGTTCGTTTTCTCTCGCTCCTACACGATGAAAGCGTCAGCGAAAACGTCGGCGGTGCACAGCGCGCTGCGATGGGCGTCGACAGAAGCGAGACGTTTCGCAGAAGCCGCCCACCCCTGCGGACGCCCCCTGTGTTTCTCGCATCAGCCTGGAAGAATGCGCCGAAGCCGTTCGCGGAATGCGGAGGAAAAAACAACGGAAGCTGCACAGCCCGACAGAAAGGATGCAGCCTCCTGACGACCGTGGCCTTGCGAGTGTCGTGGCGCATCAGCCTGCGCGACGGCTGCCTCGGACGTGGCATTTTTTTTTTTTTTTCCCCGAGATAAGAGCAGTCTCGCGGCCAAGCCTTCCGCGAAAACTGCGTCTACGAAGTCGGCTTTGGAAGTGGTTAACGTCGTTTGGCCCTACATCAGACGCTGGCAAAACACTTGGACGTGCGACTTTTGTACGGAAGCGAGATGCCGGTTCGAAAGTTAGCCGATTGGGCGTATCTCGAAGGGCTGCTCTAAAAGGTGACATTATCTCGGAACCCCCGATGTCGCTGCTCGGCGCGTTGCGCAACGCTTTGTCGCGGGTGTCCCTGAAAGTTTTGATTCGCGCCAACTGCACGAGTAGTTCCCGCATCGCGCACAGTGCACTGCTTTGCCACGGACTTAAAAGACGCGCTCCGACTAAGGTGTTGATTGATCACCGGGCATACACAACGTATTCACGTGACTAGGCTTCCACTTTCGGTGCCGGGGTGTATACGCTACCGTGTTTATTGTTACCTTTACGCAGCTGCTGGCAAGGTGACACGGCTGTATATCAGGTGCTCGTGTAGGTATATGATTCCTGTTTTGACTAGTCCCTGATAGTTACGTGGATGTTTATTCTTGTAATACCTCTTTCGGTGTGCCTGTCGCTAGCATGCAAAGTTGAAACGAGGGCGTTTAATTTGGGCCAAGGTATTTGCCGGTTCACCGGCGCTTCTTCTTCTAACGGCCCGTGTCTTTGTGCATGCCCACTCGCTCTCCTTTGTTTCTTCCGCGGCGGGGAGTCTAGGGGACACGTCACCGCGTCGTCTAGCGTCGCGGCGGCATCGGGTTTCCGCGCGCTGGCTGCGCGGCCGCTGTCTCGATAACCGCCCTGCCGACTCCCGGAGAGCGCGCGCAAAGTCCGCGCAGGCTGGCTCGCTGCGCGGCCTTCGCGTGTGCGCGCACGCGCAGTCCGAAGCACGTCTGCGTGCGTGCGCAGAGGGGAGGCTCTTCGGTGCACGTTGTCGACGCCTTTCGTTGGCCGCACGAGCATAAGCAGCTGTTCGTATGGCGGTGCGCAAAAATATCTTCTTCGCTCGAGTTCGTTGACCCCGAGTTAAGTACTAGCCCCAGTGAAGCACGAGGAGGTCGGCCACCATCATGTCCCCTTGCTGTTAATAAACATCGACGGGGGCGAAATGTACGCGTTATGTGGCGCCTTTCTCGCTTGCTATTTAGAAGGGGGAAAAAGAAACGGGGCCAGGGAGGGACAGTGTTGAAGAAAACCCTTGGGTCGTCATGATAAATGTAAAGTACTTCTTTTTGTAAAGCCAGATATTTGGCTGGTTGGTGTTTGTTCACCCTATGATGCGCCGAGTACAACGAATAACCACGATAGGACACACCAGACCAGAAGGACGACAGAGTGCAACGTCCTCTGCACTCTGTCGTCGTTCTGGTCTGGTGTGTCCTATCGTGGTTTATTATTAGTTGTACTAGCTTGTACTCAGCGCACGAACAGGTCAAATTTTTGCTCTCTCATCTCTTTTGTACAGTGTGAGGTCACTGCTCCCAGATTGTATACGCTTGGTTTACATTGATGAGAAAAAAAAAAAAAAAACTAGTTTCGGTAGTCAGCGTCTTCCTGTGATGCGCGTGACATGCAGCATACAACCGTTACGCTTTAGTCGCTCTCACCTTTAATTAGTCTGTTAAACATTTCTCTTTACCTGATCGGCCTCCGGCGGGAGCTTTAGTGGCGTTGCGCTGCGAGCTCGAGCTTGCGGGTTCGATCCCGGCCGCGTTTCGGTGGTGGCGAAATGCAAAAAGCGCTCGCGTTCTTAGATTTAGGTGCACGTTAACGAGCCCCAGGTGGTCAAAAATTAATCTGAAATCCCCCACTACGGCGTGCCTCATAATCAGATCGTAGTTCTGGCACTTAAAATCCCAGATTTTTAATCTTTTATCTAATGGAGTCGTTTGTTGCGCTTTACGGTATTCGTGTAGCCGTTTCGTTAGTCTTTCCGTACTGTTGCGAAGATGCTCACTGTAGCTAAACACATTCACTAAATATGCCTGCGCTAACCTGTTTGGAGCACGCGACTTCTGATGGGTTTGGTACCATTACCTGTATATATATCGCGTTCTTACTCCGGCTTGCCCAGTGTGCTTTTCACCGGCGGCCGAACTGATGAGGAATCCGGCTGTTTCATTGCGCGACGTCGCATGCCACAGCGGAAAAGTCGCTGAACATTTTGGAAGTGTCCACGCGCGCCCACCGATCCCGTTCGCCATAAAAGGGCTCGAGCGATTCGGGATGCGCGCAGACGTGTACTGCTGCAAACGACCGGGCTGGATAGCGCTTTGGAACTCGAGCCATAGCTCCACGTCGGTGCGATGCCAAGAACGTGCGCATCGTAGGTTCCACGTTTATAACGGGAAGCGTTGTGGGCTTCGTCCGCGCTATAGTATACGACGCGGGAACCACGTACCATTCAGAATCAGTTTATTCGTGTCAGTATAATGAGGGGAAAATTAGATATGTATTTACAGAAGGAGGTCCCGTAGTTAGAAACTGAATTGGGACCTCCTAGCAAGAAAACGTTAACAGAAAAGCCTGTGCGTTACTGTGAGCTAGTCTTAAATGAACGTCATGTTGCTGACGAAGCCTTCTTGAAACGTCCGCCCTCTTTTTCTGGCGGTGACAGCGTATGCCTGACTTCACGTACTGGTTTAAGGCGCGGTAACATCGGCCGATATGACACCGACAAAACGCCAACGATCAGTCCGCTAGTCATCATATACCGTATCGCTGAGATACAACTTGACCGTGCTGGGCCGGCAACGACGCATCCGACGACGCGCACTGACGCCACTGCCACAGCTTATCTTCAATGCCAGCGTCGCGATCACATTGGCATGACGCATTGTAACTGGGGCCGGCGCAACGCCCTGTGAAAACGGGTGTTTGTTTGGCGTGCGCGTTGTTTTGCGTTGGAGAAAATTCAAAAGCCGCCTTTACTGCGGATTCCCGAAAGTCGCGCTCGGAACTTGTGAGTGTGAAAGATGGTGGCCGTTTTGTGGAGAGCAAAAGCTGCGTAAACGCTACGCTGTGTGCGCAGATAGCACGGCCGCTCTTGGTGTATCGCAGGGGGCCCTGCACAGACGCCGCGCATCATTTGTGCAGCCGTTTCTGACCACTTCCCATGTGTGTGCGCGTTTCGAACGGCGCGCCATCTGGAGATGGAAGGTGCGCCATTTGAGAACGGCCAGCTGGCGGGACATTGTCCCCTCTTGTCGGCCCTGTTAAACAGACGAATAAGCTGAGCTGCGTTGGTGCATATACATATATATTTGCCGGCATCTGTTTTGGCCTAGGTGATTTTCTTTCGGTGAATGTGTATGCAACCGCTGCACCAAATTTGACGAGGTTTGTTGAATTTATAACAAAAAGACAAAATATAGTGACTGTTGGTTTCCAATGTTCGATTTAGATTGTCAATATTTTTATTAAAAATTGACAAAAATCGCAAATTTTCAGAAAACGAAACTATCAAGTTTACAACTCTCTAACTCAGCAAGCGAAAATGATATCACAATTCTGTGAATTGCACCTGATAGTACATCTAAAGCGGACAAAATTGATATGTTACACATGAATAAAAAGATAGAGTAGTATGGAAATATAGCTTTTGCAGAACCTTCGTACACAACGTAATCAATTCATGTAAGCTGTAAAATGACAGATCACATTTGTCCGTTTTGAATTATCTAATAGATGCCGTTTACAGAACCGCGACATCTATTTTTGAAGCAGATATGTTAATTTATAAACTTCGTGCGT
This sequence comes from Dermacentor variabilis, assembly GCF_050947875.1. Taxonomy (NCBI): domain Eukaryota; kingdom Metazoa; phylum Arthropoda; class Arachnida; order Ixodida; family Ixodidae; genus Dermacentor; species Dermacentor variabilis. Next base: position 29,127,509 of record NW_027460280.1, read on the forward strand.
CTATTTTTTTTTTTCGAATTTTTGAAAAAATTTTTCAGAAGATTCATGCCCTAAACCGAAATTCCGCTTTCAACAGTCACTAAAATTTAATGTTCTCTTTCGAATACAACAAATTTCATTAAAATCGGTCCAGGGGTTATCTCAGAAAAGCGTTTTTGCGTTGTACATGTATTTGAATAGGCCGCGTCGGAGTTGGGCCCGAGCTAAAGCCTCCTCTTAACTGCGCCACGACAGCCCAAATATACAACAAGGTACTAGAATACTTTGAAATCCGCTACGTCTATACGCTGACGTATACTGGCGCGGATTTACCGGCGCGAAATTCAAAAATGGAAATTGGCCTTTCTTTTTGTGTGCTAATATGACCTATATCCGAGAAATTAACCAAAATTGCCGCACGACCGGCCGCTCGAGGCACTTTGCGTGTATATTCGCGGGCTTGTTTCACGCTCTGAAAAACACTTTTATGAAGGATGTATTGAGCAGCAGAAAGCTGTATCGCGAGTTTTTCATGTCGCTGTACAATTTTCTCATTGACATTTTTCATCCGACTATACTATTGGATAAGTTGATTAATTATTTGAAACTAATTATCTAATTAGGCGGAATGAAAAAATAGTTTGAGCACCTCCAAGCGACGACAACCAACATTGCCTTTGTTCTGTCCAGCTACGTGCCATTCGCATGTTTTTAAACTCTCGCTAAAGTTAGCTGGGACGCCCTGCATGTGTCGTTATTATTTGGTTCGGGTAGCAGGCTTAATGGTGAGAGACGCCTCCGAGGGCAGCAAGAAAGAAACGACAACAGACACGGCACACAAATACACATTCAAATAAGCGAAGCGTCCCCTACAAAGCGTTCGTACATTGGCGCAGCGCGCTCGAGATTTTCCGTTGTTTCCCGACGATGACGTGGCTGCGTCGCTCCAACGATAGCTTGAGGAGAGACAGTATAGCGTAAAGTCCCTCAATAGCAGGCGACAGCTCGCCTGCCGACTGCTGGGCCACGGGAGTGGAAGATCTGTCCTTTCGGAGTCCCCTTGGGCGCTCGACCGGGTCCCTTCTGTCGAGTGTCTCCTGTACCGAGTCCCCTAATTAAGGTGGCACAATGAGAGTCGTGTGAACAGCGTCGCCCATCATATCATTCCTGCCTCTATTAACACGCATACGCACGCACAGGCACGTGCGCGCGCGAAACAAATGAAACTCAACTCTTGCGTTGAACATCTTATCAATGAACCGAGAGCCGTCATTTGAGAGGCACCTCCTCTAAACCATGTCACCAAATAGGCATTTCAGCGATCGTTTATGCAGTTTCACTGGCTACCAATACTGTTTTGATGGTGTGTTGTTCTACGTCACCTCTAGTGACAGCAAAGGCGTTCCCGGACGTTGTTCCTGCACAGCAGGTTGGGCGAAATTTGAAAGCTAATTTCGATGCACATTTGATAGCCGAGCGATTGAGGAGAACTCTAGGTAGGAATTATTGTGGCATTGTCGGAGACGCGCCATCCACAGTTGAAAAAAAAAAATGAAAATGTTATATATACGAAACGCTCTTTACAGGAGTCGATTTCACAGTGAGACAGCGCCTAATGGAACAGCTTCATGTTTCTTGATATGATCTGTTGAATATGTTTAACTGAACGAGGACCGTGCTTCAAAGCAGAGCTCATTGTAAAGGGAGCACCACACACACACGGACACAAGCGCGCGCGCGGGGGGAATGTCGGCAGAGGCCGATTTTAGATATAAACATATTTTCTCGGAGCTTCTAGCCGGTTAGTTCGAAGAA